>NC_047091.1:77834803-78143969 GCF_902459505.1 Geotrypetes seraphini | reverse complement strand
TAAACCGCATAGAACTTCACGGTACTGCGGTATATAAACTGTTATTATTATTCCTTCACTATTTTAGTTATCCATGCCGAGTCTTTTGTTCGACTCTTTTTGCACCCCTTTCTGAATCTGGGGATATACAGATTTTGCGCCTCACTCACCATGTTCTTGAGAAAAGACCAGGCATGTTCTACCGTTTGCTATTTTTTTGGAAGTGTTCCTAAGTTTCTTCCTTACCATTTCCCTCATTGCTTCGTAGTTTCCTTTCCTGAAGTTGAAAGTTGTCGCTATGGCTTGGACGAGCAGATCAGCAGGACGTATAATTAGACGATTTTCAAAAGTAAAAAAAAGTTGGATGTATCTTTTGAAAATGTTTCTTAGGCTCTTTTTAACTTTGGACGACTTGCGATATGGACGTAAACGGACTTAGATGTCCCTTTCGATTATGCCCCTCATTGTGATCTTTAGTCTGTCCACATATGCTTTATAATGAAGGCCACTGACTATTTTAATAGCTGTCCTCTGTTATGGATAACTCAAATTTATGGATTTGTAATACAGAATACCACCAAAAGTGAATATTGAGTGCAATTGAGATGAGAGTATCATCAAATTTAGCTTGATATGGTGTAAAATCTCCATGAATGGTCACAGATCCAAACAAGATTCTGTTGGCTGAGAGTTCTTCCTTTGTAGGCAATATTTGTGTTAGTATAGTCCACTTCAAAATTGGAAGGTTGCATGGCATTCAAACAAAAGATATAATAAAGTACCTGGTTTCTCCAAGCATGACCAGCAAATATTCATAGATGTTAGTCTCACAACATATAATCACTGAGGCATCCAGAGAAATCTATTATGTAAGAAATATATTTACAGAAGTCGTTGGTCTACTGACAAGGGACCAGAAATGGAATAATTGTTCTGTTGAAAGACTTTGATGCAAGTCAAAAATTAAAATATTTTTTGTAAGCTTAAATTAGTCAGAAATAATTTGTCTGGTGAAGGAGGCTGCTTACTGCTCTGGATCCCCCCCCCCCCCCCCCAAGAATGAGATTAAAACTTTGATGGGCAATGGCATGTGATGTCAGATGAACAAACAGAAGAACACCTCAAGAAAGGACAATCAAAAAAAAAAAGGCAAGGGTGGTGTCTTTTCAACCAGTAATACAATCTTTATTAACCAAGTATAGTATGTGATGTCAGATGCCACTGCTGGGAAACCTTTAATATCTGAAGGCATCCTGGGTTCATGGCCACAGAGTGTGCCCTAAGGGGCATGCTACAAGGTCACACTAAACCCCTTAGGAGCCTGGGAGGAGCTGGAAGAAGCTACAAGTATTTAAGATCCTGGATTCTTCTTCTTCTTGAGGTACTCTTTTTGACTATTCCACTATGTTTAAGCATAAGGGGAAAATTAAAAATACATGCATTCAAAAACTTAGTGATCCTATAGAGAAACATGCTCAGATGAAGTTGCCTGCTTCAGCTCCAGGTGATCTATTTGTTTCTGCAGCTTCTTTAAGTGAAGGAGGTAGATCCACCTCTTCTCCTCCCTTTACACCTGCTGGTCTCACTAGGGTATCTTCCGAAGATGGTGTTGCTCCGTGGATGGGATATCCACAGATTTATATACATTATCGTTTGAGCAGCCATGTGCTGTTTGTGATGATCCAACAGCAGTGGTTTGTCCTAACCTAAGACAATTGTTCAACTTCAAAATATTACCTTACAAGACATCTGGCAAGTGGTGGTTAGGATGTATAAAAACTACTATTCCACAGCTATGTAGTTTCTCTCAGCAGACGGTTGACAAGTTTTATGACATAGACTCTAAAATTGTTAGGATGGGCACTAAACTGTCACAAATGTATTCATCTATGACAAATTTGCAGTCAGCTTCTTCAGCTTTTGCAAAGAACAGTTTGTTGATCCATAGACAATTGAAGTTCCTAGAAAATCATATCCATTCTAGAACATTACATATTTTAAATTTTCCTGTATATTGTCTCCTGTCTCCTGAGATATTGTTGCATAGATATTTAAAGGAGATATTGCTGTTAGATAAATCTGATGAATTATTTATTTCTGAATGTTGTTATGGTTTTGTTCCTCAGACTGGGGTGGTTGTTGAAGGCACTAATGAGGTTTCTAATTTGGAATCAATTCATTTGACTAATTTCCTTGAATCCTCCCAGAAGGATAATGCTACTAGAGCAACCCTTTTGGTTACCTTCCTGACCAAACAGGAACAATTAATATACTGAAAATGTATTTCTGGAGAAAAGATGTTCAGTTTTGTGGTCAGCTGGTCTGTATGTTTTCGGATGTGACTAGAACCACACAACTGTATTGAAAGAATTCCTGAGATTGAAAGAGAAGGTAAAAGCATTAGGAGGAGTATTCTTGCTTTAGTTTCCCTGTAAATGTGTGATAACATTGAAGTCTGTAAGGTATATTTATTTTGATCTCACCCAGCTTGAAAAATTACTGATTGAAAAAGGGGTAAAATGAGTGGATATAGAAATGTGAAATGACTGATGATGGGGGGAGGGGGGAGGTTTAGAGGGGCATAATCGAAAGGGACATCTAACTCCGTTTACGTCCATCTCACAAGTTGTCCAAAGTAAAAAAACAGCTTAAGACACATTTTCGAAAGATACATCCAACATTTTTTTCATTTCGAAAATCGTCTAATTATACGTCCTGCCGATCTGATCATCCAAGCCACTAAATCGTCTATCTTTATACCACACTAGCTGATGCCCCGGCGTTGCACGGGTATTTAATTATAGCAATAACACTGTAAATGGATTCAAATAAAGATACTTTATAGTGGTGAATGAAATTATTTTTTTACAGCTTAATAAAAAGTACAATATTCAAATTATAATGTGAAATATTTGACAAAATGAATACAATACAACTAACGCAAAACGTGATTATAAACAACATTTTTAGTTTCACCTCCAGGAGCAAGAACATATAAATTGTTGGGTGAACCCACCCTTGAACAAGCAACATAGAGTTGTGGGCCGAGAGACCCCCAGAACATATCACTCCAGGTAGTGAGGGATCTGCATACCAAGTTTCGTTCAAATCGGTCAAGCCGTTTTTGATGTACTGTGAGAATGGCAACTGTTTACATTTTTTCCATTGACATGAATGTGTGAAATCTGATTTTCTGTTTGTAGCTCCGCCCACGTGGGCAGGTGGGCCGCGAGACCCCTGGAACATATCACCCCAGGTAGTTGGAATTACTGTGAGAATGGCAGCTTTTTACATTTTTTCCATTGACATGAATGGGTGAAATCTGATTTTCTGTTTGTAGCTTCACCCACGTGTGCAGGTGGGCCGCGAGACCCCCAGAACATATCACCCCAGGTAGTGAGGGATCTGCATACCAAGTTTCGTTCAAATCGGTCAAGCCGTTTTTGAATTACTGTGAGAATGGCAGCTTTTTACATTTTTTCCATTGACATGAATGGGTGAAATCTGATGTTCTGTTTGTAGCTCCGCCCATGTGTGCAGGTGGGCCGCGAGACCCCCGGAACATATCACCCCAGGTAGTGAGGGATCTGCATACCGAGGTTCGTTCAAATCGGTCAAGCCGTTTTTGAATTACTGTGAGAATGGCAGCTTTTTACATTTTTTCCATTGACATGAATGGGTGAAATCTGATGTTCTGTTTGTAGCTCCACCCACGTGTGCAGGTGGGCCGCGAGACCCCCAGAACATATCACCCCAGGTAGTGAGGGATCTGCATACCAAGTTTCGTTCAAATCGGTCAAGCCGTTTTTGAATTACTGTGAGAATGGCAGCTTTTTACATTTTTTCCATTGACATGAATGGGTGAAATCTGATGTTCTGTTTGTAGCTCCGCCCACGTGTGCAGGTGGGCCGCGAGACCCCCGGAACATATCACCCCAGGTAGTGAGGGATCTGCATACCGAGGTTCGTTCAAATCGGTCAAGCCGTTTTTGAATTACTGTGAGAATGGCAGCTTTTTACATTTTTTCCATTGACATGAATGGGTGAAATCTGATGTTCTGTTTGTAGCTCCGCCCACGTGTGCCGGTGGGCCGCGAGACCCCCAGAACATATCACCCCAGGAAGTGAGGGATCTGCATACCAAGTTTCGTTCACATCGGTCAAGCCGTTTGTGAATTACTGTGAGAATGGCAGTTTTTACATTTTTTCCATTGACATGAATGGGTGAAATCTGATTTTCTGTTTGTAGCTCCGCCCACGTGTGCAGGTGGGCCGCGAGACCCCCTGAACATATCATCCCAGGTAGTGAGGGATCTGCATACCAAGTTTCGTTCAAATCGGTCAAGCCGTTTTTGAATTACTGTGAGAATGGCAGCTTTTTACATTTTTTCCATTGACATGAATGGGTGAAATCTGATTTTATGTTTGTAGCTCCGCCCACGTGTGCAGGTGGGCTGCGAGACCCCCAGAACATATCATCCCAGGTAGTAAGGGATCTGCATACCAAGTTTCGTTCAAATCGGTCAAGCCGTTTTTGCGTGATCGCGGCACATACACACACACATACATACATACCTCCGATTTTATATATATAGATTTCTGTCCAACTTTCCGTCCAAGTCCAAAACGCCTAGAACAAGCCCTGTTGGACGTGGGAGGGGTCTGCAAAGTGATGGACTGCACACCCAGCATGCCACCTAAATAGTGGGGTACCTTACAGGGCACTTCTGTGAACTTCACAAGAAGGGTGCCATGTCTTCTCCTCCCTACAGCTCCCTTATAGGTCATGATGAGCCCCCACCAAACCACCTCCAGCATCCCCTAGACCAGGGGTGCCCAACACGTCGATCGCGATCGACCGGTCGATCGGGAAGGCAACGCCAGTCGATCTCGTGTTGCCGTTCCAATCGGCCGGCCGATCAGCCTTCCTCTCCCCAAGGTTCCCCACCGGAATCTCCCCAAGGTTCCCCACGCACACACATTCTTGCTGCGCCCTTCCTGCCCGACTGCCAGAACCCGTCTTCCGACTGGGGGATGAAGTCACTTCCTTCGGGAGAAGGCGGGAGGGAGGTCTAGGGAAGTCACGACCCTTGAGAGCTGAGCGCCGGCTCCCCTGGCGGAATTGACAAGCCAGACTGGAGAAAGGCGGTCGAGAGCAGGAGGTGCTCTGCCCAAAAATGCCGGAGCTGCTGCTGCTGCTCTGACGTCTTGAGCCTGAAAATGGGAAGTTGAGTGTCGTGCTAAAAAGAGACTGGAACGGCTCTCATGGAAGACTGGCTTTTTTTCTTTTCTTTTCCTCGGCCTTGGTGATCCAGAGATTTGGGCCTGCAGAAGCCTAACGCTGACCAGCATTCCTCTCCCCGACATCAATTCTTACATCGGAGAGGAATTTCTGGGCCAGCCAATCGCTGCCTGGCTGGCCCGGAACTTCCTCTCCGACATCAGAATTGAAGGGGAGCAGAATGCTGGTCAGTGCAAGGCTTCTGCATGCAGAGCTTGGGGGGCGATGGCTTGGAGGCCTGTTCCCCGGTGGCGATGGCAAACCTAGTGGCTTGGGGGAGGGCAGGGAGAAAGAAACAAAGGGGGCAAGCAGGGAGACAGAAAGAAAGTGGGCATGGAGAGAGGGAGAGAAAGAAAGAACAGGAGGCAGGGAGAAAGAAAGAAAAAGTTGGGGGAGAGAATGAGGTATGGAAGAGAGAAAGCATATAGGAGGCTGAAAGAAGGAATGGGTTGAAATCAGAAGATGTCAGAAGAAGTGCAGCCAGTGTGAAGTGAGAAGAAGTCAGAAGAAGAAAGTGCAACCAGAGACTCATGAGATCATCAAACAAAAGTAGGAAAAATGATTTTATTTTCAATTTAGTGATCAAAATGTGTCTGTTTTGAGAATTTATATCTGCTGTCTATATTTTGCACTATGGGTCCCTTTTACTAAACCACAATAGCGGTTTTTAGCGCAGGGAGCCTATGAGCGTCGAGAGCAGCGTGGGGCATTCAGCGCAACTCCCTGCGCTAAAAACTGCTATGTGGTTTAGTAAAAAGGGAGGGGTTATATTTATCTATTTTTGTATGGTTGTTATTGAGATGACATTGCATAGAGTCATCTGCCTTGACCTCTTTGAAAAAAACCCGGAATATGAATGATAATTAACATTTTCTCTGCCTTTCAGTGTACTTTGTGGGGTTTTTTAAAAATTTTTATTGTTGGTAGATCATTTTGACTTGGTCATTTTAAAAGTAGCTCGCAAGCCCAAAAAGTGTGGGCACCCCTGCCCTAGACCCACTTATCTACCACCCCAATAGCCCTTTTGGCTGTAGGAGCCACTTATATGCCAGTACAAAAAGGATTTGGGGGTGTATAAGGGAGTGCACATGTATAAGGATCAATGCAGTGATTATAGGGGCTTATGGGCATGGGTCCTCCTCTCCATGAGTCCCTAACCCACACCCAAGACGACTTAAGCTGCCTCTGGGCTGGATGAGTAGGCTTTCCTATGCCAGGCGGCCAGGTGATGAAGGTCTGGATGCTGAATTTTAAAGTTATGATTAAAATTTTTATGGGGGGGTTGGTGATCACTGGGGTAGTGTGTGGGGGTCTGTTTTATGTGTTTGCAGTGCTTATCTGGTGAGTTTAGATGGGTTTTTGTGACAGACTATGTTTTACATGGTCTAAGTCACAATGTCCAAGTTCCATCTAGACTCTGTAGTAAAACTTTCAGTTATAAATGCTGTACAACTAAGTCTAAGCCGGCCCACGTCCTGCCTAACTCCCGCCCTCAACACGCCTCTTGAAACGCCCCGTTTAGCTTTGGTCGTTCAGTGGCACTATGAAGGCCTAGATCGTTTAGAAATATGTCCAAAACCTGTTTTTATTATCGGCACATGGACGTTTTTGAGAAATGTTCGTCCAAGTGCCGACTTAGGCCGGTTTTTGGATGTTTTTTCTCTTTTGATTATGAGCCCCTTAATGTTTAGAATTTCCAAAAACAAAACCAGAACTGCAGTATAATGTACAAGGTACAGGAATTTAATTTTTAAAAAATCATAAAAACATATATAACATACATAAAATAAATATAATAAAAATTCCAAAACTGGTCCTAGTATTCATATGGACCAGACCACCTGAATACTAGGACCAGTTTTTGGATTTTTATTATATTTATTTTATGTATGTTATATATGTTTTTATGATTTTTTAAAAATTAAATTCCTGTACCTTGTACATTATACTGCAGTTCTGGTTTTGTTTTCTGCTTTGCATGTTTTCCTGCAGCTCTTGTTGGGGTTTTTTGTCTTGAATTTAGAATTTCCTGCATTTTTATTTCAGCTACTTCTTTTCGTTGATGTGGCCTCTTATTTCTGTGTATTTCATTTTATGTGAAATAATTATATTATAAATGCAAATAAATAAAAAGTAATAATTTATCCATCAAGAAATTGTAAATGAGAGATGCAACATGACTTTGGACATAAATACAAGGTGCCGCTGAAAAGTTCTCAGCCCAACCACAAATAGAATGATGTGGAGCCATGAAACCTTCAAGTTATTCCACACTTTTCTTGACACTTTTCATTTCAATGAAAATGAAATGTGTCAAGAAAAGTGTGGAATAACTTATAAGTTTCATGGCTCCACATCATTCTATTTGTGGTTGGGCTGAGAACTTTCAGCGGCCCCTCGTACTAAGGGAAAGAGAAAATTGATGGAGTATTCAGTTCTAAGTCAGTAATCAGATTATTTGTAGTAAGGCAATGTTTCAGCTGAAGCATCAGTAATATTGTTTAGGGTATAAAGAAATAGAGATTATAAGACATAAAAAGACCTAATTTGTTTTGTTGTATGATCCAATATTTGATCTGGACAATACATTTGTTTATCAAACCAATCTCTCCAACATAGGGCTCCTTTTACTAAGGTGCGCTAGCGGTTTTGGCGCGTGCTACAATGCCGCACATGCTAGACGCTAATGCCTCCATAGAGCTTGCGTTAGTATTTTCCGTGTAGCGTGGGGTTTGTGCATGCTAATCTTTAGCGTGCGCTAAAAATGTTAGCACACCTTAGTAAAAGGAGCCCATAGTATTATTGTTAATTATAATTTTCAGATTATTCCATATAGGAATAGAGAAGGATTTGGTGAAAGGAATTGTCATATATTGATCTAATTCAATTAAACAAAGTTGTGATGATGCTAAAATATTTTGTTTCAGGTGTTTTGACAGACAAATACGTAGTTGGAATATGATGTACTGGAAAATGCCTTTTCCACATGTAGAGATGTGGTGATGACAGGGTCAGAAAAGGATTTAGCCAAAAAAGAAAGATGATAGAAAAGATGAGTATTATCACTAACCCCCCCCCCCCCTTTATAAAACTGTGCTAGTGGTTTTTAACGCTGGGATCCGTACTGAAGGCTGCGCGCTGCTCCCGACACTCATAGAGTTCCTATGAGCATTGGGAGCAGCGCAGCTCCCGGTGCTGAAAACCACTAGTGAGGTTTAATAAAAGGGGGCCTAAGTCTTGTAGGTATGTATGATAAATTACCTGAATGTAAACCACTTAGAATATAAGTGGTATATGAAAGAAAGAAAGAAATATGTCCCATTTGGTTAGAATGAATAATTTTACAAATGATTTTGGATAGTCTATTAGATAGAATTTTCACACAGATTTTGTAATCCACATTAAGAAGTGAAATGTAATTTTGCACATAATTCGGGTCTTTATTTGGTTTAGGGATGACTGATATGATAGCATCATTAAAGTTATTGTTATATTTGTCAGTATTTTCTAGGAAAGGAAAAAAAGACTGAAGATGAAGTAAAAGATCAGTTTTAAATATTCTATAGAATTCCATGGTTAGTCCATCAGGTCCTGGAGCTTTCCTGACTTTTAATTGGGAAATAGCTTCTAAAATGTCTTTATTATTTAGAGGAAGACTCAAAACCTCAGTTTCTTTTTAAGAACATACATTTTTTATAAAGGGTTTCCAAAAAAAGCATTTCAAGTGAATTCTGAAACATAAAGGGATGAGTTAAATGAGTGAAAAGCTGCCAAGATATCTGGAGTATTGAAAGTAACTGGCCCATCTTCTTTACAAATTGTGCAAATCTGAGTTGTTGATACCCTTCTTTTTAAATAGTTAGCCAATAATCTACTGCATTTACCCCCTCCCCCCTACTTTTACAAAAATGCGCAAGAGTTTTTAGCACTGGCTGGCGTGCAGAAGCTCTGCGCTATTCCAATGCTTATAGGAACTCTGTGACCATCAGAGCAGCACAGAACATTCAGCGTGCTAGCTGGCACTAAAAACCTCTTGCATGTTTTTTTAATAAGGAAAGGAGGGGATTATTTTGGTCAGCATAATTAGTCGTCTTAGGGCAGTAAATTTCATGACCTGCTTTTTCACACCAGATTTTATTGTACTCATATTTTATCTTGTAAAGTTGATTTAATAAGTTCAAGTTTTATTTTCATTTCTAAGGTGTTTAAGCAAAGGTTCTTTTTTTATTTTTATGTGCAGACAGGTATATACAGTAAATTCTACAAGTGTCAGATTTTATTTCAGGAGTGCGGTCAATTCTGAAAATAAATTTTTAATTCTCAGTACTATGACCTCATCTGCTAACAACTGAGGGCCAGATTCTCAAAACTCACCGGTAAAATCCAGCAAGTCAATGTAGTGGCTGTAGTGGGAATGATTTTTCTTTTACGGGCGATTCTCAACATTAGAATGCAAATTATATGCATGCTGTTTGTGCGGAGAATTGCCAGTAAAGGGAGGGAGGAACTGTGCCTGGTGCTTACTCAGAAGAGCAGTCAGCACAGCTCCTCCCTTCTGTCAAAGCTGCTCTCCCTGCCCCATCAACTGAGCCGCAGGTCTCCCCGAGTCTTGCCGGCTCAGCTGATTGACCGGCAGGGAGAGCAGCAGAAAGAAAAGTGTACATCCCACTGATACCCCCCTTTTCTGTCGCTGCCCAGACCCCCTGATGTCCCCCTGACCCCCCCCCCCCCCGACACATTGTACAAATTCAGCAGGAGGGATGCCCACTACCTCCTGCCTTAGTCACTGCTGCCTGGACCCGCTCAGACTCCCACACATACTCCCGTGCCTTGGCAGGAGAGATGCCCACTTCTTCCTGCCCCCCCCCATGACAACCCCCCATACCTTACCTTTAAATTGGAGAACGGCAGGAGGAATGTCCACTCCCTCTTGCCGCCAGGGTCCCCTGCCCCAATAACCCCCAATAGCCCGCCGTTCCCCTATACCTTGAAACATAGAAACATGATGGCAGATAAAGGCCAAATGGCCCATCCAGTCTGCCCATCTGCAGTAACCATTATCTCTTCCTCTCTCTAAGAGATCCCACATGCCTATCTCAAGCTCTCTTGAATTCAGACACAGTCTCTGTCTCCACACCTCTTCGGGAGACTGTTCCACATATCTACCACCCTTTCTGTAAAAAAGTATTTCCTTAGATTACTTCTGAGCCTTTCACCTCTTAACTTCATCCTATGAAATTGAAGGATAGCCAGAGGGATGCCCACTCCCTCCGCCAGCAGGCCCACCTCTTCAAAATAGCAGGCCTTCCCCTTCCCGGTGCAACCTGAGATGCACTAGGACGAGCCTAAGGCCCTGCTTGGCTCAAGTGCTTAAGGCCTCTCCCAGTCCCTGGATGCACTGGGCAGGGGAAGGGACTTAGGTGCCAGAGCCAATCAGCTCCTTAGGCCCCTCCTAGTGCATCCCAGGATCCACTGGGAAAGGGAAGGCCCATCATTTTGAAAAGACGGGCCTGCCGGCTGGAGGGAGTGGTGATCCCTCCGCCAAACGGGAGGTATTGAACAGCCCTGGGGGGGATTGGTGGGAGGGAAGAATCTGGGATCTTTTTATCTTTAATTTGTGTGTGGGGAGGTCTGAGCTGAGGCACTGACTGAAAAGTAAGGCTACGACAGCTCAGACCCTGCCAGAAAAATTTGCCAGCAAATGTAGTACAACGAGATTAGAGAATCACCCAGAAACTTTAGAATCATCCGGAGTGCTCGTTTCAATATTAATGACCTCATTATAATACCATTCTAATATTAATTACCTCATTGTACTACATTTGCATGGTAGAGTCGGAGTCTGTTAGGAAGCTCAGAAAAGACCACGGTGAGCTGTTCTGATAATTGACCAGTAAAATACTGGCACGCTAAATTGGCTGGAACCGGTTTAGCAACCATTGTTAAAGGCACGGTAAGATTTTAGAACATGACCTTGAGAATTAAGTCTCCAAATGGAACTTTTTGTTGGAGTTTTAGAATCAAGATTGAATGTGAGGGATATAGGGGCATGGTCCAAAAGTGTAATTGAATGTATGTTTGAGTGAGTTACTTATTTCAATAGACTGTCAGAAATTAAAAAATAATTTATTCTAGACATACTTTGATGGGGAGAGGAAAAATAAATATAGTGTCTATCATCAGGATGTTGTAATCACCAAGGGTCTACAATATGATTTAGAGAGAAAAAAGAATAGTCAATTGAATGAGACTTAGGGCGCCTTTTATCAAACCACGGTAGAGCTTTTTACTGTAGGCCAGTGAGATAAATGCTGTGATGCTCATTCAATTCCTATGAGCATCGGAGCTGTTACCTTAACAACCTGCGATATAAAGCTCTAAGGCGGTTTGATAAAAGGGTGCCTTAGGGACTTGGTAAACTATTCATGACTGCCTGTCAAGTCATATATCCAGGGGAAGGTTCACATTCTTTATCTGATGGAATAGACAAGAGAAAAAAGAGGGGCCATCTTAAGTAGGAGCTTATATACATATCAAAACAAAGTCTTTGTCCACAAATATGAGTTTATCCCAGGACAAGCAGGCAGCATATTCTTGACTGATGGGTGACGGCACCGACGGAGCCCCGGTACGGACAATTTTAGAGTGATTGCACTCTAAGAACTTGGAAAGTTCTAGCAGGCCGCACCGCGCACGCGCGAGTGCCTTCCCGCCCGACGGAGGCGCGCGGTCCCCAGTTTCTTAGTTTCCGCGGAGCTATGAGACGCACTTTTCAACGGCTGTTATGAAAGATTTTTCCATGAACGCCTTCCCGCTTGCGAAATCTTTTCGGAAATTGTATTTCCTTCTTTTCTTTTATTATTTTCTTATAAAAAAAAAAAAAAAAAAAAGAGTTTCTTTCTTTTTTTTTTCTTTTTTCTTCGTCGGTTTTGCCCCGCGGGGCCTGCTGCCACCATCGAGGCCTCGGCCTTCGATTTGCAGAAGCCGTTTTTACTTCATGCCCCCCCCAGCCAGGTTTTAAAAAAAGTGCCAGTGGTGTGCAACGGCCTATATCTCTTACAGACCCGCACAACTGGTGCTTACAGTGCCTGGGTCCAGAGCATCAGGCTTCCACCTGCACCCGCTGTGCCACTTTGAAAAAAACGTACATTAAAAAAACCGTCAAATTCAGCAACGGTTTGCTTTTCAGTGCCGATAATGTTGACCCTGCGACATCGACACCGGCATCGGGCCCCACCTCAGTTGGCACCCACTTCCTGACACCGCGGGCCAGCGTCGCAACACCCAGGTAAGCCGGCTAAGAAGCCGTCCCCGCTGGAGCGTCCTCCGGTCTCGATAGCAGCGAGCCCCGTCCTGCCAACCGCGAGGCGCCCGCGGAAGTGCTCCGCCCCTATTTGAGGTGAATCCCTCGACCTCGGGCTCCTCATCCTCGGGGCGTAGAGCGCGCACCGCAGGTACCCGCAGAAGAAAAAGGCGGTACCGGTGCCTTCCCTGGACGAACGCATTGCAGCTGTCCATGCAGGGTGCAGCTCAAGTGAGCAGTTACAACAGCTCCTTCCTGCTCTATGGCACCGAGGCCTTCAGTCCCTGTCCGGTCTGAGCCACCGGAAACCAGCAGTGGAGCAGCCTCTTTTGTCTGCATCCACTTTGTCGGTACCGGTCCACTCCGCTTCATCGGTCTCTATGCCAGTCCTCGCACCGGAACCGAGAGCTCAACACCAAGCTGTTCAGACTTCGGCACCGATGCAGCGTGTAACATCTCCCGGTACCGTGTCTATGAGGTCGGGTAAGTCGGCACGCAAATCCCGACACCTGGAACCCTCCACTTCGGAGTCTCCGAGACCGTAGCTCCCATATTAGGGACCCTGATCTGTGGGGTGACTCCGAAGAGCCTTTTCTTTCTGAGGGTGAGTGTTCCTCGGATGAGGATTGATCCTGCTGCCCCTGATCCATCCTCCAAACAAGATTCTACATCTTTCACTTCCTTTCTGAAAGACATGTGTGAATCTCTTTCTATTCCTTTGGAGGCTGAGTCTAAAAAAATCCAAAGCCTATCCTTGACGCACTGGATTTTGACCAGCCTCCAAAGGAAATTTCTCAAACTACCCCTCCATGATATCTTGAGGGAAACCTTTTATAAGAATCTGGAGACTCCTTTGACCATCCCAGGAGCCCCTCGTAAATTGGATTCTTTGTATAAAGTAATTCCCTATCCCTGGATTTGATAAGCCGCAGCTTCCACATGAATCTCTTCTAGTGGAGAATCTACGCTTAAAAAGTCTGCCGGAGCTAGTGTATACGGCTTCCTGTCCCTCCTGGCAGGGAAGGGTAAAGCCATGGACAAGTTTGGTAAATGGTTATACCAGAATGCAATGCTAGCTAACAGATCTGGTATTATGCTTTCCATTTCTCTTTCTATCTCAAGGCATCTTCTTAACCACCATGGCTTCCTTTGAAAGGTACCTTCCTGAACGAAAACGACAGGCTTTTCAACCACTGCTCGTCCTCTCTCTTCCAACTCCGTTCGATCAATTTATGACACATTCGAACTTACCACCAGAGCAACGGCCATGGTCTGTGGCTATGCGTCGCTCTTGCTTGGCTCAGAGTGTCGGAGCTTGATGTCAACCATCAGATCGGTTGGCTAATGCACCATGCCTGGGGGATGAACTCTTTGGGGAATCCATGGACTCTACCACCCAAAAGCTCTCCGCCCTTGAGACATAGATGGGATACTCTGCTAAAAACAAAGAAGAAGACTCCACCGGCTCGGCCTTTCAGACAACAGTCGGCCTATCAAACGCCGTTATGTGGCTCGTCCCTTGCCATCAGCTCCCCAACAACCTAGGCATCAACGTCAGCAACAATGACAGACCCCTAGGCCACCACAGCAGCAACCTGTGAAGCCACCTCCAAGCAGAAATCCACACAGTCCTTTTGACTTAGTTCTCCAGGGCATAGCCAGCTACCTACCATCTGCCCACCTACCTCAACCTATAGGTGGTCGTCTTTCTTTTTTCCTCAGCCGTTGGGAGATCATCACCTCGGATCAATGGGTCCTCAACATCATCCGCCACGGCTACTCTCTCAACTTTCAGACACTTCCTGCCCAAAGTCTGCCAAGAGAGTCTGCTTTGAACACTCCTCAGTCTTTCCTCCTTCTTCAGGAGGATCAATCCCTCCTCCTTCTGAACGCCATAGAGGAAGTTCCTCTAGATCAAAAGGGGCAGGGATTCTACTCCCTTTACTTTCTAGTTCCCAAAAAAAACAGGAGATCTCAGACCCATTCTAGATCTTCGTGATCTCAACAAATGCTTGGTCAAAGAAAAATTCAGAATGCTTTCTCTGGCCACTCTTTACCCTCTTCTCAATCAAGGCGACTGGCTATGCTCCCTCGATCTCAAAGAGGCATACACTCACATACCGGTCAATCTGGCCTCCAGACAGTACCTCCGCTTCATGATCAATCACTGTCATTACCAATACAAGGTGCTGCCCTTCGGTCTTGCCTCCTCTCCAAGAGTGTTCACCAAATGTTCTGATTGTGGTGGCTGCCTTTCTACGCTCTCACCACCTTCAGGTTTTCCTTACCTGGACGACTGGTTTATCAAGGCCACTTCCCCTCAGACAGTGCTCCTTGCCACCAACCAGACCATCCTGTTTCTGCAACTTTTGGGGTTCGAGATCAATCTACCCAAATCTCATCTCATCCCCACTCAGAGACTTCAATTCATTGGAGCGGTGCTGGACACAGTCCTCATGAGAGCGTTCCTGCCGTCTAACCGTCTTCAAACTCTGCAATCTCTATGTCAGCAGGTACTTCCACTACGCTCCATCTCTGCCAAGCAAATGATGATACTCTTGGTCACATGGCCTCCACAGTTCATGTCACACCCTTCGCACGTCTTCACCTGCGCACTCCGCAATGGGCCTTAGCTACCCAGTGGTCCCAAGCGACGGATCCTTGCTCACGACACATCTCTGTGACATCATCTCTTCGTCAGTCTCTACAATGGTGGTTGATATCCTCCAATCTCTCCAGAGGTCTTCTGTTCCATCTACCTCCTCATCACCTTGTCATCACCACCGACGCCTCCCCTTATGCCTGGGAGCTCATTTGAACGAGTTCCAAACTCAAGGCCTTTGGACAGCCCAGGAAATGAAGCATTCACATCAATTTCCTGGAACTCAGAGCAATGTATTATGCCCTCAAGGCCTTCCAACATCTTCTCTTCCTCAAGTCCTCCTGCTGTGCACAGACAATCAAGTTGTGATGTACTACATCAACAAGCAGGGTGGGACAGGCTCACGCCTCTTATGCTAGGAAGCCCAGAGGATTTGGAATTGGGCCACAGCTCACCAATTGTTCCTGAAAGCTATCTACATTCAGGGAGAACAGAATTCCTTAGCGGACAAACTCAGCAGAATTCTCCAGCCTCACGATGACACTCGATCCTTTAACTCTGCAGTCCATCTTCGCTCAGTGGGGCACTCCTCAGATAGACCTCTTTTGCAGCTCCTCACAATCATCAGCTGCCCTATTCTGCTCCAGACTCTACTCTCCTCACCGTCTGGCAGCGGATGCATTTCTCCTCAATTGGTCCAATCTGTTCCTGTACGCTTTTCCTCCTCTACCTCTCATGTTACGAACCTTGTTCAAGCTCAAGAGGGAACAAGCCACCATGATTCTGATTGCTCCATGGTGGCCCCGACAACATTGGTTCTCCCTTCTACTTCAACTCAGTTCCAGGGAGCCTTTTCTTCTTCCACTCTTTCCTTCTCTGCTTACTCAACATCAGGAGACCCTTCTGCATCCCAACCTTCAGTCTCTGCACCTGACAGCTTGGTTTCTCACGGCTGACATCTCATGATACTCTTTTGTCTCGACCCGTTCGTTCCATTCTGGATGCCTCCAGGAAACCGGCCACTCTGCAATGTTACCATCAGAAGTGGACACGATTTTCTTCTTGGTGTCTTCTGCATCATCATGATCCTACTTCCCTTGCAGTGGAGACCTAGTTAGATTATCTTCTTTCTTTGTCTGACTCTGGTCTCAAGTCTACTTCCATCAGAGTTCACCTCAGTGCTATTGCTGCTTTTCATGAGCCAGTTCATGGGAAACTTCTCTCAGCTCATCCTTTGGTGTCCAGATTCATGCAGGGTCTTTTCAATGTGAAACCACCTCTTAAGCCCCCTCCTGTGATCTGGATCTCAATTTGGTTCTTTCCGCCTTAATGAAGCCTCCATTTGAACCTTTGGCTACGGCTCCTTTCAAGTTTCTCACTTGGAAGGTACTCTTCCTTATTGCTCTCACCTCTGCCAGGAGGGTCAGTGAGCTCCATGCACTAGTAGCTGATCCACCTTTTACAGTCTTTCATCATGACAAGGTGGTTCTGCGTACACATCCAAAGTTTCTCCCTAAGGTTGTCTCTGAATTCCATCTCAACCAATCTATTGTTTTGCCTGTCTTCTTTCCGAAACCTCACTCTCATTCTGGAGAACAGGCTCTACATAACTTTGGACTGTAAGCGGGCTTTAGCTTACTATTTAGACCGTACTAAGCCCCACAGATCATCACCCCAACTCCTTCTGTCCTTTGATCCGAATAAATTGGGACGTCCTGTTTCTAAGCGTACGCTGTCAAATTGGCTCACAGCGTGCATTTCATTCTGTTATGCTCAGTTCGGACTGACACTGGAAGGTTCTGTCACGGCCCATAGAGTTCGAGCTATGGCAGCATCTGTAGCTTTCCTCCGTTCCACTCCTATTGAGGAAATCTGCAAGGCTGCTACTTGGTCCTCAGTTCATACTTTTACATCTCACTATTGTCTGGATGCATTCTCCAGACGGGATGGACACTTCGGCCAATCTGTTTTGCAAAATTTGTTTTCCTAATGGCCAACCTTCCACCATCCCTCTTTTTGTTAGCTTGGAGGTCACTCATCAGTCAAGAATATGCTGCCTGCTTGTCCTGGGATAAAGCACAGTTACTTACCGTAACAGGTGTTATCCAGGGACAGCAGGCAGATATTTTTGCGTCCCACCCTCCTCCCCGGATTGGCTTCTTAGCTGGCTTATCCTAACTGAATTCGTTGCTGGAGAATGTGGTGAAATCAGTTAGCTTAGCTGGGTTTAAAAAAGGTTTGGATAATTTCCTAAAAGAGAAGTCCATAAGCCATTATTGAGATGGCTTGGGGAAATCCACTGCTTATTCCTAGGACAAGCAGAATAAAATCTATTTTATTACTTGGGATCTAGCTAGGTGCTTGGGACCTGGGTTGGCCACTGTTGGAAATAGGATATTGGACTTGATGGACCTTCAGTCTGGCCCAGTATGGCAATTCTTATTGTTCTTAAGATTGCCATACCATTTTTTTCTACCATCAGCAAGGGATTCATAAATTTTCCCAATCCACTTAACACAGGGGTGGGCAATGAGGGCCACAATCCAGTCAGGTTTTTAGGATTTCCCCAATGAATTTGCATGAGACCCATTTGCATACAATGGGAGGCAGTGCATGCAAATAGATCTCATGCATATTCATTGGGGAAATTTTGAAAACCCAACTGGATTGCGGCCCTCATTGCCCACCCCTGACTTAACATCTTTCAGAGCTGATTTAATATCTAGGAGATGAGTCTTTTGCAACATGACAATCAGAGTAATGCATTTGGGGATTAATAATCAAAAGGAGCCGTATATGCTGAGAGGTGAGAGGCTGATATGCATGGATGAGTTAGGGACCTTGGGGTGATAGTGTCCGAAGATCTAAAGAGGAAAAAATAATGCAACAAGGTGGTGGCTGCTGCCAGAAGGATGCCGGGCTATATAAAGAGAGGTGTAACTAGTAGAAGAATGAAGGTGTTGATTCCCCTGTACAGGTCGTTGGTGAGACCCCACTTGGAGTATTGTGTTCAGTTTTGGAGACCATATCTGGCGAAGGACACAAAAAGGCTTGAAGCGGTCTAGAGGAGGGCAATGAAAATGATAGGAGGTTTGCACCAAAAAGACTTATGAGGAGAGACTGGAAGCCCTGAATATGTATACCTTAGAGGAAAGGAGGGACAGGGGGAGATATGATTCAGGCGTTCAAATACTTGAAAGGTATTAACGTAGAACAAAATATTTTCCAGAGAAAGGAAAATGGTAATACCAGAGGACATAATTTGAGGTTGAGGGGTGGTACGCTCAAGAGCAATGTAAGGAGATTCTTCTTTACGGAGAGGGTGATGGATGCCTGGAATGCAATCCTGAAAGAGGTGGTGGAGATGAAAACGGTGACGGAGTTCAAAAAAGCGTGGGATGAACACAGAGGATCTAGAATCAGAAAATAATAGTAAATATTAAAGAACTAAGAGTAGACTTGCACAATCTGTGTCCTGTGTATGGCCGTTTGGTGGAAGATGGGCTGGGGAGGGCTTCAGTGGCTGGGAGGGTGTAGATGGACAGAGACTTCAGTATTTGGAAGCTAAGAACAGTACCGGGCAGAGCTTTGGATTCTTGCCCAGAAATAGCTAAGAAGAAGAAGAAAAAAAAACAACCCCCCAACAAATTTTTAGATTGAATCAGGTTGGGCAGACTAGATGGATCATCTACTATGTTACTATTGGACTCATTCTTTTAAGGACTAAGGAATTTTTTTTTTTCTTTTTAATTGGGTGTCTAATCCCGTGCATATTCCATGAAATTAATTGTAAGTCAATAGTGTAACTCATTATGTGATGTGTAAATCAGAGAAATTATATGTTTCAATCTAAAACCAGAAGAACTATATGCAGCCATGCTAAGCAATAACAAATGCAGTATATATGTAATAGACAATTTGTTTCTCATATGAAGTAGAAAAGAAAACAGAGAAGTTAATACAAACAGCATAAGAAACAAACAGTGCTCCACCTGGAGAAGAAAGTGATGGGTGTAATGAGGGTGAACAAGAGCCTCTCAGGAGATGATATTTCCCATAATTTCTAATCTAATCTAATCTTCAATTTCTGTGTTGCTCTATGCTTATCTAGGTTCAAGGTGACTTACAAATCAAGAAGTTTACATTACATGTAGGAGTTACAACATTGAAATATATAGTAAGCAGTATGCTATGAGATAGTTACCAGAGACAGGAGATGTAATCATCATTCAATTAGAAGAGAACATTGAGCTGTCATTAGAATTCCAGTACAGCAGTTTGAAGTTTAATACAGTTGAGTTAGATACAAGTAGATTGGTGTGATTATGCTATGTAGAGTTTGGGGAGGGAGCTCTTGTGGTTTCTGGAACGGTGAAATGCTGTGTAGGCTGCTGTGGAAGAGCATTCTTACATTACATTATATTAGTGATTTCTATTCCGCCAATTCCTTGCGGTTCAAGGCGGATTACAAAAAAGTTTTCAGAGATTACATGAAAGTTTGCATAAAAATTTACAGGAATAGCTTAAGAGATGTCATAAGAGTTACATAAGAATTACCAAAGAGTTGTTGAGATCTTAAGGTGGTAAGTGATGAGTAAATAGAGGCATTTTAGCAATAGTTGGGTAGTTAGAAGCATATTAGAGTATGTTATGGGTGTAGAGTAGGTAGGTGGGGTTTAGGTAGGAATTGGTCATGTTAGATAGGTTTTATGTATTTTTTGAAGAGTAGGGTTTTAGTATCTTCTTGAAGGTTTTGTAGTCTGTGGTTGATGACAACAGAATGGTGATTTGTCTGTCCAGTTTAGCTGCTTTAGTGGCTATTAGGTTGTCATATAGTTTTTTTTCATTTGACATTTTTGGATGATGGGTGTGTGAATAGTGAGTGGGTTCTCCTGTGCCTGGATGAGGAGGATTGAGTTAGTCGCTTATTCCAGTAGGTTGGGGTTTCTCCATTAATGGCTTTGAATAGTAGGCAGTAGAATTTGAAGTGTACTCTTGCCTGTATTGGGAGCCAGTGAGAGTCATGGTATGCTTCTGTGATGTGGTCATATTTTTTTCAATGGGTAGATGAGTCTTAGGGCTGTATTTTGTAGTCTATAATTGTTTTATCATGGTCGCTGTACATGGGAGGTATAGTATGTTGCAGTAGTCCATTAATCTAAGGATAAGGGATTGTACCAACAGTAGGAATTGTTTCCTGTCGAAGAATTTTCAGATTTGTCTTAGATTTCTCATGGTCACGAATGATGCTTTTATTACCTTGTTGATCTGTGGTTGCATGGTACAGCCTCTGTCAATTAGTACTCCCAGAAGTTTTAGTATGGGTTTAATAGGGTATGAGATTGAGTGTATTACTAGATTTGTTAAGGTAAGAGTCTTATTGTTTTCTAGGAGGATGAAGTTTGTTTTGTCAGGGTTAAGTTTTAATTTGTGCTCTGTCATCCATGATGCTACTGTTACGAGTGTTCTGTGTATTGTGCTTGTCATGGTGGGTTCTGGGTGGTCGAAGGGGAGGAGGATAGTGATGTCATCTGCATAGCTGTATGAGGTTATGCCGTGTTTGTCTAGGTAGAAGCTAAGGGAGGCTATGTATATATTGAATAGTGTAGGTGACAGGGGTGATCCCTGGGGTACTGCGTATCGATGGAGTATATGTTCTCAAAAAGGAAAGTCTTCAGTTTCTTTCGAAATCTGAGATAGTTAGGCCCTGTTTTGTTTCAGGTCTTGGTGCCAAGGAAGGTGAGTAGTGAATTAAATATGCACTTGTATTTTACACTTTTGGGAATGGCTATTGTCAGAGACAGGGCGCTGGACACAATCTGCCTTGATCTGGCTCAGCATTATCTAGTTTCTTATGTTCTCTTCCAATCCCTCAGGGTTCAATCTTGTCTCCTTTGCTGTTTAATATTTTCTTATCTCCATTACTCAGCCTTAGTCAATCTATAGGCTTCACGACGTACGCCTATGCTGACGACATTCAATTGATTCATCCAGTCAATTCGGAAAAACTCCAACGAAATAATACAAATCAATCAAAAATTAGAAAAAAATCAAAAATTGGCTTACTCAGAATAAGCTTGCGTTAAACATAACAAAAACAAAGGCGTTGTTCTTTCCGTTTAAACAGGGCTTAATCTCTCTATGCCTTTTTCTATTGATAATACAGCAATTGAACTCGTCGCATCCCTTAAGATATTAGGAGTAACAATCGACGATAAATTCTCTTATCAAGAGCACATCAACAACACAGTCAAAAGTTGTTTCTAACCGTTTACGTTTAATCCGCTCGATGTCGAAATATCTAGAATCAAAATCCCTAAATATCTAATACACTCCCTTATAATATCCAGACTCGATTATTGTAACTCACTCTTCATGAATATCACCCAGAAGGATCAAAGAACGATTACAAATAATTCAAAATATTGCCATTAAAATAATTCACCATGGGAAAAAATACGATCACGTAACTCCCTATCTCATAAAAATCTCATTGCTGCCCATCAATCAACGTACAACATATAAAATAGCATTACTGGTAATTTAAAACACTAGCTACTAATGAACCTCAGTTTATAGATCGGCTTCCTAATTCCTCATACTTCAAAACGTTCACTTCGGTCCAATACTCAAGGTCTATTAATGGTCCCCTCATTGAAAATAATAGGAACTAGACGCCATGACATCTTCTCAGTCATGGCACCTCTCATCTGGAATACCCTCCCCCTTTATATCAGAAAACATCAAAGGACCTTAATTTATTTAAAATTAATCTAAAAACATATCTATTCAAATCCTCATTTAACCTTTAGAATAACTTCTCAGCGTACATCTAAACACCTAAACAATCAATACGTCCTCACACATTTTCCCCAACCTAATCGTTTGGTCCTACCCATATCATACCCCTTTCTTCCCTTGAGGAAACAACAAATTGTAACTTTTAATCCCTAATGTCCTCTCCTAATGTTTCTTAGTTCGTCTGTATTGTCAATTTGTCATAGCCCTTTGAAAATTGTTAATGTAAAATAACTTGTTTTACTGTTTTATACTATTATCTTTTTTATTATGTAATTCGCTTAGATTTAATAGGCGAACCATCAAATTTTATTAAACTTGAAACTTGAAACTTGAAGAAAAATACCTGCATGCACGGCTTTAGCAGAACTGGGGCCCCTGGATCTCTACTTCAAGGAGCTTCTGAGGATTTGAGAGAAGATTTCGCTCTTGTTTTCAGTGAATTCCAGGATGGGAATGGCCACAAGGTCGCCACTTTTCTGAATATTTTTCCCTCTTGGCTTCTAATATTTAATTAATGGGGTTTCATTAATTGCTGTAAGTGTTAAAAGCCAAATCTGTCACTGAGCTGAGCTGTGATTCTTGCAAAAAGTCTCCTTGCTGCTTTCTACACAAGCTTTTGCTTTTGGCATGATTGCTTCCCCTCTGTGGACTGTTTCCTTTTGCAAAGCTGCAGAAAATGAAGTCCTTTGGACAAAAATATCAGATTTTAAACTTGGATTAGACTTGCAAGCTCTGTATGAGTGTTGCCAGCTGGCTAAAGACATAAGAAGTGCCATGCTGGACCAAGTAATACATTGAGCATAGGAACCTATCTCTGATAATGGCCAGCCTGGATCACTTGGAGGTATTTAGTAGATCCAAATGGGAAGATCTATTCCTTATTGATATGTCTAAGTCTTCCTGGCTCATGTACCTCTCCTTCATAAACTTTTACAAACCTTTTTTAAACCCAGCTATGCTATGTGCCTCAATCACATTCTCTAGCAACAAAGTCCCTAGCTTGCTCATGTGTTAAATGTGTTTCTAATCTGCTACCAGTTTAGTTAGTTGCATGAAATGTCTTCTAATACTATTTGAAAAAGTAGATAACCATGCCACTTTATCTAGTCCACTCATACAAGAGGTTGCTGAAATGTTCGCAGCCCAACCAAGAAGAGAATAATGTGGCGTCATGAAACGTACAAGTTATTCCACACTTTTCGTTTCAATGATATGAAACGATACGAAAAGTGTCACGAAAAGCTTGGAATAGCTTGTAAGATGGTATTGAATCATTTTCTTCTTAGTTGGGGTGAGAACCTTTCAGCGGCTCCTCTTAAACCTCTATCACACCTCTTCTCGATTGCTTCTTTAACACCTAATCTGTTTAGCCTTTCTTCACAAGGGAGCCTGTATCATTTGTGGTGCTCTTCTAGGTACCTTCTCTAGTTCTTCTATGTCTTTTTTGACAACCAGATCTAGAATTCAGATTTAGTTCACACGTTTTCAGTAAGTTTCAAGTTTATTCATAGCTTGATATACCGACCATTACATGTATCTGGGCAGTTTACAATATCACAAATTAAAAAAGTTTAATATGAATAGATAAAATAAAATAATATGGGGTAAACCTAAAACTATGACAATTGAGACTGATTGGAAATGAAAGGATTGTTGGGGATAGGAAAGTAATTAGTTGCAATGATAAATAAAATAAAGGGGGGATAGAGGGAAGGGAGGTAACATAAGGAAGGTAGGGATATCACTGGCAGATTTCATTATGGTTGTTGACAAAGAAACTGAAGTCGCTTACCTGTAGCAAGGATTCTCTATTAAAAACAGGATAAATCAGATACACAAATCCTCCTACTTCACTGGGAATTTGACTCCTTAAGCGATATAAATAGACTGAGAGAGCTAGTGAGGTAGAGTCTTCACAAGAACACCCACACATGCTTAGAAAAATCTTTTTGGGCTTTCTGAGCTCTAAGAGAGCTAGTGTGACATCACCCACCAGTGTTTCCGACTTTTCCTGCTGTCTGTAGAGAACTTCGATTACAGATAAGCTGCACTTTAAACAATGGATCACTGAGACATAATAAAAGTAGGGTTACCATATGGCTCCAGAAAAAGGAGGATGGATTGAGACATCCGGGTTTTACTTCTGCTGAAAGCAATGGAAGTAAGGAGGACAGAAAGAGACATCTGGGCTTAACTTCTGTTGAAAGCAATAGAAGTAAAACCCGGATGCCTCCATCCATCCTCCTTTTTCTAGAGTCATATGGTAACCCTAATAGTAAGGACTGTCCCCGTAAAATCTGCAGATCCTGGATGTCACATAGACCTGAGAGAGGAGGGCGGGACAGAACAGGGGTTAAGTATGCAGGTTCTGTTTTGTCACTAGCGATCTCATATTCTTGGTGTTGCTTTCCTTACTCTGCCATTCTAAAGAATGGCAAAAAAAAAAAAAAAAAAAGCTATAAGAGAATGATCACTATGGATTTCATCTCCTGGGCTTAAACAAGTAATGTTACCGCTGCGTGCTTTACTCTTCCCAACTGTAAGGTAATCATAATGCATTCTGTATTAGAACAATCTGCAGGTGATGCTACCCTGGCATAGGATGAAAGACAGAAGAGGGCCTAAAATTATTCAAATCTAATAGAAACCAATTTGTTAGACAACAGTAACAGCTCCTTAGACTTCACTCAATCTATCATTCTCACTCTGGTGTTTTGAGACCCCCCCTCCCCTCAAACTGCTGCACAAGATTGCATCTTAATTAGCTCCTCATACTAATCTCGCAAATAATGTGGCAACTTCAGCCCTGAGCTTTTGGGCTGTTGAATTAATTATTCCCTAAGCTCGATGCTGTCAGCGAACGAAAGAGAAAAAGTGGCTCTTTAGGCAGCCAGTGTGTATCTGTCTATAGAGCGTGTGTGTGGAAAAATTGTCCCCTGTCAATAGTGCATCAGTACAGCAGTTATCAAGTCCTGTAAATACGCCTACAAACATTTTACCATTATGAGCTTCGAGCCTGGCTTGACAGCCTACCGGATTCCAATCTCGGGTACCTGCATCTTAATAGTTTTGCTAAGAATATCGTTTGGGTCCTTAGCACAGCATCAGCCTTACAAGAAAGCTGCATTTCCTGGGTTTTGTGCAGTATTTCAAGAGTAGCACGGCAGGTGGTAAGATTCACCTAGCAATTACAAGACATTTGTTTTCTAATACAGTAACAGCAGATAAGGAGAACAGCTCAGATAATAGTGAATTGAGACTCATGGCACTGTACTTCAAGAGAAGATTTTTTTTTTTGTATTCTGTTGACCTGGCAGATTCTTGGGCTTCCAGCTCATTTGCAACCAGGTCAGGAATTTGATGCTATAAGCCTTTATTTAAAACAACTCAGGCATATTTTCCCTTATTTTTCCCTCTTTCATCTCAGCCTAGTCAATGCAGTGACAGTCCTTTGCCAGAGGCCATTCACCGGTGTTCTTTATCGAACCCTGCAGTTGTGGACCCTAAATCCAGGCACTACATGTTGCCATTATGTGATGGCTATTTGAATTTTAGATATAAATCCAAGCTGAAGATGAACTAGAAATTCAGGTACAGTTGGTACAATCACAATAAGAGACAGTGCACTTTCTGCAGCCTGGACATGCCAAGCACCAGGTCTACTCTAAATATGGACATCCATCTTTTGACCCCTGCCTTATCCCACCCAAAACATGGCTACGCCACACCTCCTTGCCATGTGAATGTAGTGCAGTGTTAGATGTCTATATTCTGGCCATATAAAATGGGTATTTGGATGTCCACGCAATATAGATGTCTAAATGCCGGTTTTTAGATGTTCAAAACACAGGTAAAGCTTCTAAAATAAGCACCGTAGGCATCTTCTTATAATCTTAACCTGTTACAAAATTACCCTCATAGATTACATGCACTCACTCATTTACACCTTCTTCAGAGCAAGTGTAAACTTGTGCATCAGCATTCTGTATGTTGCTGGGGGCAGATCTAGAAACATAGAATTGACGGCAGATAAAGGCCAAATGGCCCATCCAGTCTGCCCTTCCGCACCCTCAGCCACAAGAGGGCATCCGCTCAAACTCAGGGGCGGGAAATTTCATGGTGACACCAGGAAATATTTCTTCACCGAGAGAGTGGTTGATCCTTGGAACGAGCTCCCGGTGCAGGTGATCGAGGCAAACAGCGTGCAAGAATTTAAGAGCAAATGGGATGCCCATGTGGGATCCCTTAGAGCACAAGTGTCAAAGTCGGTCCTCGAGGGCCGGAATCCAGTCGGGTTTTCAGGATTTCCCCAATGAATATGCATGAGATCTATGCACATGCACTGCTTTCAATGCATATTCATTGGGGAAATCCTGAAAACCCGACTGGATTCCGGCCCTCGAGGAGGGACTTTGACACCCCTGCCTTAGAGGGTTAAGCCAAGTGAACCTGTCACCAGGAGTGGGATCCCTAGGATAGTAGACTTGGGGGTGGGTCAGTAAAGAGGGCAGACCTGATGGGCTTATCTGCCGTCATCTTCTATGTTTCTATGTATCCACAGTTAAGTTCTAGGAGCCTGTTTTACATATGTTGCTTTTATAAATCAGGCTTAAAATAGGCTCCATTTTGGACTTCTCACATAGACACTCTATTATAAAATCAAAGCCATCATTTTACTTTGTACTTTATTGTATGTTAAGAAACACAGAATTATTCATTCTTTACTCTATATTTAATGAGAGAAACCTTAAACTGGTTTCAATTAAATGGTATCATGGAAACAACTTGCAATTCTGGTTATTAAACTTGTGGTTCACACATTTTTCTCAGAAATAAGAATCAACAAATATGATTTTACTGAACAAACAATACATTTTCTACTAGATTTTGGAATTCTTTGCCAGTGCAGATTTCCTGCCAGGTCACACCAAGTCACTGAACGGAAACCTTTTTGAACTGTGACAAATTGCTTCTTTTTCCACACAGCATCCAGACTGCAAGGTGGAAGCTGCCACTAGCCCCGATTCAGTTAGTTCTTATTTTCGAAAATCATCATTTTCCAACACCATTTTCCCTTAATCAAGTCAGGTCCTCAGGAAGGGAAACCTTTGCTATCTCTCTTTTCAGGGTTGGAACCTTCATGACTGTATTTCCAGTAGAAGAGGACCTGATTTAATGAACACTTTTCTCCTGCTCCTACTGGTTGCTAAAATGAATCCGGAGTCGTCTTCACCACTTTCAGCTCCTCTTCTTTCTCTGACTTAAAGCAGGGCCATTGAGCAATCTGAATTCTGTTCTAAGAGCAAAGATTCCTTGCTCCATGCAATGTGTTATAATTAAAATTCAAGCACCTTTCCAGCGACGTTGTACCGCTGTTGTACCACTGTTGGTGCTTACTTGCTGAAAAGCTTAGGAGCACATTTAAATATTTAAAAGCCTTTAACGGCCTCTTTTACAAAGCCGCGCTAGCGGCTGCTCTGCTAATGGCCCCGAAGCCCATAGAGATTTAAAGGGCTTTTGGGCCATTGCCACATGGCTTTGTAAAAAAGGCCGTAAATGTTACATGATGATATTATTTGAGAAACTTGCCCAGTATTGATGTGAGGGGGGGTCTTTTGTGTTTTGTTCTATACATCCATCTTTAGCATTAACTTTTAACATTCAACTTTCTTCCATTTTTCTGCTTTCTTCTCAAAATCTACATTTCTATGCCTTCCCATCTATCCATGTGTACTATCTCCTCCCATCTATCTGTAAGAAGCATTTCTTCCTATCTCTTCCCTGTCACACCCATTGCTGTGTACCATCTCCTCCCTCTGTCTCCCCTTCCCCTCCATCCCTATGCACCGTCTCATCCCTCTCCCATGGTCAGACATCTCTGACTTCCCCCTTCCCCCCCTCATATGGTCTGGCATCTTTCTCCTCTCCTTCCCATAGCCTGGAATCTCTCTCTCCTTCCCTCCCCATTTCCATGGTCTAACATCTCTCTCCGCTCCTTTCTGCGGTCTGGCATCTCTTTCTCCCCTTCTTCCCTTCCATTCTGTGGTCTGGCTCTCTCACTCTCTCTCCTTCCCATTCTCTATCTCTCTTCTTCCCATTCCAGTGGTCTGACATTTCTCCCTTCTTTGGGTCCTATCTCCTCCCTCCTAGTGTAACATTTTGCCCTCCCTCCTCTCCACCACTATCATGTCCAACAATTCTCCCTCTTTCTTCCTTTCCCCATATACTTCATCTCTCTTTCCCTCTCACGCCACACACCTATGTCTAATTCTCTGTTCCTTTTCGTTCCCCCACAGCAGCATTTCTTTCTCTCCCTTTCCACTACTCCACCTGTGCACATCTCTCTTTTCCTCCTTTCCTACCTCCACTCCCCCGTGCATTTGTCCTTCCCAACCCTCTCCCTATATGTGCAGTATGCGTCTTCCCAACCCTCTGAGCATCTGTCCTCCCTGCCTTCCCAACTCCCTACCCCCTGCACCCAGCCTCTCCCTGTCAGGCTGTGCACCCAACCCCATTCCCTCCCCCCTCCATCAGGCTCTGCACCTAGTCCCCTCCCTTCCTCCCCTATCATGCACTACACCTAGCCCCCTCCCCTGTCAGACTCTGCACCCAGCCACCCCCCATGCACTGCACCTAGCCCCCTCCCCCTGTTAGATTCTGCACCTAGCCCCCTTCAGGCACTGCACCTATCCTCCTTCTCCCCCTCCCCCTGTCAGACTCTGAGCCCAGCCCCATCCTCCTACCTCCTCTGGCCTGGTGGTGCAATGGGCAGGAGTAAGCTAACCCGGTCTTCGCGGTTGGTTTCTTCTGCCACTGAGCAGCAATGAGCGGAAGCTCACTTTGGCGTTTCAGCTTGGCGCTCAATGGTTTCTTTGACTGGTTCCCGCAAATTCTCATGAATTGCGAGAGTTCAGGGGAGCCAATCAAAGAAGCCAAAGCACGCTCCTGCTCATTGCCGCTCAGCGGCAGAAGAAACCAGCCGCGAAGACCGGGTTAGCAGCACACCGCTGGACCACCAGGGATAAAAGTAAGTGATCATTGTGGGGGAGGCCACAGCCCCTGTGCTCCCCCCCCCCATGTTCTGGCACCTATGCTCTATATGATATTTTCAGGGTATTGAGCAAAGTTTCTGCCTGTGCCATTTCAACCCAAAGAATACTGTGAATCAGATAGTGGGTAGGGATCACGTCCTTCAAGGTGACACTGAGCAAGTTACCTTTTAAAGGACAATTGCTTTTTGGAAAAGGTCTGGATGACCTCATGGCCAGTGTACAGGATCGCAAACCAAAGTCTTTACCTGATAGCAGACAGAGAATCCCTAGGGAATCAGGTTGAGGTAATTTTTGCAGCTCTAGACATTTTTGCCAATATATGAGAGGTTCATCGGACCAGAGATCATTTCAAGGCGCAAGACAGAGATTTAGGCGGGGGCAAGATGCCCCCAGTTTTCAGGATCCTATCCCACTTCCACTTCCAAGAAGCAGTTATGATACAAGGAAACAGCCAGACCTCCAAGGACTGGTGGGAGGTTAGCAGCCTATTGGGAGGCATGGGCAGGGATAACTTCAGACTACTGGATACAGGAGATTATTCAGGAGGGGTACAAGCTCAAGTTCTTTCATCCCCTCCCAAACCTCTTTGTGGATTCTCCAGGAGAGAGACCAGAGAAAGCATTCAGAGTTCAAGTGACAGTGGAAAAGCTGCTGGATCTAGCAGCCATAGAACCTGTACCAGATGAAGAATCGGGCTTAGGCAGATACTCCATATACTTTATAGTGCCTAAAAGAGACTCAGAAGACTGGAGACTGAATCTGGATGTCAAGTCAGTCAATTCGACTCTCAAGATACCTCATTTCCGTATGGAGACAGTGAGGTCAGACCTTGCTTTGATGGCGCTGGGAGAATTTCATTCTTCTCTGGATTTGACAGAGGCCTATCTGCATGTTCCCATTTTTCCAAAGCACAGGAGGTTCTTACAGTTCCATGTTCTGGAGCAACACTTCCAGTTCTCTGCTCTGCTGTTTGGTGATGGTGGAAGCAGCAGCACACCGTCGCAAGATGGGGATACATGTGCATCCGTATCTGGACAACTGGCTGATAAGAGCTCCATCTGAATCCGAAGGCAAGATGGCAGTGCAGTGTGTGGTTCAGCTCCTGCAAAACCTGGGCTGGGTGGTCAACTTTCAGAAAAGCCATCTGGAGCCAACATCTGGGGATTCTGTTCAACACAAAGGAGAACAAACGTTTTTCTGCCAAAAGACCACAGAGCAAAACTCATGTGGCAGATCAGGGAGTTTTGGCATAGACCAGCACTGACAGCTTGTCATTACCTGCAGGTGCTGGGGTCAATGGTAGTAACTCTAGATGTGATTCCCTGGGCAAGGGTGCACCAGCGTCTTCTCCAGGATGCGCTTCTATTCCACTGGTGCCTGCAAAAGGATGCATTATGAGTACAACTCTGGAACGTTTGTGGATTAGACTGGATGGACTGTACAGGTCTTTACTTCCTGGCGTTTACTATGTTAAAGAAAACAATTGTCAAAGCCATTGATCTGGGCAGGGTAGCTTCCGGAGTGTGCATGCTTTCAGTCACATTAAAAGATATTTCTGGAGGTTGGGAAGGAAAGCAATGTGTGCACATGGGATTTAAAGAAAAACACATACTATTTTCCACTCACTCAGCCACCTGCACAAATAGCAGGTGAAAAAATGCCAAGTGCTTTTCATGCTCAGAGTTTCCACCTTCTTGTTTTAAAATGGAAACAATGTAGGTGCAATGTGTGCAGGTTCCAATACTTTACACACACCACACGCTGTTTAAAATCGCCCCCAAATGATTTGTGAATGGTCATCAACCTTTTTTTTCTTTCTTTTTCTAGATTTGCCACATAATCTATCTGGAAGATTAATTAGGTCAATATTTAGATTTTGCAGTTGTCATTTTATTTAAATGCTGACCACGGCACTTCAACTTACACCAGCCAATTTCTGGATAGTGTCATTGAACATCTGTGTATACTGATGACTATTTTGCTCCTATCTGGATCCTGCTAATATTGGGGAGGATCATGTATAAGTCATCCAAAGCAGCTCCAAAGGGGCCATGTGTGGGTCAAGGGTAGTTGTGAAATGAGGGGGGGGGTGAGGGGGTGGTCCACCCTGGGCTCTATCACCCCTCCCCCCTCTCTGCCCGCTTCCTCTTCCCATTCCTCCCCTCCATGCGCACGCCCCCCCTTCCCTTCCCCCATACCTCTAGTTAAAATTGCTGTTTGCGGTGGTCAACAATGTGCTCTTCACGACCCCGTAGGCTCTCCCGCCGACATCACTTCCAGGTGCTGCGCACAGGACGTGACATCAGAGGGAGTGCCAACCGGGTCGCGAGGAGCACATTGTTGACAGCCGCGAGCGACAACTTCAACTAAAGGTAAGGAGGAAGGAAAGGGGAGCACGCATGGCAGGCGGGATTGGGGGAAAGAGCAGGGGCGGAGACGAGGGCAGTGGAGGGGCACCATACCTCGGGCGCCTCTCACCCTGGCTATGTCACTGGTCAGGGGTGTTTAGAGTGGTATTATGGAATACCTGTATTTCTGCATCTAACTGCCGTTAGTTAGGCTTGGTATTTACACCAGCCTAAATGCTTGGGGTCAAAGTTAGACACAAAAGCCCTGATTCTATAAAAGATGCCTAAAATTAGGCACCTAGATCAGCGAACTCAACCCTCCTTTTATGAAGCCGCATTAGGGATTTTTTTATTGTCGGCCGCATCAGTAAAAGCTCCGACGCTCATAGGAATTTTATGAGCGTTGGAGCGTTTACTGCTGCTGCCTATGATTTAAAAAACCCTAACACAGCTTCATAAAAGGGGAGGAGTTAATTATTTAATAAGCCTTAGCACCATTAATTGAAAATTGCAATTAATTAGATGGTGGGGTAGATTGTGGACAGATCTTGGGCATGTTTTAACTTAGGCGCCTAACTTAGGTGCGCTCATTTAGGCCAAGAAAAGCCTGGTATAAATAGAGCGCACCTGCGGTTTTAACACCTGCCAGTGCCTAAGACCGCTTTAGGCAATGCTAGGCATTATTCTATAAATGGTGCCTAGCTTACGATTGACACTTGCGCTCCTCAGCGCCTACATGTTAGGCGCTGTTTATAGAATTAGGGCCAAAATGCTCAGTAAGCTAGTATTCTATAAAGGCCGTTCCACGCGGAATGGCCTTTATAGCAGTCATACTTAGTGCATTCATTTCAGGGTCTAACTTTAGGTGACCTATGCAAAATTCCCCTGATTCAACGCTGGTATCAGCCAGCTTACCGGATATCCTAGGACAGCCTTTTTTCTGGTACAGGTACTGAATAACATTGGTATTCCTATATGTCCCGCTCTGCCCAGGCTTCAACCCTGGACCACACTAGCATAACCCAGATAGTGCCAGGGCAAACTGTAGTGATTTTCATTAGTATTATCCAAATATTACCACGGAAAATCCATGTGTGGCCTCAATCAGCAGGACATATCTAAGTAGCAGATACTATTACCTGGATAATGTCTTTTAGATATCAGTCCAATTATTTTATTAAGCAATATTAACCTGTTTTGATCGCAGAGACCCCAGAAAACTCACTGGTGCTGAGGATAATGTTATTCTAGTGGTTCAGTAGGAATAAGCTGAGCCTGTCCAGATCCCTTGTCCTTGCATCCATGGATAAGCGGATCCAGTGGTTTAAGAAAAAAGAAACAGAAATCCCTGCAAGCGTTTGAGAGAAGATGAGATTCAAGACTGGCTCAGCTTATGCCTACAGACATGGAACTCTTCAGGGTGGCAACTTCCTGCTTTCAGTCTCAGAACATTTTTTTCCACAGAGTCCTAATCCCGTTTTCCCTCTCTTTTTTTCTACAGCTAACAGTACCCTGTTGGGAGGAGGTGGAGGTAAGTCTTTAAATTCTTCCTAATACATAAGACATTTATGGTAGGGTTACCAGACGTCTGGATTTCTCCGGACATGTCCTCATTATCGAGGACATGTCTGGGGGTCCGGATGACTTTTCAAAACCCGGCACTTTGTCAGGGTTTTGAAAAGCATCTGGCTAGCAGCGACATCGGGATGGCATCAGCGCATGCGTAAATGCAACACGGTGGTGTCATGCTTGTGCGTGCATTTGTGCAATGTCATCGCGTAACACCAGCAAATGTGCAAATGCCCTCCCGACAAGCGACCAGGTTGAGGGAGTTGGGAGCAGAACGGGGCAGGCCTAGGGGCGGGGCCGGGGGGGCCGGATTTTCGTTCCTGAAAATCTGGTAACCCTACATTTATGGCATGTTATGATTCCGTCTGCTAAAGAGCACTAGAGACTTTGATATTAAAGGTGGTGTTATATAATACTGTGCATGCCAAAGTGCTGCTTTTCATAGTTTATTCCTGAGAGAATTCTGCGCAAAAAAAATTAAAAATCTGCGCAAAAATTTTGGTCTCTTTTTACAAAGCCAGGATAGCAATTCCCTCAAGGCAAATGCACTGAAGCCCATTCAGTTCCAATGCATCTCATTGCATTTGCGGTGGGAGAATCGCTACCACAGCTTTATAAAAGGAGCCCTTTGAGAATTCTGCGCACAATATTTAAAAATTCTGCAAAATTCTACTTAGTTTAACTGTAGTTTTTTTGTGTGTGTGTGCAGAATTCCCCCATAATAAGGCCTGAAATCCCCCCTGCCTTTTCTCAGGCTCCAGCCTCCCCAGTTCTCTCTCTCTCTAACTCCCAGCAAGACCCCTAATTCTATCTGTCACCGAGATATTCAATGCTCTTATCTCGTTGTCTTTCTTCCTAGTCACAAATCTACACCTCTGAATCAACCTCCCCCTACTCAACTTCCATTGTTTTCTCCCCCATTGCATGCTCAAGCTTTCTCCATCCATAGAGCACACTCAGCTTGCTCTACTGCAACCCCACTCCCATGGCACAGTTTCTGTGTGCTCTGCCTCCTGGCCATTGACTCGTGCTCCAGTCCTAGCGATGAATTACAGATCTAAAAAGAAATTGGATTTGTGCTTGTCCGATAATGTCCTCCAGCTCTGCCCCCACTCCTGCCCTTAGCCCCATGGCACGTGCTGTTCCCTTCCCCCAGCTTGCTCCAGCAACATTCATCCCTCTTAAGGTAAAGTTAAATTAAAGCATTTACATATATTCAGGTGCTTCCTCTGTCCTTAGAGGGCTCCAGTCTGATAACGCTTAGTCTACCTTTCCTCCTTTCCCAGATCGCATGGTAAGAGGAAACAAAGGTGTGTGGCTGTGCATCAGACCTCATCTACCTTCTCTGCTGGCCTAGGCTCATCTGTTCATTTGAACTGTGCAGCTGTACAAACGCTGGCACAGTTCAACTGGACAGTTGGGTGTGGGCCTGCAGAGGAGACGATGGGGACTGATGTACGTGCTTTTATCTTCTCCTCTTCTTGCTATGTGTAATCTCTGTGGGAGAGAGATTGAGAAGAGCCACCATGTCCATGCCTGTGCAGATTTTGCAGATCTAGTGCAGAATTCAGCGCAGAAGTGGAAGTCTAGGCAAATTCTGCATTTGCATAGAATTTCCCCAGCTGTAACCACTATTTCTGATTAAAGACAGCATTACAGAGGGGGAAGAAGCAGGAAGGGAAGGGATTTCTGTTTATCCGGCCTTTATGGGATAATGACTTGTAACTATGGGCTCCTTTTACGAAGGTGTGCTACGGGTTTTACCGCACGCACCGGATTAACGTGAATAGTCTTCCACTGCAGGTGATTGAGGCCAGCAGCGTGCCTGATTTTAAGGCCAAATGGGATCGACACTTGGGCTCTATTCACTAGGCAAAGGTAGGGGAGGGTCATTAGGGTGGGCAGACTAGATGGGCCGTGGCCCTTATCTGACGTCTATTTCTATGTTTCTATGTAACGTGCGCTATAGTGCGCGCTAGCTGAAAATCTACCACCTGCTCAAAAGGAGGCGGTAGTGGCTAGCGCACGTGACAATTTAGCACGCGCTATTCCGCGCGTTAAGGCCCTAATGCACCTTCGTAAAAGGAGCCCTATGTATTTGAAACTATGACCTAACTGTATTACCGTATTTTCGCGGATATAACGCGCGCGTTATACGTGATTTTACGTACCGCGCATACCCCTCGCGCGTTATATGCCTGAGCGCGGTATACAAAAGTTTTTACACATAGTTCCCACCCCGCCCGACGCCCGATTCACCCCCCCAGCAGGACCGCTCGCACCCCCACCCCGAACGACCGCTCGCACGCGCTCCCACCCGCACCCGCATCCACGATCGGAGCAAGAGGGAGCCCAAGCCCTCTTGCCCGGCCGACTCCCCGACGTCCGATACATCCCCCCCCCCGGCAGGACCACTCGCACCCTCACCCCGAAGGACCGCCGACTCCCCAACAATATCGGGCCAGGAGGGAGCCCAAACCCTCCTGGCCACGGCGACCCCCTAACCCCACCCCGCACTACATTACGGGCAGGAGGGATCCCAGGCCCTCCTGCCCTCGACGCAAACCCCCTCCCCCCAACGACCGCCCCCCCCCAAGAACCTCCGCCCGTCCCCCAGCCGACCCGCGACCCCCCTGGCCGACCCCCACGACACCCCCACCCGCCTTCCCCGTACTTTGTGTAGTTGGGCCAGAAGGGAGCCCAAACCCTCCTGGCCACGGCGACCCCCTAACCCCACCCCGCACTACATTACGGGCAGGAGGGATCCCAGGCCCTCCTGCCCTCGACGCAAACCCCCCTCCCTCCAACGACCGCCCCCCCCCCCAAGAACCTCCGACCGACCCGCGACCCCCCTGGCCGACCCCCCCACCCCCCTTCCCCGTACCTTTGGAAGTTGGCCGGACAGACGGGAGCCAAACCCGCCTGTCCGGCAGGCAGCCAACGAAGGAATGAGGCCGGATTGGCCCATCCGTCCTAAAGCTCCGCCTACTGGTGGGGCCTAAGGCGCGTGGGCCAATCAGAATAGGCCCTGGAGCCTTAGGTCCCACCTGGGGGCGCGGCCTGAGACACATGGTCGGGTTTGGCCCATGTGCCTCAGGCCGCGCCCCCAGGTGGGACCTAAGGCTCCAGGGCCTATTCTGATTGGCCCACGCGCCTTAGGCCCCACCAGTAGGCGGAGCTTTAGGACGGATGGGCCAATCCGGCCTCATTCCTTCGTTGGCTGCCTGCCGGACAGGCGGGTTTGGCTCCCGTCTGTCCGGCCAACTTCCAAAGGTACGGGGAAGGGGGGTGGGGGGGTCGGCCAGGGGGGTCGCGGGTCGGTCGGAGGTTCTTGGGGGGGGGGCGGTCGTTGGAGGGAGGGGGGTTTGCGTCGAGGGCAGGAGGGCCTGGGATCCCTCCTGCCCGTAATGTAGTGCGGGGTGGGGTTAGGGGGTCGCCGTGGCCAGGAGGGTTTGGGCTCCCTTCTGGCCCAACTACACAAAGTACGGGGAAGGCGGGTGGGGGTGTCGTGGGGGTCGGCCAGGGGGGTCGCGGGTCGGCTGGGGGACGGGCGGAGGTTCTTGGGGGGGGGGCGGTCGTTGGGGGGAGGGGGTTTGCGTCGAGGGCAGGAGGGCCTGGGATCCCTCCTGCCCGTAATGTAGTGCGGGGTGGGGTTAGGGGGTCGCCGTGGCCAGGAGGATTTGGGCTCCCTCCTGGCCCAATATTGTCGGGGAGTCGGCGGTCCTTCGGGGTGGGGGTGCGAGTGGTCCTGCCGAGGGGGGAGAAGAATCGGACGTCGAGGGGGGGCATCAGGCTTTCAGGATGGGGACAGGACTTCAAGGGGGGACAGGCAGACCTTCAAGGGGGGACAGGCAGACCTTCAAGGGGGGACAGGACTTCAAGGGGGACAGGCACGGAGAGGCGGGGCAGTGCACCGAAAGTCAGGGCGGGTGAACGGTGAGTCGGGGCAACCAGAGGAGAGTCGGGGCAGTGCACCGAAAGTCAGGGTGAGTCGGGGCAACCAGAGGAGAGTCGGGGCAGTGCACCGAAAGTCAGGGTGAGTCGGGGCAACCAGATGAGAGTCGGGGAGGGCGAAAGGAGAATCGGGGTGGCCAGAGGAGAGTCGGGGAGAGCGAAAGGAGAGTCGGGGTGGCCAGAGGAGAGTCGGGCAGCATGCGCGTTATATGCCTGAGCGCGGTATAGAAAAGTTTTTGTACATATCATCGTGATTTCTGCGCGCTATACCCCTGTGCGCGTTTTACAATGGTGCGCGTTATATCCGCGAAAATACGGTAATAGTTGTACTGATCTACCTATACTAGCAACCCTATTGAGTGTCCATATCAATCTGTCCATTGTAACTTCCTGGGTAACTGACCCAACCTCTTGTAATGTAATCCAACCTTGAACTGAAGAGGTAAAGGCGGAATAGGAAACCTGATCGACATAACATAATGGATATTTTCCCTGAGTGGACTCTACCAGATTTTCAAAAGGAAAGAATGCATGCACTTCTACCTCGAAAATTACTCTGGGAGGTTATGAGTTTATACATGTTGTTTAGCATGCACAATTGCACATGCTTGAATTTTTTTTTTTTTAATTTATTTATTAATTTTCAAAAATACAGATCAAGATATACTTGTACAGAAAGCTTTTAAGTCAAGAAATCCAGTAATAAAATAAATTCAAAGATATTAATTTAACTTAAATCAGCTCAAGTCCACAAAAGATCCAAAATGTAATATATAAAATGGAAATTAGGAAATAATAATTAAGGCAAAATGATACAAGTTATCTAAATTCTTCTATACTCCTCCTTTCTTTTCCTTCTCAAGCCGAGATAGAGAGAGGAAAGTCAGCTGGTAGGGCTCAAAGAAAACATATTTTTGAGAATTATATTGTATGATACATTTGCAAGGATAACGAAGGTAAAAAGTTGCTCCAAGAGCTATAATTCCTGGTTTTAACATAAGAAATTATTTTCTTCGCTTTTGTGTGTCTCTAGCCAAGTCTGGGAACATTTGTATCTTAAGTCCCAAGAATTCCTTTAATCTATTTTTAAAGAAAAGTCTCAAAATCCAGTTTTTGTCCATCGTTAAAGCTAAAGTTGCTACCAATGTTGCCAGGGTAGCCATTTCTCTATCAGATAAATCCAATAAAGTTGATACATCTATTGGTCCTTGGCTATTTTCCTGTTGTTGAATTAAATTTTTCTTGGGTAAATAGTAGACCTGTGTAAATGGAGGTAATGAGCCTTCAGGAACTTCCAGTATTTCCAACAGGTATCGTTTTAACATCTCAAGAGGCGTAATTGTTGTAATTCTTGGAAAATTAATCAATCTGATATTGTTACTTCTTAAAATATTTTCAAATGTCTCAATCTTCCTTCTTAAATTCAGATTATCTTTAATTAAAGTTTCTTGAAGTTGTTTGGAAGATTTTAATTCACTTTTAATACTATCTACAGATAACTTAGAGTCACCAATATCTTGTTTTAGCAGAATAATTTCCTTTTTATGTTCTATTATCCTCCCCTCCACTTGCACTTGTTGAATATTCATTGTCTTCACAAAATTGGCTACCAGATCCCACAAACGTCCAAAGTGACTTCTTGGGGTTTAACTATGGAAGGATATTGCAAATGTAAATGTGAAAGTTTATGCTCACCAGCCGAGAACTCTCCTCCACTTCCGCTTGCCTGGGTAGGTCCAGAATCTGTTGTTACAGCAGCCCCGTTCATACTCGGGCTCTCCTGGATAACCTGTGAGCCCGAGTTGGCTTCCCCCACACAGCTCCGCGAAGCCTCCAGGGGAGAACGCATGCCGACTTCCAGTAGGCTCTCAACTTCTGGGGAGCTGGTTGCTCGGGGGTGCAAAGGAGGCGGTCTAACGTCGGGGCTCAGCGTGGTCTCAAAACTTCGCTGAGACGCCTCCAATCCGTTTGCCTGGAGTGTCTCCAACTGCGATGTCCCCGACGATGTCATGATGCCCTGCATTTGCCTAAGCAGCACTTCGATATTACCGGAGGTAGGTGTTCTGGAGCGCTGTGAGGCTCCACCAGTGCTCCTTCCCCTCTTTTCAGCATGTTTGGAAAATTTTATCAAGAAAATGCTCCGAAATGAGCTAACAATTGTTGTCCGCTTCAGCGTCTGCTCAGCAACTTGCCTCAGCAGCCATCTTGGATCAGGGAGTTTTTGAATTTTTTTAAAGTAGGTACGTGATTGCCAACCCCTCCCCTCTGGGTGTACCTCCAGTCTACACAAATTTGAACTGTACTGTCTGTATGTGCCTAAGTTTACACATAGAAAGAGAAAATTGAAGGCAAAGACCATATGGCCTATCTAGTCTACCTATCCATGCCATCCTCTATCCCTTCCTTTCCCTTATAGATCCAATGTACTTATCCCAAGCTTCTGTGAATTCATTTCTCATCTCCACTGCCTCCACCGGGAGGCCATTCCATGCATTCACTACCCTTTCTGTGAAAAGTATTTTCTGAGGTTACTTAGTAGGGTTACCAGACGTCCGGATTCCCCCAGACATGTCCTTTTTTAGAGGACATATCCGGGCGTCCAGACGGCTTTTCAAAACCCAGCACTTTGTCCAAGTTTTGAAAAGCTCTTGAGATCGGGGCTGGGGCTGGAGTGCATCCCTGCTCAGAAGAGCTTACAATCTAATTAGGACAGACAGACAGAACAAATGAGACAGATAGGGGTCGGGGAGTTTCTTGCAGAGGGATTGATAGGATAGACATAGGTATCTTACAGTGAGTGGGTGTTAGAAGTTGAAAGCAGCCTCGATAAGTGGGTTTTTAGCTTGGATTTGAACTCTGCTAGAGACGGAGCTTGACATATTGACTCAGGCAGTGTATTCCAGGCATAAGGTGCAGCAAGATAGAAGGGGCGGAGTCTAGAGTTGGCAGTGGTGGAGAAGGTAGGATTACCATATGGCTCCAGAAAAAGGAGGATGGATTGAGACATTTGGGTTTTACTTCCTCTTCTTTCAATAGAAGTAAAAACTAGATGTCTCAATCCATCCTCCTTTTTCTGGAGCCATGTGGTAACTCTAGGAGAAGAGTATAGATAAGAGGGACTTTGGGGGGGGGAAGATAAGTAAGGAAATATATTGAGGAGGCTACAGAATGAATGCTGTTATAAGTGAGTAAGAGGAGTTTGAACTGTATTTGGAAATGGATGGGGAGCCAACAAAGTATGGTGGTTCTGGCGGCATATAAATCATGCAGCAGAATTTTGCACAGATTGAAAGGGACAGAAATAGTTGACTGGAAAACCTGAGAGAAGCAAGTTGCAGTAATCTAAGTGAGAGGTGATGAGAGTGTGGATAAGTGTTTTGATAGTGTGCTCAGAAAGGAGAGGTCAGATTTTGGTAATATTATAGAGGAAGAAGCGGGCACTCAGTTTATTTATTAGATGCCTGTGTGGAATAGTGTCAAAGGCTTTGCTAAAATCTAAATACACTACATCTAGCGTTCTTCCTCTATTCAGCTCTCTGGCCACCCAATCAAAGAAATTAATCAGATTTGTCTTGACCTGCTTCTAGTGAATCCATGTTGCCTTGGGTCCTCTAATCCATTGGATTCCAGAAACTTCACTATTCTCTATTTTAAAAGCATTTCTATTCATTTATTTATTTGGATTTCTATCTCATTCTCCCGGGAACTCAGAACAGGTTACAATTGACATTCACAGTAAAATACAGGACAAAATTTACAGGCATTTGTAAAGAGACAAGTGAGAAGAGGGGGAACAAGGGGAGCATGGGAAGGGAGGAGGAGGGTTGAGAGAGAGGGAGTGGGAGATTAAGGAAGGGGAGCAAGGGGGGGAGCTGTCCATTAGGACTGTTCAGTTGAAGAGAAGGGTCTTCAGCCTTTTCCGGAAGGTCATCAGCAAGTCTTGAGATCTTATCTTGGCAGCAATTGGTTCCAAAGTCGGAGGATTAAGCAGCTGTAGGAGCGTTTATAAGCTGTTTCCATTTGGAGGTATCCTCCTGCAGGGATGTACTGTATAGTCGTCTCTCGGCTTCAGAAGTTAGACTTACCAGCCTGTAGTTCCCCACTTCTTCCTTACTTCCATTTTTGTAGAGAGGGACCACATCCGCTCTTCTCCAGTCCTCCAGTACCACTCCCGACACTACAGAAACATTGAAAAGGTCAGCCAGTGGATCAGCCATAACTTCCCTAAGTTTTTTTCAGTGCCCTTGGATGTATGCCATTTGGTCCCATCGCTTTACCCACTTTTAGTTTAGCTAGCTCCTTTTATAAAAGGCTGTTTCAATGTAATGTACAACATTGCATGTGTCTGGCAGCACTATAGAAATGATAAGAAGTAGCAGTTTTACTCAAGGAAAAGCTTTTGAAACACGGATAGTGTTTGAAAATATACTCAATTTGGAAGTCTATATGGGGGACAAATTAATAGAATACTGGATATATCGATTCCATTGTCTTCTGATGTGGTCATCTGTGGGACATTGTTGAATACTAAACCTCTACTAGACAGGCTTTAGGCTTCTTATCATTATGACAGGGATAGTCATGCAAATGATTTCCAAGAATTAGAAAAATTGGGACAGGCTTAATTTTTCCTTTTGGTGGAAAACTTTATGTTTATGTTATCGGTATGAAAAAATGAATTCAGAAATATTGGGTCATAATAAACTATTTAAAATTACATGGGGTCCATTAATGAATTTTGTTAACTGTTTTTACTGTTCCTCGCCTAGATTTGTAGATAGCCAAATAATTTTAAATAAATAAATGTTTTCGACATAGGCGAGGAAAACCCTGGCATGATTCTATAATGGGTAGGGTGACCAGACGTCCGGTGAAACCTGGACATGTCCTTTTTTTAGAGGACTGTCTGGGTGCCTGGATGGACTTTCCAAAACCCAGTAGTTGTCTGGGTGTTGGAAAACCCCGACCTCTTGGCCGTGTCTGGAGGGCCTCTGAGCATGCTCGGATGACGTCACATGCATGCATCCATGCATGCTCGGAGACCCTCCAGACGTGGGCCGGAGGTCAGAAAACAAAGACAAAGCTTTGGGGGGGGGGGGGGGGCAGGACTAGAGACAGAATGGAGCATGGCTGGATGCGGAATGGGGCATGGCTAGGAGCAGAATAGGGTGTGGCCATGTGTCCGGGTTTATCTGCACAAAAATCTGGTAATCCTAATAATGGAGTCTGTTTTTTTATAGAATCGGTGCTGATATTGGCGCCTAACTTTACACATACTTTATAGAGTCAGGGCCAAAGTGTTTTACTCTCCTATTTTTATGCATTTACTTAACAGTTTAGCGGACTGAATATGCCCACTAACCAGTTAAGTTGCCACTTGGCCTTAACTCTGCCCTGGCCGATTAGTGGTGATATTCAGGACACTACCTGATTAAATGCTGCTGAATTTTGGTGGCCACCTCACTCAGTGGGGTTTAACTAAGTAAGGACAATTTAAACCCTTTTGAATATCATTCACTTAGAAATTATGCAGACAGGAATGATCACCTATATAGAATAATAGTGTTTGTTTTGGAGCCCCACGTCGTCATTGTCTGATAGGCCTGTGGTGCACCAAATGTTGCATTTGAACGATATAAGGACACTGCGGGGTTGAAGCAGTCTGCGTGGGTTGGAGGACAGCTGGATTGGGAGAACAGAAAGAGCACAATCCAGGCCTTAGAACAAACATGAAGAGACAATCACCACCCATCATTTTTGACAGGTCCCTTGTACCCATAAAGAATGACACTGAGAATATTATAATTCCCCTGTATAAATGCATGGTGTGGCCACATCTTGTTTATTGTGTGCAGTTATAGTCACCTTATCTCTATAAAGATATAAAAGAACTAGATAAAGGTACAGAGAAGGGCAAAAGACAAACTAATAAAGGGGATAGAACAGCTGGAATATGGAGAAAAACTAGACAGGTTAGAGGTCTTCAGCTTGCAGAAGAGACGACTGAGAGGGCATAGAATAAAGGCACACAAAATCATCAAATGAAACAGAATAGTTATTTAACTTTCTAAATAATACTTAACAGACACTCCATGAAGCTTGCATTTAAATAAAAAATCCCTGATGCTGTTTAATTATAGCCCTCTCACATTAAACATGTTTTACTGTAATAGTTAAGGAGTCGATATATTCATAAGATTTGAGTTACCTGAATAAATCAAATTTCCAGGCTTCAGACTGATTGAACTTATCTAATTAATATAACATAACATCAAAATTGCCATACTGGATCAGACCAAAGGACGATCTAGCTCAGTATCCTGCTTCCAACAGTGGCTAAGCCTTTTGAATGAGTTACATTGGTTGCCATTGATAAAGAGAATCCAATTTAAGATTGCTTGTATAGTAAAATTGCTTGTATAAGGATATATATGGATTAAAGTCTAGTGGATTCGTTTTATGTTTAAATCTTTTTTTATTAACAAGAAGAACCACAAGACGAGGGCAAAATACAAACAAATACATAGTTACAATCAGATCCAACCAGGACCGGATTAATGAATAGGCCCAGTAGCACATGCCTAGGGCCTAAAACCGTGAGGGGGGGACCTGCTGAAGGAGGACGACTCACCTTGCCATTTTTTAAAAACAGCAACGGCCCCTCCCGGCTTCAACGGTAACGGGCCCTCCCCATTGATGGCAACGCGGTCGGCTCTGTTACAGGAAGGCCCTGCGATGACTGCATCTGCTGATCCATCCCCCTCCAATGTCACTTAATTGCTCCGGAAGAAGTGACGTCGGAGGGGGTGGACCGGCAGATGTAATCATCACGGGACCTTCCTGTAACAGATCCAGCCGAATTGCCATTGATGCGTTGAAGGGGGTTCCATTGCCGTTGATGCGGGGGGGGGGGGGAGGGGCCGTTGCTGTCAACTGTTCTAATTCTGCTTTTGGGCTGCCTTTTGCAAAGGAGCTCAGGGGCAGATCGGAAGCTGCAATGTTTGGAGGGGAGAGAGAAAGGAGCATGGAAGGGTGGTAGAGGGAGAGAACGGGGGCAAGGTGGCATGGAAGGGTGGTGGGAAGGATGGTATGGAAGGGTGGTGGAGGGAGAGAAAGGGGGGCAGGGTGGTATGGAAGGGTGGTGGGAAGGATTGTATGGAAGGATGGTGGAGGGAGAGAAAGGGGCAGATGCTGATGGAATTGGTGTGCAGGGAGACATAAGGGAGAAGGATACTGGATGCAATTGAGTTGGAGGGAAAGAAAGGGGGCAGATGCTAATGGAAGTGGGGGGAAGGGAGAGGAGAGAGTGAAATGCCAGACCATGGGGATGTGGGAGAGGGAAGGGAAGGAGAGGAGAGAGATACCAGACCATTGGAGGAGGGAAGGGAAGAAGATGAATGCCACACCAATGGGGTGGGGAAGGGAGAGGCAGACAATTTCTGGAAGAGGCATAGTGGGGTAGGGGCAGGGTGGGGCAGGGGGCCCAGTGTACTTGTGTGCCTAGGGGCCCTCGACGAATTAATCCTGCCCTGGATCCAACTACCAGAGGACTGTACTCTGATATCCTCTATGGCTCCAACAGAATCCCACCCCATTCCTCCCACCAAAAAGTATGACCCAGGTCCCCCATCCCCACTCCCACATACCAATAGAGCAATAATGATCCAAGGTTAGACAGGTGGGTTGGTAAACAGTTGAAGTCTATTCAGAATGCAACTTCGACTCCTTGGAGGCAAAATGTCCATGTAAGGAGTCCAAAAGTAAATTTGACCATGTCTCTCCGCTTCTGTCCAAGCTTCACTGGCTACCAATAATCGCCAGGGTCCACTTCAAATGCGCCTGTCTAGCTTTCAAAATCCTATATGGGATCCTCCCTCCATGTATCCCTCTTTCTTGGAAGTCCTCAAATCCTAATACCACCAGATCCACTCACAAATTAAAACTATCCTTCCCCTCAGTAAGAGGCATCTCCCATAAAGGAAAACTAGGGACCTCCCTCCCCTTCAGAATCACCGAGCTCTGGAACAACCTTTCCTCCCCTCTACGGAACATGAGCTCCCTCCAACTTTTCCGCAAACATCTGAAGACCTGGCTATTCTCAAAAATCTGATTCTTTTTCCATGTATGACATCCTAAGCCCTCAAAAATCTCTTCATACTTGGTCCTCTAACCCAGTGGTTCCCAACCCTGTCCTGGAGGAACACCAGGCCAATTGGGTTTTCAGGCTAGCCCTAACGAATATGCATGAAGCAAATTTGCATGCCTATCACTTCCATCATATGCAAATCTCTCTCATGCATATTCATTAGGGCTAGCCTGAAAACCCGATTGGCCTGGTGTTCCTCCAGGACAGGGTTGGGAATCACTGCTCTAACCCTTCATTGTAGCTCCTTTCTTTCCCATCTCCTGTAAACCTCTACCTTTCATTGTAGTTCCTTTCTATCCCATCTCCTGTAAACCGTGCCGAACTCTACGAATGTGGAGATGATGCGTTATACAAACCTAAGGTTTAGTTTAGTTTAGTTTAGTTTAGTCCAAATAGTGACAAAGTCTCTACTTCTTCTGCGAGAGGAGTACACCATCTGGGCCTCCCAGCCCATTAGTTCGTGCAGTTTGTTTCTCCAATACCAAAAGGAGGGAGGTTCCTCCGCCAACCAATAATTCAAAATACATTTTTTCCCCAAAATGTAACATTTACTTAAGAACAGTTTTTCAGCCGAAGTATACACAGAGAACAGGGAAAACTGAGCAAACAACATGTGGAGTGCAGAAATAGGGACAGGAACATGCAACAAAAAAAAACAACAACCTTGAATACCTCTCAAAGCCGAATGCCATGAAAATAAGAGTTCATTTCAGTAATGCACTTTTTACATAATTGTGTATCCACACATCCCATGTGATATGCCTGACTTTGGGAAACATACGCTCTCAATAGGGTTCTATAATGGCATTCCCTAAGCTCCGCACTATGAACAAGCACAGGAATGCATTTGAGAGCTCTAAACAAGAGGTCCCCTCTAGATATCCTCTGCAGATCAAGCTGCCAGGCCCCCAATATAGAAGAAAAATCCAGGTTGGGGGGACTGAGTTTGCTGAGCTGTCAGTGAAAATAGGAAACCGAAACTTTGGTTCCAGGATCCGCCTCTAAAAAAGCATGAAAACAGATTCCAAAGTCCAAAGATAACAAACCCATGGGCAGGGACCTCACATAATGCTTCAGTTGACAATGGGCATAAAAAAGGCCAGATCGAGATATGCCTCTCTGCAACAACTCATCAAATGAAATGAGTGCCCCATCATCCCCCAAGATGTGGGAAAGAAGCTCAACACCTCCAGCCCACCACCTACCAAAAACAGAAGGAGCCACCCCCGGGGGGAAAGAAAGATTGCCACCAGAGGTAGAAATACACTAACATGGGGGTCCTGATGCCACAGTGGAAGCAACTGCTGCCACACCAGCCAATGAGGCCTGAATAGAACATTTCTTCTGCTCAGCTTAGGTACCTCCATCAACCGAGAATGATGGAGAGACAGAAGGTGAATAGGGTAAAAATAATCCCGTTCCAGAGACAGATCAGTATACAGGGAAGTACCCAGGACCCAATCCCGAACATGTCGTAGAAGACAGGTCTGATTATAAATAATAATATTCGGCATGCCCAAACCCTCCGAGCCCAGGAGCCCAGCAGGAAAAGCCAACACAACTGAGGTTTCTTGCCCTCCCAACCGAACTTCGATACCAAGGAATTCAAGGCCCTAACATCTTTTTGTAAGAGACATAACGGAAGCGTCTAACGTTTAGGCCCACTTTTATCAAGCTGCATTAGGATTTTTTATTGCTGGCTGCTGCAGTCAAAGCTCCGATGCTCATAGACTTCCTATGCGCATCAGAGCTTTTACCACAACAGCCAGCGATAAAATACTATAATATGGCTTGATAAAAGGAGCCGGGTTTTTTAAAAATAACTAATAGACCCCCCTTTTTACAAAACTGTGATAGTGTTTTTTTAGCACAGGCTGGTGCGCTGAATGCTCTGGACTGCTGTTGATGCTCATAGGAACTCTATGAGTGTCAGAAGCAGCACGGAACATTCAGTGCGCCAACCTGCACTAAAAACCACTATCGTGGTTTTGTAAAAGGGGGGAGGAATACTGTAAATAAAATAACTCTTTATATGGACTACAAAGCTCCTATGTAGTCATAAACATAATTAACCTCATCTTCTATTAAACTGTGCTAGCAGTTTGTAGCACAGAGAGCTGGGCTGAATGGCTCACGCTGCTCCCGATGCTCATTGAGATCCTATGATCATCGGGAGCAGCGAGGGCCATTCAGCACGGCTCACAGCACTAAAAACTGCTAGCACAGTTTAATAGAAGAGGGCCAACGTCACTTGTTACTGCTCATGGTATGCAGCGATTGAAATCAGGATATCCATCTGCAAAAAACATTCTTCGAAAATATATGTTAGAATCTTCTTTTGTGTTTCAAAGAGTGAAAATATTGAACTAGCTCCCCCTTTGGATTAGGCAAATTGGATCTTATTATTCTTTTAGGAAAGCTTTAGAAACTTATGCCAGTTTTTACAAAGGTACGATAAAGGGTTTTTTTTTACCATAGGCCAGCGAAGTAAATGCTCTGACACTCATAGACTTCAGACTGAAATTAAATATAGAAAAGACAAAAATCTTTCTAGCAAGTCCAAACGATAAAATAATTGCACAATCGCTTCATTTAAACGGTCATGATTACTCAATTTCAAAAACGATCAAAATTTTAGGAGTCACTTTAGACTCCCATCTAACAATGGTAGAACACACAAATTTAGTGGTAAAAAAATGCTTTTTTTCCCTATGGAAATTAAAAACCATCAAAAATTATTTTGACCCTCCATCCTTTAGACTATTGGTGCAAGCACTAGTATTATCTATACTGGACTATTGTAACATAGTGTATCTGGGAGCATCAAACTACTGAGAATAGTGCAAAATACGGCTGTCCGCCTGATATTTGGACTGAGGAAAAATGATCACGTCAGTCCCTCACAAAATCGGTAACATTAAGACCAACAGTAGTAACCTCTTTAAATTGGTTAATGACCTATACAACATCGAAACCATCACAAACATCTATGAAGAATCCACTCTAACTGCCAACTCCCTTGCAGACTTCTTCAATACCAAGATTCAAAAATTAAGATCAATTTTACCTACCAGGACCAATCCCCTCGAACTGTTCCCCATTCTCCCAGACCCTGGTATATCTAACCCATACCCAGGATCCAGAACAGACCTTAGCTGGAAACAATTCTCAACAATTGACTGGCAAACCTTTAATACTTACTACAACAAATACACCCACTCCTTCTGCAAATTGGACATATGCCCACCAAACATCATGAAAACTGCCCCGAGCCACTTCAAAGCAAACATGATGACATGGGTTAACTCCCTATTATCCACAGGAAACTTCCCGCCAGAGCAAGGTCACATTATGATTACCCCTATTATAAAAAACGCAAAAGAATCACCAAATTCCCCATCTAACTACAGACCGATTGCAAGCATCCCCCTATTCACCAAAATAGCAGAAGGGGTGGTAAAGGCTGAACTCTCCACATACCTAGAAAAATCCAACATCCTAAGCGACAATCAATCAGGCTTTCGCGTGGACCACAGCACCGAAACCATCATAGCCGCCCTTCTTGACCATCTCCACACGCTCTTTAGTCAAGGCTCTAGTGCCTTGATTATACAACTAGACCTGAGCAGTGCCTTTGACCTGGTCGACCACACCATTCTCCTGGAATGCCTGGCACACATTGGCATCTCTGATCAGGTCCTCAACTGGTTTCAGGGGTTCCTAAAAAATAGATCCTACAAGGTACTCAAGAACAACTCTTTCTCATATAGCTGGGACAACACCTGCGGTATCCCGCAGGGCTCCCCCCTATCCCCCACTCTGTTCAATATCTACCTGGCCTCATAGGTAACCTCCTATATACCCTCAAGCTCAAATTTTTCATCTACACAGATGACATCACAATAGCCATCCCTCTAACCAGTTTCTCACCAGAACTACTCGACTACATTACAAACATCCTCAATCAGATTGAACTCTGGATGCTATCATTCAGGCTGAAACTAAACCCTGACAAAACAAAATTTTTTCTAGCCACCCCCAAGGACAAAATCAAGAACACCACAATTCAACTGAAAGGAGTGACTTTCCCCCTCGAAAAGATCGTAAAAATTCTGGGAGTCACTCTGGACAAAAATTTATCCTTAGAAAATGACACCGACCTCATCGTCAGGAAATGCTTCTCGGTACTTTGGAAACTCCGCACCATAAAAAAATACTTCAATGACACCTCTTTCCGCCTACTAGTGCAATCTTCCATTCTCAGCATTCTAGACTACTGCAATATTATCTACCTGAACTCCACGAAGAAAACTACCAGGAGACTAAAAATGATCCAAAACACCTGAGCAAGGGTCATTGACGCCATTTATGAAAGCTTCAGGTTTGAAAATAATTCTACATGCAAAATGACACCAGCGCAAGGTTTTAAAAATGATAACCAAGATTTATTGAATTATTGTTTCTATTTTTTCATTATTAGATCAAAAGAACAGCATCATTGCTTACCGATTGCGCTAATGGGAGATCGTTAGAGGTGCCAAAATACTGGCCTTCTCCTAACAGTCTCGTTTTACTAGCTCCAAATTTCCTATTATATGCTGTTGGCTTTTCGTGACATCATCATCATAATCAACCAATAACAATCCTATGGGTGGTCTTAAAGTTGGACAAAGAAACATTCCTCCACATTTAAAAGTTAGACAAAGTTTCAGAAAATTACTTTTGATTTCTGAATTAACATTAACATATTCAAAAGAATTCTACAATTATTAACAGGGTGCTGAGAAATTCTCAACCTCTCCCTAAATTGACAGTAACTTTAGTCTGAAAGAGGAAAGCTGACAGCTTCATGTTACACACAGTGATAAGCATGGGCTTCCAATGCCCCCCCTTCCTATGCTGGAGACTGAAGCAACAGTCTCTGACTCTAATTACTCCCAGATGTTGCCTCAGGATTTTCCTTAGTGTTTCTTCAGGTTTAATATATAAAATATATATATAAATATATAAAATATTAGAAATTAAGTACACACCATTCTTTCATATATCTCTCATATATCAATCATTCCTTCGTTCATTCGGGGCCCCTTGCACACATTCATACTTAATGCATTTTATCTCTTAGTTTAGGACACGTGATCTTCCTAGCCAGTCTACAATACATGTGGTATTACTTAACACCACGCTGCTGGGAGCGGGAAAAACTCATAGAGGACAAAGAAGACAGAAACTAGTCACTGGTAAAAACAAAGAACCCAAAATGGATTCCATGTAATCCTGATTTCCACCATGATTTGGCTCAACAGCAAAGTACATACACAGATATTATTATGCTTTCCCTTATATTAATCCTTAGTGTGTTTTTCTCTTCTGGCCTCAGCTACATTATATTTAAATGTTTTATTCACCTGTTTTTCGTACGCTTCTCTTTGGGCGTGGTCCTTAACTAACACAGATGTTTGTCTAACTAGAATTACCCAGAATCATACGAAAAACTGGCCTTTTGTAGAAAAAAAACTCCACAAAAAATACTGCACTTATCATGTCCTAACATCCATTCCCATTTCCGTCCCATAACCAGCACCCCCTGCTGGCCACGAGCCACTACTCAACCCGCCGTTCGTCTCATCTATGGCCTAAAGAAATGGGAACATATCACCCCTTTCTACCACCAACTCCACTGGCTGCCATTCGAATCCAGAGTGCTTTTCAAGTTCGCATGCTTCTGCTACAAATCGGTAAATGGCTTTTCGCCAAGATACATCAATCCCCACTTTAACCTTTACTGCACCAACAAGAAATCCCGCAGAATTCAGCTGTTCGCCTTCCCTTCGCTAAAGCTTTGTCATCTCAAAAGATTCCTAGACAAAACCTTCGCCTTCCAAGCAGCCAAGCTGAACCCATGGCTAGCCCAAATGATACTCGAAGCCCCCACTTACCTCGGCTTCAGAAAATTACTCAAAACTTACCTATTCAGCAAACAAGACCCTTAACTGTCCCCCTTCCGGCATTGCCTGGCCCCTGGTTTGGCCCATCTCCCCCCTTCATGATCGCTTCTTTCTTCCCTTTCTTCTACCCTCTTCCTTCTTCATCTGCCAAGTTCGGCTAAATGTGTTGTAAATCTGATAAATTGTTGTAAATCTGCATGTCAATGCGGATCCTAATCTAATTGATGTGAACCGCCTAGAACTCGCTGGGTATGGCGGTATATAAGAATAAAATTATTATTATTATCAATTATTACACTGGTTGCCAGTAGAAGCACAAGTAATATTTAAGTTCTCTTGTATTTGTTTTAAATTGGTCTGGGGACTGACCCCTAACTACCTATTACCACATTTTGTGCTATTAAACCCTACCAGGATAATTAGGAACTGCAATTTATTTACCTACCCCAGGATCATCGCCTACTTGGCACTCCCCCAAAAGTATATGTGGCGATTGCAACTAGTTCAAAATACAGCGGTTAGACTACTTTGTGGACTGAAGAAGTTTGATCACGTGACACCTTCCTATCGACTTTTACACTGGCTGCCGATGAAGGCACGTGTGAAATTCAAGTTTGGTTGTTTTTGCTTCAAGGTACTCTATGGCTTAGCCCCTAAATACATAACAGACCTTTTCTCTTTCACAACCAACAGACACAAGCGAAGCTCACACCTGAACTTTGTTTCTCTACCGGTTAGAGGTTGTAAATTTAAAAGTCATCACCAATATCTTCTCACATATCAAGCAGCATTATGGGGTAAAGACCTTGAACAAATGCTCGGGCCTACTACCTATGGAGAATTCAGAAAACGCCTAAAAACACATCTGTTCCTGAAATACTTAGGAAACCAACCTATTCAATCTTAGTCCTCAACAAACGATCACAAGAACCATCAATCACTAAGTCTGTACTTTGTTTATTCATTCAATCTGTAATTTTGTTTATTCATTCAATCTGTAACATTTCTAATCATTGTAAACCGCATAGAACTTCACGGTCCTGTGGTATATAAACTGTTATTATCATTATTATTTATCAGTGCCTGTAAATACAAGTCTTTTTTGGACAGGATCATAGCATTCCAAGCAAATAAACAACAGTCCTGATAGGGCAATTATATCAACAGAACCAAGCAATCTTACAGCGCATTTCGAAAAGGAATTAAGATTGCACTATTTGATAAATTCATTTCTTAACTGAAGTCTCATTATAACAATACTTTTAATCTGCCTGTACTATAGATAACATGCTGTACTTTTATTCTCAATACTTTGTACTTCGCTGATTGACCAGTTTCTCTTGTGTGTAGAAGTCATTTGATTGTTGGCGGTATAGAAGAATAAAGTTATTATTATTATTATTAGAACTCCTGTACCATAGCTTTGTAAAAGCCAGCGTTATTTATTCTCTAACATAGCATAGTGCCATTGCCATTGGTAGTTTTGAAATAAATTTATATATATATATATATTTTTTTTTTTTTTAATTAACTTTTCAGATCATTATACAATCCATAAAACAACAAAGAAAATGGAAATCATTATATATCAGTCAAAGGAAAACTTATCTACTCCTCTTCAAGGGAGGAGTCTTTCTTAAACTAGAAATAGGAAACACATTCAATCAAATAATAACTGGACCAAACGATCCTACATTTTATGAGCATTACTAACTAGTTCTATTCCACTTCAGGACGGTACATTCTCATGGTCTTTCAGAAATCTTTCCAATTGTAGTGGATCCCAGAATATAAAATCATTATTCTGAAAATTCAATACACATTTGCACGGAAATTTTAAAAAGAACATGGCTTTCAGAGAGGCGTAATCAGTAGAAGGAAGAAGGTGTTGATGCCCCTGTACAGGTCATTGTTAAAGCCCCACTTGGAGTATTATATTCAGCTTTGGAGACCGTATCTGGCGAAGGACGTAAGAAGACTTGAGGCGGTACAGAGGAGGGCGACGAAAATGATAGGAGGCTTGCGCCAGAAGACATATGAGGAGAGACTGGAAGCGCTGAAGATGTATACCCTAGAGGAAAGGAGAGACAGGGGAGATATGATTCAGACGTTCAAATACTTGAAGGGTATTAACGTAGAACAAAATCTTTTCCAGAGAAAGGAAAATGGTAAAACCAGAGGACATAATGTGAGGTTGAGGGGTGGTAGATTCAGGGGCAATGTTAGGAAATTCTACTTTACGGAGAGGGTAGTGGATGCCTTGAATGCGCTCCCGAGAGAGGTGGTGGAGAGTAAAACTGTGACTGAGTTCAAAGAAGCGTGGGATGAACACAGAGGATCTAGAATCAGAAAATAATATTAAAAATTGAACTAAGGCCAGTACTGGGCAGACTTACACGGTCTGTGTCTGTGTATGGCCGTTTGGTGGAGGATGGGCTGGGGAGGACTTCAAAGGCTGGGAGGGTGTAGATGGGCTGGAGTAAGTCTTAACAGAGATTTCGGCAGTTGGAACCCAACACAGTACAGGGTAAAGCGTTGGATTATTCCCCAGAAATAGCTAAGAGGAAAAATTAGAAAAATTTAAATTGAATCAGGTTGGGCAGACTGGATGGACCATTCGGGTCTTTATCTGCCGTCATCTGCTATGTTACTATGTTCAGGGCAATCACTCTTGGCTTCAAGGCCAAGAAGGCCTTTTGCCTAAACTGAGTCGCCCTGGCCACGACTGGAAACATCATCACCTTAGCTCCACAGAACTTCTCATCTTTTTTTTTTTTTTTTTTTTTTTAAAGTACATTTTCATTATTAAAGATTTATCTTGTTCAGACAAGAAACCAAAAGGGTTGATCTGGTTGAAAATTTTATATATTTTTTAATTTCAGCATACTGTAGAAATTTGCTAAGGATTGTACTGTAATCCTCCTCTGATTGAAGGACTTCTTGTGATGTAATCTGCATTGAATCTAATTGGAATAATGTGGAATATAAAACACCATGGACTCCTTTCACTAAGGTGCGCTAGCGTTTTTAGCGCACGCACAAGATTAGCGCGCTTGATGAAAAATTACCGCCTGCTTAAAAGGAGGCGGTAGCAGCGCGCCTGGCATTTTAGCGCTCGCTAAGCATGCACTAAAACCGCTAGCGCACCTTTGTAAACGGAGCCCCAGATAGCAGAGTAGAAGCATTTATTTTCACATAGGTGCCTTTGTTTCTGTGTGTGTTGTGGGCAAAGTTAAGAAAACAACGAGCAAAGTAGTAGCTAGGAGAAGGAGGGGGAACTAGTCCATCTGCCTGTCACTGGCCAAGCATGACACAAAAAGATGTGTCCTCTGAGGGCAGGAGAGGGGCTCTGATGTGGCTGAGACATGTCAGAAGCAGAGCCTGTCATCTCAGCAGACAGTGAGAGCGCTCCTGGGGGATGCCACACGCAGCTTAGGCTTTGCAAGGGCTAAACTCATTGACTTGCAATGGAAGCTGCCTTAGCACACCTGTCAGATCTGCCAGTCCACTTTTCTTTTCTCAGCTTATCAGTCATGGGGTTTATTTTATATTAATTCCTCATTATTTCATTATTTCGGAATGGACAGGCACGCTAACCCAGAGGGAAATAGTATCTGGTAAGTATCCATGAAAATAGAAAGTAAAGTTGAATTTATAAGGAAAGAAAAAGCAGTGCAATTTGTTGCATAACCTAAAATTACATTGTTGCATTACATTAGTAATTATGGATCGCTAATATGCCCCAGAAGAAGTTCAATGTGATTTACAATTTAGAAGAGCCTGGCCATATCCAGGGATTATATTACTTCATGGCACAGGTAACTTAGTTTGTGTAGGCGTATGATTATGGCATATGGTTTGGAGAGAAGACTGGCTACATCTGGTGTTGCAGTCTGGATATTATGCGTTGTGGTATGGCTGTCACTTTCCCGGTTTGTAGGGAGCTTGGTCATCTGGTGGCCCTAGCCCAGTGGTCTCAAACTCAAACCCTTACTGGGGCCACATTTTGGATTTGTAGGTACTTGGAGGGCCGCAGAAAAAATAGTTAATGTCTTATTAAAGAAATGACAATTTTGCATAAGGTAAAACTCTTTATAGTTTATAAATGAGTTTTACCTTATGCAAAATTGTCATTAACTATTTTTTCTGCGGCCCTCCAAGTACCCTATTTTTTTCTGCAGCCCTCACATTTAAAGTTTAATATTTTTCCTTTCTCAAAACTGACACATTTCAATCACCATATTGAAAATAAAATCATTTTCCCTACCTTTGTTGTCTGGTGACTTTATATTTCTGTGCATTTAACTATGTTTCCAGGGTCTTCTTGTCCTTTGACTGGTTTTCTCTCCATCTTCACTTTCTGCCTTGCATCCATCTTGGCATTAATATTCAATTTTTCTGCATTCTTTTCAAAATCTACGTTTCCATGTCTTACCTTCCCTTCTATCTCTCTCTTCTTCTGTCCCTATTTCCATAGTCTGATATCTCTTTCTTTCCTTTCTCTCCCTCCCTCCCTTCTTCCTTCATTCCCCCTGGTCTGGCATCTGTCTCCTTCCCTCCCCCAACTTTTTATTTCTTTCACCCTGCCCCCTTCTTTCTTTCTCTCTCTATCCATGGCCCCATTCTTTCTATATGTCTGTCTTTCTCTCTCTCTCCGTGCCCCCTTTCTTTCTTTTTTTCTTTCTCCATGCCCTTTCTTTCTTTCTGTCTTTCTCTCTCCATGCCCCTTTCTGTCTATGTCCCGTTTCCCTTCTTTCTTTCTATCTCCCTGTCCCCCCTTTCTTTCTTTACTTCTCCCTGCCCTCCCCGAAACCACCACCATTCGGGAACAGGCCGCCACCGCCGCAATCAGGGAATAGGCTGCTGCCGCCACAATTGGGGAACAGGCCAGTGCCAAGGTCTTAACTCTCCCTGCTTATCTTCCCCAGCACGGGACCGACCAATTCACGCCACCCGACGTCAATTCTAAAGTCGGGGAGGAACTTCCGGGCCAGCCAGGCAGCGATTGGCTGGCCCGGAACTTCCTCCCCAACGTTAGAATTGACGTCGGGTGGCGAAAATTGGTCGGTTCCGAGCTGAGGAAGATAAGCAGGGAGAGTTAAGACCTTGGCGCTGGCCTGTTCCCCGATTGTGGCGGTGGCGGCCTGTTTCCCGATTGCAGCAGCTTGGGGAAGAGCAGTGGGAAGGGAAGCAGATTGGGGACCCCTGCTTTAGGCGAGGACAGATCGCGGGCCACAAAATAGTCCCTGGGGGGTCGCATGCGGCCTGCGGGCCATGTGTTTGAGGCCACTGCCCTAGCCTGTTGCAGTACGATATGTTAAAAATAACACTTTAGGATCAAGGTATTCTGTAATTGGTTATATATACATTAGAGATGCAGCGGGTATGTTGGTAGAGCTGCGTGCCGGGTGTAGGGGGGTCTTCGGACAATGTGTGCATAAGTGTCTGTCTGCAAAAGGATGTGGAGGGAAGCAGGCACAGCATAGCACTATACTGTAGGTAGCACTATCTTTCCCTTCCTCCTGGAAGCTATTTTAAGAAGCACTTTCTGGAGTTGCCTTTCTTTCACAGCTCTCTTCATTACCTCTTTCGCTTAGATTTATCACTCTCCTTTATAAAACAGCAGGGTTTTTAAGGTCCAGCATCTTTAATGCTAGGCTGAGATTTATGGCACTTAACAGCTTATAAGCACACAGCTCTCTTTCTAATTTGATTGCAAAACCAGTTTAGGGCTGGTGGGGGTGGAGTGAAAAAAAACAAACAAACAAGCAGAACAGCAAAGTTAACATTAATTGTTTGTTTGCCGGAGAATGCTGGCAAGCAAAGATGTGCATTTGGGCACACTTAAAAGCTGCAAAATATGCCTTCTTCTCCTGCATCTGACTGACTTTAGGACAGAAAATGATGTGTCCTTCATGCTGGATACATGGTAGAATTTTAGTGTATTGGGGGGAGGGGGGAATCCCAATTTCAAAGGCTCTCTGCCCTTCTAGCCCAAAAATCAGGCCCAGCATCTGGATACAGAGTAGGCCAGCTTTGCAACAAGGCTGGGATACTATACAGGAGAGGATTTTGTTGTGTTCTCATAAGATGCTGGAGCTGATGCTCAAAACCTAACACTGACTTTGGAGGCAATATGTTCACAGGGCTCTAGTGCAGGAAACAACGTGCATGCCAAAGATGGCTACAAATTGTATTTAAATGTATTCAAATGACTGTTAATGGGGTCATTTGGTATTCTCTCTCAATGCTCAGAAACAAATGTTGCCCTTAATGCAGGAAAATTGCCACCAGCTCGGGGGTGGGGTGGGGGGGGGGGGGGGAGAGACTGAAGGTTTTCAAGAGAGGATTTCTTTAGAATTTTTCACTTAAAACTGCTGGTTTTGTCTTCTTTTAGAAGTAGAAGGAAGCCCGTGCAGCCTATAAACACTGATCGTGAGAAACCCATGTGTGCGAGTTTGAGCAAAACCAAAGGTGCACACCACTTTCACACCTGTTTTCTGCACTTAAATATGAGCCTCCAAAGTGAAAACAGTTATTTAAAGGGACAGAATGGCGCCAGTGTAAGAACATAAGAATAGCCATACTAGGTGAGACCATCTAGCCCAGTATCCTGTTTCCACAGTGACAGGTCAAATGCGCGCAAGACAACAGCGCGCAGACAAAAACGCAGTGTCTCTCGCTCAGATGTCTTGCGCTCACTTGCCGACGGTCAGATGTCTCTCGCTCAGATGTCTTGCGCTCAGATGTCTTGCGCTCACTTGCCGGCACTCAGATGTCTCTCGCTCAGATGTCTCGCGTTCAGATGTCTTGCGCTCAGTTGTCCCGCTCATGCTTGTTACTGAAAATGATTTGCGCGGAAATGTCTTGCGCTCAGTTGTCTTGGCGCTCAGTTGTCTTGTGCTCACTTGTCTTGTGCCCGTTTGTCCGCGCGCTGTTGTCTTGCGCGCATTTGACTATGAACCTGTTTCCACAGTGGCCAATCCAGGTCACATTGTGCTTGCACTTCTGTTTTTGCTTGGGCATGTGCACAAGAGCTGTGCTTACCGAGACATTCTTGTGCACATGCCTTGCGTTAGGTTTCATACCGCACATCTAATTTGAATGCCATTTGCTCTGAGCATTAGAGAGCTATGCTTTTGGTTTTAGCACTGGAGTTTTGAGTATCGGGTTCATAGTGAGGAGAGATGCTGGTTTTAAGGTCAAACCTCTATGTGTTTCATATAGATAAGAAACAGAAAGGGCTCATGGCATTGCCAAACCTAGGGTATGTGAGACCCAGGGCCCCCCTCCCCCCCAATATTAAAAAGAATCAGAGGCGTACCCCCTAGGAGCTTCTCCAAGAGCAGACCGCCACCTCACCCCCATGCACCACCCCCGCTCCCCTGCCCTTGGTGCGCCACTGCCTGAGGAAGGGGATTTTGGTCTTCAAAAGTTAGTAAAAAATGTTTTAAAATTAGTCCAATAAAAAGATTACCTTATTTCTACTATCTGTTTATAAATACAGCTACAATACTACCTTATTCTAAAGCAACAAAAAATTATTTTTTTCTAGCTTTTGTCATCTCTGTTTTCTGCTTTCCTCATCTTCTCTTCACTCTCCATTTCATCCAGTGTCCACCCTCTTTCTCTGTGCCATCCATTTTTCTCTTTTTGTCTCCACTCCCTCCCCAATGTTCTGGCATCTCTGTCTTCCACTTTTCTTCCTTCCTTCCCACCCCAACTCACCCCATGGTCTGGCATCTGCTTCCCTTCCCCCAGATCTCTCTACTCTCTTCTCCTTCCATCTCTTCCTCCATACTCTGTCATCTCCTTTCCTTCCTTTCCCTATCTTCCTTCCTTCCCGATGGTCTAGCATCTCAGGCTCCTTCCCTTCCCTACCCCAATGCCCTGGTATCTCTCTCCTTCCCTTTATCTCTCCCTTCTCCTTCAAGCTCTGGCATTTCCTCTCATTCCTTTTCTTCCCTCCCTCCGTTCTCCCTGATCTGGCATCTCTGTCACCTTCCCTTCCCTCCTGCCCATGCACTGGCATCTCTTCTTCCCCTTCCATGGCCTGGCATCTCTTTTCCTTCCCTTCCCCATGTTCTGGCATCTCATTCGTCTCCTCTTCCTTCCCTGGTCCTCCTTCTCCCTCCCTATCCCCAAATGGCTGCAGCATTTCTTTCCTCCTCCCCTCCCTATCTTTGTCACCCTGCAGTCAGCAGCAGAACGTTCACAATTCGCTGCTCTTGCCGGCTTCCTCTCTGCCAGGTCTGACTTCATGGAAACAGGAAGTAGACGTGATCCAGCAGAGAGGAAGGCCCAATACCGGCAAGAGCAGCAAGTTGTGAATGCTGCTGCTGCTGGGAAGAAGTTCCTTGTGCCAGCACCAGCCCTCAGAGTTGTCAGAGCACCCCCTTATGGGCTGCACCCAGGGTGGACCCCCCCCCCCCTCCAGTATACCACTGATTCATAGACTACAATCATTTTTCCTAAGGTGTCTCAGATTTTCACCAAACTGTGGCTATTAAAGAGGAAAAGTAGAACAATGCAAGCTTGTGGAGTAGGTTTTCCATTCCCTCTCTGAACATTTATGGTATTTTTATTATTATTATTATTACAATAAGGAGAAAGGGACAAATTGATTGCTGCTTGCTTAGATTTAGCTCATTCCTGTTCATTGGCAGCTGAAGTTAAGTTACATTCAGGTTCAGTTAGTATTTCCCTGTCTCCATAGGGCTTACTAAGGGCTCTATTATGACAATAATGCAAGCTATTTGCTAATTAACCCACAGTAATTAGCAGTAACATGCATTATTTGCCAATAATGCACCTTAACACAGGATTTTTTTTTTCTTTTACTGCAATGCACATTAAATAATCATGAGCTGTGAAGCATGCAAATGCTTGCAAAGCAGCTTATTATTATTCAAGATTAATAAGGCAATTTGTGTTAAACTTTGCAAACTGTGTTATTCATGAAAAGTTAGCAACATTTCCAGAGGTGTTAGTTTTCATGCCCAGGAGAATCAGAACACTAATGTGCTACTCAGTACTCCTGGGTAGCAACTTAAAGGGGTTAGTGCTGAGTAAAAATCCATTCCCATTCCCTGATCTGTTGTTAAAGATCCTCCCCATAACTTGTTTTAATATACTGCATTTGGCAGCCTGATTCATAGTGCTAGCATGGGAGGTGGCTGCCCCTTTTGACTCAGGGAGTTGTCAGGGCAGGAGCATCTGTAGAGTACTTCTTACCCACTACGGAGATTCCTAGTAATTGCTGGGGAAAGGATCAGGAGTGGGGAGCTTTGACAAATGATCAAGGGGATTCATCATATTTTTTCTTTTATCTAGCATGGGCATGGCTCTTTCAAAGATAGTGGCATTGACTTAGGACCTACCATCTCAGCGCTGTTGAGGCTAGGAATTATTTTAAAAACGTGTTAAAAAGTGACGGTCTTCTATGGCGGGGGGGGGGGGTCACGTGGCAGCGGAGATAGTGGGCATCTTTTCTGCTGCGGGGGTTGCACTTGGCCGAGCGGCGGCAGGCGTTTTCATGACAGCGGGGAGTGTGGGCATCTCTCCCGCTGCGGGGGGTGCGCGCAGCCAAGCGGCAGCAGGCGTTTCTTGACAGCGGGGAGAATAGGCATCTCTCCCACTGTGGGGGTGGTGTCGCCACCGTTCTGAGGGGAGAGTGTTGTGATGCAGCGGAAGAAAGAATGGGCATCTCTCCCGCTGCATCATAACACAGGCTTTCTAGTAGTCTCTGACACTGTCCGGCACCCCTGGACCAGTTGCTTATTTTTGTCACCAAAAGCCGACGCTGCTTTTAGAAAATGGCTCGGCATTTTTTAAGAATCCACCAGAGGGCTCATTTCAATGTTGAAGAGCCCATTTGCATGTCATTGTTGGAGACTGCTAGAAAGCTCATCAACATCACTTCTCTATTTTGGTTCAGTCGACTATTCTTTCTCACCTCGCCTATTGTAATGCTCTTTATCTTACTATTACTAAAAACTGTCTCACTAGACTACAATTGGTCCAGAACACAGCTGCTAGATTGATTTTTGGGAAGTGTAAGTTTGATCATGTGACCCCACTGCTTTATAATCTTCGCTGGCTCCCTGTATATTTTAGAGTCCAGTTCAAATGTGCTTGTGTCACTTTTAAAATCCTCTGTGGTATTTTTACTCCCCTAGTCCCTTTATCCTGGAACTCTTATAGATTTTCTTTTGCAAGGGGTGACCAACAATTCAAGCTGTCCTGTCCATCTAGTAAAGGTATTAAAAGAATCAAGACCCTTAGCCAATCTCTGTCTTTTAAGTTTACCCAACTCTGGAACGACCTTCCACTTCGTTTAAGAAGTTCTGGCTCCCTTTCTTTTTTTCGAAAGTCTTTGAAAACTATTCTGTGTACTAAACATTTTGGAAACTAATCTTTCTGATTATGCCTTTATTAGCCTAACTTATCTTTATTAGCCTAACTAATCTTTCTATATGCCTTTATTAGCCTAACTTAATCGTTATAAACCGAGTCGAGCTTTCCTGGATTGAAGTCTCGGTATACAAACTAAGCATTAGATTAGATTAGATTGAAAGAGATAATCCATTTTGATTATAATCCGCTGCTAAAATGTGTACAGGCTAAACCGTTGGTAAAAAGTTTAGTGAAGGTGTTAAAGTTTTGAGAATCTGGGCCGTAGTCTTACAAAATGGCAATGTCTGACATATAGTGCTGCGACCTGATGCACCACTAGGAGCCACTGTGCCAAATATTTATTTATTGGGATATAACCTTCTTTTTGAAAAGATTCACCCACATAAGGGAACTCTTCCTTTACTTGGCAGACTTGGCGCCACTAGGAGGTCAGACACTACCATTTTGGAAAATGCCATTTCCCAGAGGTAAGAGCAAGTGGGCATCACTCCTGCATCTCAACCTAATGACGGGTCAGGGATGATGTTGGAGGGTCCAGAGCCCACTTAGGCCACCAGGGATTTCTTTGTGGAGTTGAGTGTGGAGGAGGAGAGAAGCTAAGTTGGACCACCAGGAATATATTTGTGAAGTAGGAAGAATAGGGCATCAGGAATTTATTTTTTTTTTGGGTCTCTTTCAAGTCAATTTGTGATCCAGTCCCTGCTCATTTACTGACAGGAAGGAAGAAAAAAAGGCTGGAGACATTAAATTTCTGGCATCTTACCACTGCAGTAGATGCTGTTTTTTTCTGCCATTTTTCAGCAACACAATAATTTGTAAGCTATTAGTAAAAGATATTTCCGTTTCTTCTTATTACACCATCTCCTTTATCTGCAGCAGGATTGTACTGAGTCAGAATTGTGCCCGACATGCCCCCTATCGCCCCAGCCCTGCCCAGGAAGTAATTTTGTTGCCCCCACTCACAATGGGCATGGCCCTGATCTGCAGAACTGAGAAACCTGCAATCCATTTTTTTACGGCATGTTGATCAAGTCTGTATTTTATTCCACTGCGTGCAAGAACTCTTAGTTTTGATTTCCATTTGCATTCATTGCTGGCCACAGAACAAACCAGGACTGGATCAGGTTGTCCTGAAAATCTAGAGCTTGTTGGCAACCATAGCTTCTTACTTACAATGTGAGAGAAGCTGTCAACATTTCTATAAAGAAACAAACTGCACAGCATCTTATGAGTTCTGTTGTACAGCTTAAGAGACATCCTTCATAGAGCCAATGAAGTTCTATTACACACCAGAAGAGACATCTCCAGAAGGCAGCTTTTAACTGCTGCTATATAACCTAAGAAATAGGGAAGGGGATGGTGATGGGATTTGTGCCTACATTGTAAGAGACATCCCTAGTAGTGACTGCTAACTTCTATTACACACAACAGGGAGTTATGAGGACAAGATGTCAGAAATCCAGCCAAGGGTGTATGGTTCAAAAAGTGACTTGGCTGGATTTCTGACATCTTGTTCTCACGACTCCCTGTTGTGTGTTCCTGTCTCGTCATTGAGGCCAGTCTTTGGCTTCTGATTCAGTAACTTCTATCACACACCATCAGAAACAATGTCGGTAACTCCCATTTACCAGCTCTGACTTGGTCTTCTTAAGTGGGACCCTGCCCACCTAGTACAATCAACCTTTACGAGTTTGTAAAATGCTTTTTACTGGGTCAATAAAATAAGAAAACCCTCTTCTGCTGTAGGAGGGAAAATTGGAGGCAGAGTCTTAAATCAGAATTTAAATCCACAAAGCCCTGACAAGCTTCTCTCGTTTTGTTGATAGCACCTGAAATGTTTACTCTGAGCAAAAAGCAGCCTTTCAGACAAAGATTTGTGGTATATTTTTCAATTATCACTGGTATTTCACTGCCACTTATGCACTAAAGGGATAATAAATGTAGCAGGACTATTTCAATTATTCATCTAAATCCTAGACTCCCTGCCAAGTTGGTGGCAGACTAATGCCATATCCTTCCAAAGCTGCCCCTTACTCCTTGTAAAATTTGCACAACAAAACAGGGAATTCCCTCTCTTTCCCTTGGGCTGTCAATTCTTTAGGATATGAGCATCATGCTCTGACCTGTGTTATAACATATATTCAGGCTACTGTATATCTGAGATACTCTAGGTCCTGCCACAATCTCCAGACCCACAACAGCTAAGGACCCAGAGCACATTTAAAATGAAATTAAAAGTGTATTTTAGTCTGATGGGAAGGATGAAAAATGTGTCCCTGGTGTGCTCTTTGCCTTTCTTTGATCTGTTTTTAGTTCCCTTTCGTATTTCACCACTATTCGCTCACTAGTTCTGTGTATGGTTCATTTCTTCTGATAATTTGGGAAGTGACTGATGTGCAAAACAGTCAATCTTAACATGGCACTATGCCCCCCCAGCCTTCTTTTCCTCTCCCATCACAACTCCCAGATGTCACAGGAGCTCTGATAGACAAACTTTCTACTGTAACACCCCATGGCACAGGAGAGGTGCAGTGTAAGGTGAGATGGTTGTGGCTTGAAAAAGCCACCAAAGTGAAAGCAAGGCCTCTTTTGCAGTGGTTTAAAAAAAGATTTGGATAATTTCCTAAAAGAGAAGTCCATAGGCTAGGGGTGCCCAAAAGGTCGATCACAATCGACCAGTAGAATGCGAAGGCAACGCGAGTCGATCACGGACCCCATCCCGGGCTCTGTGATAGGCTCGCATTGTCTTCACGTTCTACCTGCTTCACGACGTGGTAAACAGGATGCAGAAGCCAACCAGCCTTCTCCCCTCCTTCCCACCCACCCCCCAACGTCACTTCTGATGTCGGAGAGGAAGTTTTGGGCCAGCCAATTGCTGCCTGGCTGGCCCGGAACCTCCTCTCTGATGTCAGAATTGACGTTGGGGTGGAAGGCTGGTCATCCCGGCGCTTCTGCGTTTTGTTTACCACATCGGGAAGCAGGGAGAGCTCAGAATTCGGTGGCAGGGGGCCAGTTCCCTGATGGCAGGGGTGGTGGCTTGGGAGGGCAGGGAAAAAGAAAGACAAAGAAAGAAAGGAGGAAGGCAGGAAGACAGAAAGAAAGAAGGGAAACAGAAAGAATGGGGGGACAGGGAGACAGAAAGAAAGACAGACAGAAAGAAGGGGGGCAGGGAGAAAGAAAGAAAGAAAGAAAGAAAGAAAGGGCAAGGACAGAGGATGAAAAAGTTGGGGGAGGGAATGAGGTCTGGAGGAGAGGAAGCATACAGGAGGCTGAAAGAAGGGAAGAAATATTGGATGCACAGTCAGAAGAAGAAAGTGCAACCAGAGATTCATGAAATCACCAGACAACAAGGGTAGGAAAAGGATTTTATTTTCAATTTAGTGATCAAAATGGGTCCGTTTTGAGAATTTATATTTGCTGTCTATATTATGCACTATGGTCCCCTTTTACTAAACCGCAATAGTGTTTTTTAGCACAGGGAGCCTATGAATGTTGAGAGCAACGCAGGGCATTCAGCGCAGCTCCCTGCACTAAAAACCATTATCACGGTTTAGTAAAAAGGGAGGGGTATATTTGTCTATTTTTGTATAGTTGTTACTAAGATGATATTGCATAAAATCATCTGCCTTGACCTCTTTGAAAAAACCCCGGAATATAAATGATAATTAACATTTTCTCTGCGTATAGTGTGCTTTGTGTTTTTTAAATTTTATTGTTGGTAGATCATTTTGACTTGGTTATTTTAAAAGTAGCTCGGAAGTCCAAAAAGTGTGGGCACCCCTGCCATAGGCCATTATTGAGATAACTTGGGGAAATCCACTTCTTATTCTTAGGATAAGCAGCATAAAATCTGTTTTACTACTTGAGATCTAGCTAGGTACTTGGGACCTGGGTTGGCCACTGTTAGAAACAGGATACTGGGCTTGAAGGATCTTCGGTCTGCCCCAGTATGGCAATTCTTATGTTTTGCTCCCTGCCCTCCCCCCACCCCCTTACCTTTAGGAGGTGGCCATCATAGTTGTTGGCCTAAGCAAGCCAGAACTGAATTTGCGAAGTAGGAGGGTTGCCCCTAGTGGAATGGAGCCACTGTAATGAACTGGAGAACCACTGTACGCACCACAAGGCTCATGCTGGTTTCTATGGCGGGCCTCAGGTACTAAGTTGCAGTTGAGTACAGAGGATTCAAATGTTGTAATAAGAATTAGGGAAAAGGAAGCTGAGACAGGAAATGGAAGTGCCAGGGGATGAGAGAAGATGGGAAATTAGGTGAAAGTATGAAAGAGAGTGGTATTTGAGTGGCCAGAGAAAGAAAAGAAAGAAAGAGCTAAAAGGCATAGATCAATGTGTCAGAAAAAGATGTAGTGAGATAATGAAACAAGCAGGGCTTAATTTGAAGACAAAAGGGAAGTGGGACTGGGAGAGGGGTGGAGACAGGGTAGGAAGTGAACTTACTCCTACACATGCAATACTTAATTTGTCAATTATAAGGTGGCTGGTATGTACATATACTTGGAAAATTCATATATTTAATTTTTTTAAATGTTAATAAACCCACGATTGTACAAATCTGCAACATTATCAGCAAAATATTGGACTAATAGTGTTTTTCTCAACGTTTTCACATTTGATACCATAGTGTTCTCAGAGACTTTTGACAGTCAGGTGGCATGAAGGAGTACTGCCCTGCAGCAGAATATAACATAACATAACTTTATTCTTCTATACCGCCATAATCAAACAATTTCTAGGCGGTTTACACAGAGTATTGGGTACCTAGAATGATGCTGTTAATTGCACCATCTTGGAAACAAAAATGCATCGTTTGGGAATTTAGCAGTTCCCAACAAAATTTGGAGAGAAAAGTGAATTAAGCATTTGCTCTGAAACCCATTCTAGCAGTCACATGCATGTGACTTCCTGTGTACACTGCATCTTCCTGCAGTTATGAAGCCCAAATGAAGCCTCAAGCGCTGGAGTGAGTCTCTCATCAATACCTGCTGCAGTGCTGCTCTCTCATCTTTCACTGTCTGCTAAAATACTTCATTCCATCTCATCATCCATTGTACTGCTATCACTTCCCTTACTGGAATCTGCTACATAGCCACGCTCCATCATGTAAAAACCCCCAATACCTATCTTTTTTTTTTTAATTTTCAAAGTTTTTAATAAGCAAAACAAGAGGCATACACAGGCAGAATGCCAACTGCAAGTACAATAAAACATTCCCCAGCAGAAACAATCCCCCCATCCTCCTACCCACCCCAACCAGGTGTTGTGTCAGCCCAAAACAGCTAGGAACCATCTATACTAAGCCCCTCCATTTACCCCCAATACCTATCATTTTATAGTGATTCTGAATGTATGCAGCACTTTATGAGGCACAATATATCCCTGCCCCAAAGAACTTGCAATCTAAGTAGGTACCTTATCCAGTGGGCGATAATGACTTTCCCATGGTCATAAGGAGTATTAGCAGGAGAAACATGTTTTCAATGTGACTCCCTTGGTTCTCAGCCCATTGTTCTATTCACAAGGCCACCTCCTCTCTCTCTGTTGCCATATATCAACACATCTCTTACTTGTACCTGCCACAGTGCCACATTCCATTACGTCTCACACTAATCTGCCTTTACTTGTTTGGAAGGGTGAATTTGTTTGGCCTTTTTGGCTCCTATTGTTGATTTTTAAAAATATTTTTGCAATGAAATAAATTTAAATATTTAATTTTCTCCTCATGAATAATATAACATCGTTTAGTCCCTTTTTAACAAGCTTATTCCCAACAGAATTCTGGTGATTGCTGGCACATTTATTCTTGCAATTACAGCTGGACATGGTTTATGTTTTTCTTTTATTCTGTTCCCTTTGTTAAAATTAAAGCACCCTCCTCTGTCTCTATGGGTAGCAACTCGGGGACTCTTATCCCAGACCCCTAAAAACCAGACAAGTAATTTTATACATCTTGTGTTTCAGCTCTAATCTCATGCTCTGCCACTAACTATTGATATATATAGGGGAAAGTCATTTCATGGATAATACCATCTAAGTCAGTGTTTCTCAACTTGGTCCTAAAGTACCCCTTTGCCAGTCAGATTTTCAGGATATCCACAATCATAGGCATCGGAATGGGGGAGGGGGGTTACAGGGGCTGTGGCCTCCCCAAAAATTTGCACTGGCTCTGCTCCTTGCCCTGCCATTCCTCCTCTGACGATCCCTGGTGGTCCAGAGGTGCAGCGGGCAGGAGCGAGCTTTCCGCTCTCCTGCCCCGCTGCTAACCCGGTTGGTGGCGACTGCTGCTGGATCATGTTTTTTTCTGCTACTGAGCGGCAAAGATCAGGAGCGTGCTTTGGCGCTCCTGCTCAACACTGAGCGGCTTCAACACTGGCTTCCACCAATTCTCACAACAAGAATTCACGGGAGCTAGTGAAGAAGCCGCTCAGTGCCGAGCAGGAGTGCCAAAGCGCACTTCTGCTCTTTGTTGCTCAGCAGCAGAAGAAACATGATCCAGCGGCAGCCGCCACCGACCAGGTTAGCAGCAGGGCAGGAGCACAGAAAGCTCACTCCTGCCTACTGCACTTCTGGACCACCAGGGATCGTCAGAGGAGGTAGGAGGACAGGGTAGGGAGGGGGGACAGGGTGCAGAGCCTGAGAGGGAGGGCGGGCTGGGTGCAGAGTCTGACAGAGGAGGGAAGAAAGGAAGGGAGGGAGGGAGGAAGGAAGGAAGGATATACACACCACAGGCTGGGGGTAGGGAGTTGGGAAGGCAAGGAGGACAGATACTCAGGGGGTTGGGAAAGACAGATGCTGCACATTGCACTGGAGCTCCTGTTAGTAGTTAGTGCATCCTAAGTGATGTTAGGGCATCGATCAGACTGCTCGTTTTATTAATGATTCATTTTAATACTGGGAGATATTTTCACCTCACACCTCTTCTTCACAGCTACCTTATTACATTGGCAGATTCCTTCAAACACCTAGGTGTCATTCTTGAATATCAAAGTGTGGCGCAGTGGTTAGAGCTACAACCCTCAGCACCCTGAGGTTGTGAGTTCAAACCCTGCGCTGCTCCTTGTGACCCTGGGGAAGTCACTTAATCCTTCACTGCCCAGGTACATCAGATAGACTATGAGCCCACTGGGACAGATAGGGAAAATGCTTGAAGTACCTGTATGTAAACCACTCTGAGTGTGGTTGTAAAACTACAAAAAGGCAGTATACAAGTCCCAATCCAACATTTTCAGCCCAATTTGATAAATGGCTTTAAAAACTGCATGTGGAAATTTGAGCATTTTCCCAATTTAAGCGCACAATATAAACTTTCTTTAGTTTTTATCTAATTGTTGTAAACCGACACGAGCTTCCTTAGGTTGACGACCCGGTATATAAAATTAAGCTTTAGTTTAGTTTAGACTTGCATTTGCCGGGATCCACGTGTAGATTTTAGGCATGGTTCTAAAAAAGAGGCATGGTTATGGGAGGGGCCTGGGCAGGTCTGAGCTATTTCTGCAGTTTATGCATGCTATTAAAGAATAAGAAGGATCCATGCCTAATTTAGGTGTAAGGATCTACACAGGGTTTAGTTGGGATAAAACCTCGCATCTAAAGTTAGGTGCAGATCCTGATGCTATGCGCTATTCTATAAATGGTGCCTAACTTTAAGCCAATCACCAAAAAGGAGGATAACAATCTTGTGCCTAACTTTCAGCCCAATTTATAGAATATTTATTTATTACGATTTATTTGCCGCATTTTTTAAGGAATTTACTCAGGGCGGTATACTGCAAGATTAAGTCAGACATAAACAAAAGGCAATTGCAGCAGTAAAAGAATTCATGAATAGTGCGTAGTATGTTTTTGGGTGGCACAATTTAGAGAATTTCTATACATTTATACATAGGAGGACGGAGCAATGCACATAATAAACAAACGATTACATTATAATGATGGGCTGCATCTTACTATGGCAGGAAAAAAATCCATGGTGAAAAATTCAGGCAATATGGCCAAAATTTTTTACAGGACACACTGCAGTTAGCTGGCAGTAGGTATCCTACAGCTACCTAACCGACCAATCAGGAGGTACATTTCTAATTTTAAAAAAACCTGAAGGTGCCTTGCCATTCTAAGGTGCCTACGGATGTTTAAAGCCAGCGGGGCATGGTTTGCACTGGAAGTGGCCTTAGGTGTCCATAGGCATCCTTATGCATCTCCATAGGTGCAAGACTGGTGCCTTACATATAGCCTTTAAAATGCTGGCCTACTTTTAAGGTGTCTATGTTAAAAAAAACCAGCTGCGATTCTACAAACAGCACTGGTGCACAATTGACATGCCATCGGCGGCCAGTTCTTAGGCAGCCGTTGATACTGGCATCGTTTATAGAATCTGGGCCTATGTTTCTAGCCATTTAAACTAGAAGGTAGGGTTGGCATATGGATGTAGATCTCTTCCAGTGGTCACCCCCAGCAAAAGTCAAGAGGTGACAGTAGTAAAGAAAGCAATGTAAACAACAATCTTAGGAATTCACCTCTTAGCAACACAGTAGGTCGTGAGACTAAATGAAAAGCTATGCAGAAAATGAGACTGCCACTGAAAAAGCAATGACCACAAACACTCAGGGCCGGATTCTGCAAACGGTGCCTACATTGGTGGCTGCCTAAAAAAACACTGCTGATTTTATATCAATCACACTATGGCACCGTTTGCAGAATCGCACCTACCATTAAACATAAAGACATCAAATTAACCCCTACTCATAAAACTAATACTAATACTGCCACAGTCGGCAATAAAAAAGCCTAACGCAGCTTCATAAAAGTGTGTGTGTGTGGGGGGGGGGGTAAGTACAATAATCTAAAACATAAATATTGGCTAAAAGCACATAAAATGAACCAGAAATTCTAATGAAGCATAAAGTACTAAGAGGATTGAAACATAAAGTAAGTACTGAGTGACATTGAGGAAGGAAAATAATCTTATTTTTATTATTTATTTTTTAATTCATTTGTATGAAGTCTATGGTATTACAATTGGTTTTATATTTTTCTGGATCTTAGATTATATATGTACCCCTGAGACAGGCTGTCAAGTTGAAACATGGACCATGTCGGGTCCATTTTCATCAATAAAGTACATCTTTGATCTTAATCCCAGGTTGATGTGGAGTGCTGCAGGGGTCTGTACTGGGACCGGTGCTATTTAACTTATTTATAAATGATCTGGAAATTGGAACGATGAGTGAGGTGACTAAATTTGCAGATGACACTAAACTGTTCAAAGTTGTTAAAATGCATGCGGATTGTGAAAAATTGCAGGCAGACCTTAGGAAATTGGCGTCCATGTGGCAGATGAAATTTAATGTGGACAAATGCAAGGTGATGCACATTGGGAAGAATAACCTGAATCGCAGTTACCGGATGCTAGGGCCCACCTTGGGGGTTAGTGCCCAAGAAAAGGATCTGGGTATCATTGTAGACAATACGATGAAACTTTCCGCCCAATGTGTGGCCAAAAAAGCAAACAGGATGCTGGGAACTATTAAAAAAGGGATGGTTAGCAAGACTAAGAATGTTATAATGCCCCTGTATTGCTCCATGGTGCCACCTCATTTGGAGTATTGCGTTCAATTCTGGTCTCCTTATCTCAAGAAAGATATAGTGGCGCTAGAAAAGGTTCAAAGAAGAGTGACCAAGATGGTAAAGGGGATAGAACTCCTCTCGCATGAGGAAAGATTAAAACAGTTAGGGCTCTTCAGCTTGGAAAAGAGACAGCTGAGGGGAGATATGATTGAAGTCTCCAAAATCCTGAGTGGAGTAGAACGGGTACAAGTGGATCGATTTTTCACTCTGTCAAAAATTACAAAGACTAGGGGACGCATTGCCAGAGGATGTGGTAAGAGCAGATAGCGTAGCTGGTTTTAAGAAAGGTTTGGACATGTTCCTGGAGGAAAAGTCCATAGTCTGTTATTGAGAAAGACATGGGGGAAGCCACTGCTTGCCCTGTATCAGTAGCATGGAATATTACTGCACCTTGGGTTTTGGCCAGGTACTAGTGACCTGGATTGGCCACCGTGAGAACGGGCTACTGGGCTTGATGAACCATTGGTCTGACCCAGTAAGGCTATTCTTATGTACTCTTTTTTTGCTGTTGTTTTTTACTTTTCTGTGGGGTTCTGCTTCCTTGTTGTTTGTGTATAGTCAGAGAAACACCTACATTTAGAATGGCCACTCTGCACAAGGCAATTTTCAAACCCTTTGATCTGGCTAACTCACCTGACCTGACCTGAGCCCTGTGAAAACTACCCACATATTTTGCTCTTACCTTTGTTCTAATCCCTGGCTCTGTTATTCTGTGTGTGTGGCTTCAGTATATCCTTCTATTGTATTATAAAAGAGGCAATTTTTAGGTAGTTCCTATAGTCATAAACTCTACGGGTGCTTTAAAGTTTAAGGACATACTTTGGAAAAGATTTTAGAGAGAAACTACCTATATTTCTACTACTACTCATTTGTATATACACTACTAGTGTATAGCGCTGTACACTATTATATTCAAGAATTTTCTCTTTCCTTAGTGGGCTCACAACCTAAGGGCAATGGAGGGTTAAGTAACTTGCCCGGGGTCACAAAAAGCCACAGTGGGAACTGAACCCAGTTCAAGGCAATGCCTTGAAAATTAGCAAGGGTAAAGTGTGCATATATGTGTATAATAGTCCTTTTAAGGATGGTAATGGAAATCTGTTCCTTGCCATCTTTTAATCATTTTAGCCTATTTTACATTATTCTAGACTTTTTATACTTTATTCCCCTTCGTCTTGATCCCTCTTCCCCTCTCTTTGTCTTTATACAAATTGTATTTCTGCACTTCTCCATCTTGTATCGGTAAGTTAATGTTTGTCAGTGCGTTTGATTGTTTGCAGCATTGTTTGTAATTTGTTTTTAATGTATGTTCTCATTATACTTTGTTTTCATATTATGTAAAACCGCTTTGAATTTTTAATAAGGCGGTATATCAAATTTTTAAATAAACCTGAAACCATATTAAAAATGGCTACATACTTTTTAACTGGCAATTTAGAAAGGATGTCCAAACACGAATATGTTTGCCCAAGTTTGTATGTCACATATGGACATCTATTTTGTATGTATTTTAGAATAGGGTTCACTTGTTCTACTGCAGAATGCATAAGAAATGAGCATCCATGTGCTATTGAAGTCCAGCATGAACATCCATTTTACAAACTGAAATGTCCAAATTAAGACTGGAGTAAAACAAAGGACAATGAATGTCTTTGCAGTAATGGAGGAATGTTTAGCCTAATGGTTAGAGACATGGGAGGGGAGCCAGGTTCAAATCCCATTTCAGCTTATTGTAGTTCTTTTTTTTTAATTGTGAGCCCTCCGGGGACAGAAAAATACCTACTATATCTAAATGCACACTACTTTAATAGTCTTCAGGCTTGCAGGTTTCTTTTACATTCAGGTACAGAAGATACAGCTGTCTCTTCTGATCTCTCTTGCCTCATGCACTGTTCCTTCTGTAACACTGTGCAAAGTCTTTTGTTAGCCACATTGAATCCTTGTTGAAAAATTACAGGATATAAGACCTGTACATAAGAACATAAGAATTGCCACTGCTGGGTCAGACCAGTGATCCATCGCGCCCAGCAGTCCGCTCACATGGCGGCCCCCAGGTCAAAGACCAGTGCTCTAACAGAGACCAGCCCTACCTGCGTTTGTTCCGGTTCAGCAGAAACATGTCCAACCTTGTCTTGAATCCCTGGAGGGTGTTTTCCTCTATAACAGCCTCCGGAAGAGCGTTCCAGCTTTCTACCACTCTCTGGGTGAAGAAGAACTTCCTTACATTTGTACAGAATCTATCCCCTTTTAACTTTAGAGAGTGCCCTCTCGTTCTCTCTACCTTGGAGAGGGTGAACAACCTGTCTTTATCTACTAAGTCTATTCCCTTCAGTATTTTGAATGTTTCGATCATGTCCCCTCTCAGTCTCCTCTTTTCAAGGGAGAAGAGGCCCAGTTTCTCTAATCTCTCACTGTACGGCAACTCCTCCAGCCCTTTAACCATTTTAGTCGCTCTTCTCTGGACCCTTTCGAGTAGTACCGTGTCCGTCTTCATGGACGGCGACCAGTATAGTATAGTATATTTTTCCATCCCTGACATCACAATTTAAAAACTACAAAGAGCTGAAGTAGGTTTTGAACCCACTATGTTAACCATTATATGCCCCTCAACTCTGCACAGAGGGCTATTAAGTTAATTTTAAAAATATTTTAGCACTACACATGTCCATAATTTTTGAAGCTGTCAGATCCTGGCATTCCTTGCTAGTTTCACATTTGAGGGAGGGAGGGGACAACAACTACTGAGGGATTAAGGAGGTGACCTGCTTTAATCCTTCCAGTGGACAGTTGTTCCATTTGTACATCTTTCTATAATTTGGACATGACAGATACCAAGTGTAAATAGCATCTATCTTTTTGTACATAGACCTCCTTTCCCCTTCTGAAATCAGAGGGGTCCATACTTTGACCCCTCCCTAGTCCCACCCAAAACATACTCAGAACATGCCCTTTACAATAAGGACATACTGCAGGTATAGACATCCATATCCTGGCTTTATAAAATCGGGATTTGGACATCCATGCAATATGGATGTCTAAATGCCAATTTTCTGATATCCAATACACAGAGGGGCTCATAATCGAAAGAGAAAAATGTCCAAAAACCAGCCTAAGTGGGCACTTGGATGAACATTTCTCAAAAACGTCCAAGTGCTGAAAATAAAAACGGGTTTTTGGACGTATTTCTAAATGACCTAGGCCTTCATAGTGCCACTCAACGTCCAAAGCTAAATGGGGCGTTTTGGGAGGGCGGGAGTTGGGCAGCGTGTATAACCGAAAGTTATACAGCCCAGGATCGATGGAACTTGGACATTGTGACTTAGACAATGTAAAACATGGTCTAAGTCACAAAAACCCACCTAAACTCACCAGATAAGCACTACAAACACATAACACAGACCCCCACACACTACCCCAGTGATCACCAACCCCCCCATTCCCATAAAAATTTAATCACAACTTTAAATTTCAGCTTCCAGACCATCATCACCTGGCCGCCTGGCATAGGAAAGCCTAGTCATCCAGCCCAGAGGCAGCTTAAGTCATCTTGGTGTTGTGTTAGGGACCCATAGAGAGGCGGACCCATGCCCATAAGCCCCTGTAATCACTGCATTGATACTGAAACATGTGAACTGCCCTATACACCCCCAAAACCCTTTTATACTGCCATATAAGTGGCTCCTGCAGCCATAAGGGCTATTGGGGTGGTAGATAAGTGGGTCTAGGGGATTTCTGGAGGTGGTTTGGGGGGCTCACTGTCACCTATAAGGGAGCTGTAGTGAGGAGAAGCCATGGCACCCTTTTTGTGAAGTTCACAGCAGTGCCCTGTAAGGTACCCCACTATTTAGGTGGCATGTCTGGGTGTGCAGTCCATCACTTTGCAGACCCCTCCCACGTCCAACAGGGCTTGTTCTAGGCATTTTGGACTTGGATGGAAAGTTGGACAGAGATGTGGTATAAAGATGGATGATTTAGTGGCTTGGATGATCAGATCAGCAGGATGTATAATTAGACGATTTTCGAAAGTCAAAAAAAGTTGGACGTATCTTTCGAAAATGTGTCTTAGGCTCTTTTTAACTTTGGACGACTTGCGAGATGGACGTAAACGGACTTAGACGCCCCTTTCAATTATACCCCTCGGAGCTTCTAAAATAAGTGCTTTTGAGTCTATGAGTTGCAGAAGAATAGCAAAAAAGCACACTTACATCTAAAAATTGTATGTCCATGGCTGTTTCCTTTCCTGACCTACATATCCCTATAGGGATGTCTCTTTCTTCATGGCTGAATGTCCACATGCTGTAGAACCTTGACATCATTTAAGCTGCATTTTATGTTTCTGTTTATTAAAAACTTTATATGCCGCATAATAGCCAAAAAAGGATCCAAGCGGTTTACAATATATATTTCAGAACAATTTTGAAAAGAATTCCATTCAGTTCAATTTTAAGAGGACAACTTTCAGCTAAGTCATTTTTCCCAGGTAAATGTACATTTGCCCTGGTAAGCACTTTTGAAAATTGCCTTTTAGGTTATAGTAACAGTGCTCCATCTCCAGCAGATAGCTGCTGGGCAGTGGAATTGCCAGGTTACCAGACAGCCTACTCCAAAGGTAGCTGCATGCTTTTGAAGTTGCTTAAAAACACAAAAGAGCCATGCTAAATCAGACCAAGGTCCACTGAGCCCGGCGTCCTGTCTCTGACAGTGGCCAGTTCAGGTCACAAGTGTCTAGTTGATCCCAAGAAGTAGATCCATTTCTCATAGATCATTTCCATGGAAGAGCAATTGCTGTCACAAGTCTATTGGATAATAATTTTTTACAGATTTTTTTCTCAAAGAACTTGTTGGAACGATTTGTTTCAATCTGCTGGCCAATAGTTTTGCGGAGTGTTCTCTTGTATTTCTGTTGTTTGACAGATTAAATAACTGTTCTGATTTGACCATTTCCACTCCTTCCATGATTTCATACTTTCATCATATCTCCTTTCGGTTATCTTTTATTTATTTATTTTTTTTTAAAGCCGAAGAACCCTAGTCTTTCTTCTATTCCCTTTATCATGTTTCTCACCCTTCTCTACACCTTTCCTAATTCAGCTATATCATTTTTGAGATGGAGTAAGATGGATCTGGTTCAGCTAACAAGGCATTAACAAGTACAGGTTATTAATCTTCTTTCACTGTAGTGACCTGTCAGAGTACCCTGGAGCCTGGGATCTTCATGACCAGACTCAGAGTTGGAGAGAGTGGGCAGGCATGTTTCTTTCCTTTAAATCTCCTGTTTTGACCTGATAATCCCTTTCTGCTAGCAAGCTGTGCTTCAGCCCCCACTATGGAAGTAGTGCTGGCTGCAGGTGGACAATGCCTGGAACAGGGCTGCATGGTGGCATCTCGCCCAGTGACAATCTGTGAATGAATCCTGCCATGTTCCTGAGGACTTGGCACAGGTCACCGAGATGTTTGTGCTGCCTCGCTCCTGACCTGCATACTGAGGTCTAATTCTTACCCTTTACCTGACTATCCAAGGCAGAGCTCCTTGATGGATATTGTGTAGGGAGGGGGATGGGATGCTGTGAGATGTTTTTATGCCTGCATATGTGTCTCTGTCTCTCTACATGCATCAGTCTGCACATTTTGTGTGTGTGTGTGTCCCAAACTTTTACCAGATTGAAGTTTTCAGATCACTGAGGTTCCTCAATAGGAAGAAAATACTGAAGAGAAGGACGAAAGTAGAGGTAGGATTCCTGGGGGTGTGGCAGATAGAGAAAGATTTCTGTTTTTTGAAAGTTGATAACCCTGCACAAATTATCATTCACTCCTCAGATCCTCCTTATCCATGGCCAGATGCACTAAAGTCAGCGATCGTCTAATAATCATCACTAAACCAGTTTTGACTGGTTTAGCGACGATTGCCTTTACCGACCCGATGCAGAAAATGGCTCACTGTGTGGTTTTCTGCACAATCACTCATTCTCCAATCCGAACATGCAAATAAGTTTATTAATATTGAAATGCCATATAAACTAGCAGAGCGATTGATGCTCTAACATGGCTTCCCGATGCACAATAAAATGTGATCGCTTTTAATGATCCAAAACAAGTGACTGATCAAGACCAGTCATTTATCTGTCTAACCATAATTTAGCCCTTTTTTTAATGGGCACAGATGCTGTGCGTGCTACACACACACAATATCTGTCCCAGTAAAAAAAAAAGAAAAAGAAGCACCCCTCCCCCCTGCTGACAGCCCACCCCGATGTCTTCCCTGATGAACCATAACCAGCAACAACACCTGGAACCAACCCCCTACCCCCACCCAACAGCAGTGAAAATAGTAGGAATGGATGTAAATGTTTTGTACATTGCTTAGATTTAAGTGATTCATAAAATTTTAAAATAAATAAACAAACACCACCCCCCACAGGAGAAAAAATGGCAGGAGGGATGCCCACTTCCTTCTGCCACGCTGACTCCTCCTCCCGCATGAGAGAAAATTGGCAGGAGTGATGTCCATTCCTTCCTGCCACCGGAAGCTCCCCAAACACCTTTCTCCCCCCAGTACTTTTCTCCGAAGTTGGAAGAAGGAAGAAAGCATGATCCCTCTATCTTCAAGGCCTACCAATCCAAAATGGTGGACCTGGGGAGGGGCCCAAGGCCCTGATTGGCTCAGATGCCTAAGAGCCAATCAGGGCCTTAGGCTCCTCCCTCTGTATTAAAAAAAAAAAAAGGTTTATAAAAAAAATAATAAAGTGCTACGTTGAAGGGAAGGATCTCAAAAATCCACACTAGAAGATCATGCAATCTCTTAAATTCTTTGGTGGTTTCGTTCATTGATCCAAAAACCTTCAATTTAAATTATGCCTTGTTTTAGCAATCTTTATTAAAGATACCTGGACAGAACTTTTGCTTTCCAAGCAGGACAATTGAACGATTGGCTGGGTAAAATTATTATGCACTCTTCATCCTACCTAAGTTTTAGAAAACTAATAAAAATGAGCTTGTTTAACCGATTTGTAACCTAAGAACTCTTAAAAGCCTTTATCTCCTTACTCGGTCTACATGTACTCGACACTTTACATTGTAACTATTTCTCTGATTATCCAGCTCCTCTTACTGTGAACCACCTTGAACTTTCATGGCTTTGGCGGTATATAAGAATAAAATTATTATTATTATTTAAATATTTCCACTCTTTTTTTGTCCATTTTCAATTTTAAATTAATTAAATCCCTTCAGAGAAAAAATAAATTTCTCTCATTGATGAGCGTACAAAAAGACTTTTTATCATAAATACTTAAAATACTTCATCAAGTGTTTGAAAATCAACAAACCATTTATCTTATTTGCAGCATGGAGAATTTCTTGTTTTTCTCCTCCTGCCGAACGTTTAAATTCTCTTTCCCCACTGCAATTACACAGCTCACTATGCCATGTGCCTGCCGACGGGGCCCATTTTGCCCTTAAACATCAGGCTTTCTCAAGGCAAAGAATTATTAACCCTGAAAACAACTACCTGAGTCCATCCGCCATGCTCCTTTCTTTCCCTTGTTCAAAAATAGGCTGAAAATCCATCTTTTTGAGACAGCCTTGAACTCATAACCCTACTCCCCTCTGCCAGCAGTTTAACCATTCCCTCTGACTGTAACCCTACCCTGGCATCAAGTTTCAAGTTTATTAGGATTTGATATACCGCTTATCAAGGTTATCTAAGCGGTTTTTTACAATCAGGTACTCAAGCATCCTCTTTGTCTGTCTTGATTGTTTAGATTGTAAGCTCACTTGAGCAGGGACTTTCTCCTTTGTGACTCTGTACAGTGTTATGTATGTCTGGTAGCGCTCTAGAAATAATTAATAGTAATTGTAGTAGCCCATATTGGGTTTATTATAATCATACACATGAAAAAGAAGATAAGATCAACTACAACAGAACAACAAAGTGCACAGAGCTCTTGGTATGTAAACTCACTAATACAGCAAATATTGAAACAATAAACTGTTTGACAACCTACTGGCCACCAGAGCAGCGAAACTGGACAGACAACTCACCAATCTGCTGATTTCAACCACAGACTACAAAACCTTCAGAAAAGAAACAAAAACCCTACTCTTCAAAAAATACATAAAACCAATATAACACAACCAGATCTGTCCCAAGCTTCACCTGCAATACTACCTACTCCTTAGCAAATTAGAAAATGCTCAAACTATTCCTTATGTACTTCTTAATATCATGACAATTCTTATGTAATCCGCCTTGAACCGCAAGGTAATGGCAGAATAGAAATCACTAATGTAATGTAATAAATGATTACAAACATTTTCCCAAAAAATAACCACTTTAACAATAAATCAAAAACAGATAAAAATGAACAAAACATAAAATATTTCATAAGAATATACAACCGATGTTTGTCAAACATTCAAGGTATACTGGTACCTCAGTATGGATCACTAAACTAAAATAACATGGCATAAACAATTCTATTAAAATATCTATGAGGCAGCACAGTTCTCAGTTTCATTGGGATGCCTGAGTATAGTTAAAAATTTTTGAGTAGAGTTCCTTTGACAGCAGCATGCCTGAAGGAGTGACCTTCATATTAAAAGGGTAGTCTCATTGTTTGGTCATATGGCAAGTGTTTTTCTCCTTAGCATGAGGGATGCTTGGCACTGGGTGGTCTTTCCTTCCTCATAGAGTGGGCATCAACATCTTTTTTATATCAGAAGTGTTCTCTGCTGGTTATTGTGTTCCATTTTAAAATAGATATTTTGCGATTTTATAGAACTGTTATTCTATTGTTTAGTGATGTTCATTGTGTATTATTGATTAAAAAAAAAAAAGTGGTTTGTAATTATGTATTCTTATACTTTAAGGTATACTGGCCTAGTGAATTTATATACCTGCTGCTCTTTTCCACCTTGTAAAATCATACCTTGTCCAAGGTTTACAATTACTAGTGATGCCTAGAAGTGGTTTATATTTTATCTCCTTTTTTGTCTTTGAAGATATATTTCATATTAGCAAACTATTGCTACTATTCTTATTGGATGGCTTTGTTTAGATACAATATTTTTACAGGGGGTACACAGTTTCCTCTCCCATCAAATTGTGGGCAATGAGGACAATGCCAATGTGTAGGAAAGAATATTACTGTAAATATCAGCCACTGCACCATTTATGCAGGTTTGCAGATGAGGAATGAGAAATGCATGGGGAAAAGGATTCATAGGAGATGCTGAAAAGTTATGGTTCAATCAATGATCTGAAACAATGTCAAAAACAGAGAATTTTATTTCTGCAAATTGGCACTTAACAAAATAACACTCTTTTCAGCTACAGTGGCAAAATAATGTCCGAATTTAGGAAGATGGTTGGTTGGGCTGAGAACTTTCAGCACCCCCTCATCGATGTTGCCCTCCCCCCAAATCAAAATAATAATTAAAATAAAAAATAAAAACTTAGCCTAGAAGTCCAGAAACCAGTGGCTTGTTAAGGTCCCAAAACTAAAGAGCCCACTTTCAAGTGGCATCCTGAAACATAGAGCTAGAGAGATTCCAGAGTCACTTAATTAAAAAGAACCAGTGCATTTCATAAATAGAAAAGGAATCGGCGGGAAAGACAGAAAATCAATGATGAGATGCCTTCCACATAAATAAGGCTGCAGCAAACCAGGAAAAGCCATTAGGGAGATGTGGAAGGCCAGGAGCCAGCCAAGTAGCCACCTGCCCTTGCTATATGGAAAGTCTATGCTCCCCAGAGTTCAGTGTGTCACAGGAATCTAAAGTAAAGCATGGTCTAGTAGTGAAAACCACTGGGTACTGTGAAGGAAAGAGAAGCCATAATGCAGAGGGAGACATGTTTATGTCTTCAGGGAATCTATTGCAACAGCGAGGTAGAGGAGTCTTGTTTGTGTACTACTACTATTAAATATGAATAACATTTGCCAGGTGTACACAGCGCTTTACAGGCACATAGAGGAGATACCTACGTGCGTACGTGTGGCATAATATTTCTGTGGTGTTTTACACCTATAGGCGTCTGCATGTGCTGGGTATCTGCAGGAGCGCTGAGCACTGTCAGCTGGAAGAGATAAAGAATGAATCTGACGTTTCCGGGCTCCTTTCTGCTGTGTTAACACCCAAATGAAACAGATTTCGGCTATGTCGCCCCCCCCCCCTCCCGGTACATTTTAAAGGCTGTATGTGAAAGAACGAGACACTTAAACATGTTCCGACTTAAGGATCTCTGCTTTGGTCTGGTCAGCATCCTCGGCGCTTCTTGTCACCTGTGACCACAAGCAGGCGCTGTCTCGCAAAACGGGGGTCACGGCGAAATCATCGGCGACTCGAGTGTACGAGCCGTGTCACTGATTTCTCCAGCCCCAAGGGGCAAAGCGATTAGTACTCTTCGAGCGCGCCCCCTACACGACCTCTCTAGTCGGCGTCGGACAAGGCTGCCCACCTTGACACTCGATGCCTGCAGCGGCGAGAGGATCGCTGAGGCGTGGGCAGAGCGCGCCAAAAACCCCTCCGTCCTGGACTAAGTGCGCTCCCTCCCCCCCCCCTTGCTGTGCCTCGAGATTGAGAACGAGCAGATTGAGGGAAGCGGGGACTCAAATCTCCATCCAGAGGATGACCTGTGTTGTTGCACAGAAGCGGCGTGCTCGGAATCCAAAGCTGCCTCCGCTCGGCACGCGCCCCCGCCTCCCGCCGCACGCGCCGCCTCCTGCCCGCTGAATGGGAGTTTACGTTGTGCCGGGGGCTAGGCGGCGGCACCGCTGTGAGGGAGAATCTGAAATTCCGGCCCAGCTCGCTGGGGCCGTTTAGCTGGTTTGGCTTTGCCGCCTCTCGGCTATCCAGCTTGCCCTCGCATCCCCTTGAAGCCGAATTGTAAACCCTGCTGTTTTCACACGAGGCCTGGAATAGGCAGCATTAGACGATGTGGACATGCTTGTATCGTTGGAAACAATAATAAGAGTATGTGCGCATTAAGAAGTGAAATTCCTTCAGCCACTCTGTCCTCAAAGAAGGAATATTCAGAAAATCTGCAGTGTTTTAATAGACAAACACGTCTAAGAACTAGAGGCCACACAATGCAAAAAAATGAACTTGGTTAAAAAAAAAAAAAAAAGCCAGAACTCCGATGCCCCAAGAAATCAGCGTGATTGAGCCTCGGATATATTTTAGACTCTTTCCGATAGCCTCCTGCATTCTAAAAAAAACTACAGGATCCGGCGCAAATTTGCATTAGATAGGCTGAAGGGCACTCACTGTCTTCTGCAAGGACCACCAGTAGTCTGCTGTTAAAGATATAATGGAGGGAATTAGCTCCTGTAGCACAAGAGCCTGTAGAATCGGGGGTGGGGGGGGGGAGGGGGGTTGCAGTTCTCTTCTGTTTCTGCAGACCCCTTTCCCTTTGAATTATTTTTTTTCTTTGTATAAAAACACATGCACAAAAATCACAGCCACTTCCTGTTTGGAAGGAGAGAGGGATGCCTATGGTCCCATCTGCTGATGCTTATCAGAGATGACATAGGAACACAGAAGTAGCTGGAGGTTCCTGACTACCCACAGGCATGTCTCTTTCGGTTGTTTGTATGGCCCATAGTCTTGGCAAGGAGTTGATTAGGGTTTCTTGATAAGTATATTTAAAGAGCTGAGGGAGATTTATCTTTATAAGAAAGTATAGATTTGCTGAAGGGCCAGTCCAAGGATATTTTAGACAAACCTTCAACAAGGGGTAGTTCAAAGATCCTCTCTTCCCCTCCCCCCCCCCCACATGCCAGCATCTCTTCTTCCATTGCTCAATATCTCTTTCCTTCCTTCCCTCCCCTCCCTGATGGGTTCATGCTAAAGGGCAGGCATGTCCAACAGGTAGATTGCGATCATAGCTGCTATTCAAGATGTACAATTGTCAAGAAACACTGTCGTGTGGCAAATAGAAAAGATGTGTGGAGACACAACTGAACAATTGGAGGATGTTTCGAAATTGTGTTGCTTTCTCACTCCAACTAGATGAATTTACAGACATAAGAGACATAGCCCAGTTACTAGTCTTTATCCGGATGGTTTTTTGAAGGCTTCAATGTTAAAGAAAAACAACTTGGAATTATTTCTTTAAAAGGGAGAACTACCGGTCAGGAAATATTCAGTTCTTTCCATTCTTTTGTGACAAAGTGTAACCTTCCATTGCATAAACTTGTTTCCATCACTACTGATGGAGCAAGAGTAAAGACAGGTGAGGTTAAGGGTTTCATAGCCCGCTGTAGACAGCATGACGACTGCCCAGATTTCCTTTCTTACCACCTTTCTTCACCAGCAAGTTTTGGCAGGCAAGAGACTCAATACAAAAACTGTCATGGACATCACTTTCAAAATTGTAAATTCAGTCTGTGGAAGATCACTTAAAAGACGGCTTTTCAATCTTACTCTTGATGAAGGGGCAGCGGAAATCATTTTGCACACAGATGTAAGGTGGCTAAGTAGGCACACATTTCTGCAAATATTTTATGATATGCTGAATGAAATAAGAAGTTTTTTGAAGGAGAGGGGAGATGACCAAGCAGAGTTGGAAGATGAGGAGTGGTTATGAGATCTGGCATTTCTCACTGACTTTACAGGCAAACTAAGTGGTATGAACCTTGAACTACAAGGTAAAAACAAATGCATTGGTGAGATGATGAGTACAATTTCATCCTACAAGAGCAAATTTGAGCTAATGATGACTGACCTTGCAAACAACACTTTTGATCATTTTCCTAATACGCAGGACCATCTGGGACAATATCCAAATTTTGTTTTTCAGAACGAGAAGTATGTGACAGAAATCTGTTCTGTTATCCAGGAATTCAAAAATAGATTCTGTGACTTCCAAAGAATTGGAACAGTTGTGGAGTACTTGTCATACCCATTCAAAGTAAATGTGGACATTATAGAAGCTGCAGCTACTATTAGTAAAAATTGCTCATGGAACAAGCCATCTCTTGAAAACAAAATATTAACCCTTAAAAATGGCATTTTTCTCAAGACCCGTGCTGAGCAAGAATTGTTTTGGAAACTAGTGCCTAGAGACAAATTTCTCTACTTAAGGAGATGCAGTGAAGCTGTACACTCCTGTTTCGGTTCAAATTATTTATGTGAATCAGCATTTTCCCATCTGAGAATGACAGAGTACACAACGTTCCAACATGACAGATGAACATCTCTAGGATTCCCTGAGACTGGCCCTCACGCAATATTTACCCAACTTCAAAAAGCTGGTGGATAAAATGCAGGCTCATATGTCTCACTAATGAGCAAGAGCGAAATATTAAAGATTGTGCAAGATCAGCCTGGATCAAAACGTGACCTAAATTTAACACAAATTACTCAATAAAAGTTAAAGAAAGTTATTAAGACAGTTAAAGAAAGTTATTAAAAAAATAAAACTTTAAGAAAAAGTTCTTACTGTTCTTACTGGATCTTTGTCTCTCTGTTTTGTTTTTGCTTAATTTGCTTAACAGCTGATCACATTCAAGTAAATGACAGAGGGTTCATTAAAAATGGGTGAGGGGGGAATCCTCCAACTTTTTTGGGTTAAAATTTAATTTGAAACGTAATTTTCATGGTGGTAGATCACCGGCACTTTTGGCCGGAAAAAGTAGATCACGACCTGTTTGAAGTTGGACATGCCTGCTATAAGGCATAGTACCCAACCCATACTGTGGGAACAGTGCCAAAATGTAGCTCCCCAATGCTCAACAATAATGGTATGCAAATGGTATTTACATTGTGAGACTGAAAGTAAGAGGAAGGAACATGCCTGATTTTACAGTAAGCGTGGCACTTGTGCACATGCCCAGGCAAACCCAGAAGTGAAGCACACATTGGCACCATTCCTCTGCACCTTTAAATATATGCTTTTCAAAAAATTTTCACCTGAAAATCTCATATTTAAATGTAGAAAACAGGTGCTAATGTGTTTTTTCACTTTCAAGTTTGCTTTGACTTGCACACATTCATTTCTCACTACCAGTGCTTAGGGGCTTGCATGCAGTGGCATAGTAAGGGGGAGTGTGTGTGGGGGGTCACCCCAGTCACCATCTCTCTGACTTCCGTCCCCCCAGCACGCTTGTGTCTTCTCTGTCCCTTACCTCTTCAAAATATTTGCCAGCGCGTACAACTATTTTAGCCTGCTACTTGTGCAAGGCCAGGAAGTGACATCAGAGGGAAACTCAACGCCAGCTCGAGCAGCAGGCTGGAGAAGCTGTTTGCGCTGGCAAAGATTTAAAGAGGTACAGGGGTGGAAAGGGAGGGTGTGAGTGTGGTGGGGCATGGAAGGAGCAAGGATATGAAGAAGAGGTTGTGGGGGGCACCACTGCCCCGGGCACCTCCTACCCTCGCTATGTCACTGCTTCCATGGGCTTCCTTCTGCTTCCAAATTAAATAAAAACCAGCACATTTTAGAAAAACAAACTGTGGGAAATCCTTTCTTTAAACACTGCAACACCAGCTCCAAGCTGGCATTAGGTTTCCAGCAAAAAGGACGGCTTTGTTTTGCATGCTGTTCTTTGAGCATTGGGTAGGAAGAGGAAACAACCTCATTAACATCTGTTTGATTATATTTAAATACTGTATTTTCACGCATATAACGTGCGCGTTATACACGGTTTTTACAAACCGTGCATAACCTTGCGTGTTATACGCGTGAGCGCATTTTACAAATTTTTTTTTACATAGTTCCCCCCCCGACGTCCGATTCACCCCCCCGACGTCCGATTCACCCCCCCTCCCCCGCAGGACCGCTCGCACCCCCACCCCGAAGGACCGCTCGCACGCATCCGCACCTGCACCCCCACCCCGAAGGACCTCTCGCACGCACTTCCACCTGTACCCCCACCCTGAAGGACCGCTCGCACCCCCACAGCCTCCCGACCCCCTCCCCCTTCATGTAGAAGCTCCTACCGGTGTCCTGCTGCTTCCTCTAGGCGGTCCCGGCTCTTCTGTGAGCCCTGCGTCTGTGCTGCTTCGTCTTCCAGCGGTCCCGCCCTTTCTCTGACGTCAGACGTCCTAATTATGCCAAGTGAGCTACAGTATGTGTGTATTAGCTGTAGGGATATGGAGGGCCATAATAAAAAAATACATCTAAGTCTGATTTGGACGTAGGGCACTAATTGCTCAAAGTTGGCAGCAACAAAAATTCTCGAAAAGTACATCTAAAATATTCTGCGCACATTAACAACAATGCTAGCCCAGTGCTAATCACCTCTAATGTTGACGTTAGGTTTTGAGCATCAGCCCATGGGATTGATAGCATTTCACATTCGGCACTTTTTTTTTTTTTTTTTTATAAATCTTTATTAATTTTCAATTCGAGAACAATGTATTAAATATATACATACAATTAATGTTATAGACAGCACTTACAATCAATCAATGAATACAACAAAATTCACCACTTTTAACATAGAGAGACATCATTAAAAAAAAGTCTAAGTTCGATTTGGACATAGGGTGCTAGTCACCCAAAGTTGGCAGCAACAAAAATGTCCATTCTCGAAAAGTACGTCTAAAATATATTTTTTTTTTGAAAATTGTCTATCTGTACGTCCAGGTGTTTGATCATCCAGACCGCCACAACATCTATCTTTATACCACATTCTTAACCAAAAATTTGTCCAAGTCCCAAATGCCCAGAACAAGATCTTTTGGACATGGAAGGGGCCAGCATTGTGATGGACTGGCCATCCAGACATGGCAACAGAGCAGTGGGGCACCTTACAAGGCACTGCTGTGAATTTCACAAAAAAGGTGCCAATTAAACATCTCACCAGAACTCCCTTATAGGTTATGATGAGCCCGCCCCAAAACCCATACCCACCTGTCTAAACCCCAATAGCCCTTATGGCTGCAGGTGGACCTATATAGCAGTACAGTAGGATTTTTTGGGAGGTTTTGGTGGGCTCACATTTTCCACCATAGATGTAGTGGTTAGAGTAGCTTATGAGCCTGGGTCCTCCTCTATAGATCACTAGCTCACCCCCCCCCCCCCCCGACTACTTAAGCCAACTCTATGCATCTCTACTAGGCTGTTCCGGAGGCAGGTATGTACATTTTTATTCTGAACTTTGTGGGGGTACAACAGGGTCAGTGAACACGGGGGGAGTGTGTGTGGGTCTTTACATTGTCTCTGCAGTGGTTTTCTGGTCACTTTTAATAACTTATGGGCACTTATACCTGTCTTTACATTGTCTATCTCATAACGTATAAGTTTTGCCTAGACAGTCTCATCAAACATTCGATTATCCCTGCAGGATGACTAAGTCAAGGTTGGCCCACATCCCGCCCACAAAAAACAACCATTGGGAGTTAGGAGGGGCCAGCATTTTTAGCCCACTGGCCACCCAGACATCCAAGCAGAGCAGGGGCCACTGCAGTGGTCTTCACATAAAAAGTTCCAGGTTCACATCCCACCTTAACCCCCTTACACTGTATGGTGAGCCTTCCAAAACTCATCCAAAACATAATGTACCCAACTGCATTCCACCCCAATAGCCCATATGCCTGAAGGTGTCACCTATATGTCAATACACACTTTCTACTTTCACACTTTCCACCACAAGTATATTAGAGTGGGATATGGACCGAAGCCCCCTTCTCTGCACCGACCACTAGGGCTACTCCAAAAACCTGCTAGCTGCTCTAATAGAACTGACCATAAAATCTGAAGCAGTCATGCAGGTTGCATAGGAGAGGGTCAGTGACCACTGGGGGAGTAAGGTGGGGCCATACATTCATGCCTCCAGTGGTCATCTAGTCAGCTTGGCCACCTTTTGGACATTTATTTATTACTTAAACAGGTCTAGCCACAAACATCCAAGTTTTACTCTGGATATTTTCTGTAATGTTCCATTATTCCAAAAAAACGTCCAAATGATGTCAGCCCTAATCCTGGCCAAAACATGCCCCCAACACACCTCCTTGAGATTTTGATGCACTGCTGACAAACAGCGTAGAAAACCATCTAAAATATTTGTTTCGAAAATGGCAATTTGGATGTTTTAGCAAGTAAAACATCCAAATGCCACTTTATGCCGTTTTTTTGGACACTTTTCTCTTTTAAAAATGAGCCCCTTAGGCATTATCAGGTGCTGCCAAATATATAAGTTCATTTGAAAATTGGGCCCAGAGTGATTTGCAGTACTTCTCTAATTAGAGGGGGGAAGAACGGAAGGAGAGAAAAAGGGGGGAGGGGTGACCAAGAGTATAGAGAGTGAGAGAGAGAGAGAGGGAGGGAAATAAGAAGGAAAGGCATATTTAGAGGAGAGAGAGAGGAACATGAAAAGTGAGAGGCAGAAGTTTATGTTGACCCCAAATGGGCCTATAATTTGCCTAGATATGAGGGCAGCCTAGGCCTAAGGGGAAATGCATGATCTGCCTTGTGTGTGGGAGATATTGGCAACCCTTCAGCAATGCCTACACTCCTTAAGCACCAGTGAGGGCCTGCAGTTACAGCTTCTGTGTATCTAGGAATCCTTTCACCACCTGCTACTCAAGTGTTCTCTGGAAGAAGCTCGATATCAACCCTGATGATTGGGTGATATTCAATGGAGCCTGGGCCACAAAATGTAAACAACAGGTCCATATGCAGAGTGATTTAACTTGGCTGAATATCTGCTCTGACCACCATAGCAGTCCGGAAATAGAGTCAGGGTGGTCCCAGAAGTTATTCATGCACTGCCAATATTCAGGGCTGGTAACTGGATAAATAGTCTGGCATCGTGTATCACACAAAAGGTAGTCCTAACTCTGCCTATAGAGCTACAGTATGTGGGTATTAGCTCGAAGGCATGTGGAGGGCCATAATAAAAAAATACATCTAAGTCCGATTTGGACATAGGGCACTAGTTGTCCAAAGTCAGCAGCAGCAAAATGTCCATTCTCAAAAAGTACATCTATTTTTTTAAAAAATCATTTATCTGTACGTCCAGGTGTTTGATTGTCCAGACCACTACTACGTCTATCTTTATACCACATTCTTGACCAAAATTTTGTTCAAGTCCCAAACGCCCAGAACAAGACCATTTAGATATGGGAGGTGCCAACATTGTGATGGATTGGCCACCCAGACATGGCAACAGAGCAGTGGGGCACTGATGTGAACTTCATAAAAAGAGTGCAAGATAAACATCTCACCAGAACTCCCTTATAGGTTATGGGAAGCCCCCAAAACACTCCCAAAACCCTCTATACCCACCTGTCTATAACCCCAAGAGCCCTTATGGCTGCAGGTGTACCTATATGGCAGTAGAGTGGGGTTTTGGTGGGTTCACATTTTCTACCATGAATGTATTGGTTAGAGTGGCTTATGGGCCTAGGTCCTCCTCTCTGTGGTTCACTAGCCCACCCCCCAGACTACTAAAGCCATCTCTGTGCAGCTCTACTAGGCTTTCCTAGGCCAGGTGCTGATGTTCTGGAGGCAGGTATGTACATTTTTAATTTGAACTTTGTGGGGGTGTGACGGGGTCAGTGAAACAGGGGGGAGTGTGTATGGGTCTTTACATTGTCTCTGCAGTGGTTATCTGGTCACTTTCGATACCTTTTGAACACTTTACATCATCTAACTCACAACGTACAAGTTTCGTCTAGGTAGTCTCGTCAAATATTTAATTATCCCTGCAGGACGACTAAGTCTAGGTCGGCCCACATCCCATCCTAACCACTCCTTCAAAAATGCCCCTTTCAGCTCTGGGCACACAGCGGGATTCAGAGGCCTAAAATGTTCCTGGATACTGTACATCCAAAAAGCTGTTTCAATTATCAGCACTTGTAGGACCTGTCTTTTAGGACGACCAAGTGCCGACTTGGGCAGGTGTTTAGACGCATTTAAGTTTCGATTATGAGCCCCATAACCTTCGGGCATTACCAGAGACCTAGAAATTCAGTGCCAGAACCAGTGCCTGGATTAGGCCTGATGCTGAATATCTGGAACTTATTCTTCTCTTGGCAGACAGCACTGTCAAAAATGCTGATCACTGTGGGCTATTAGCCTGCAAGTCTTTAAAACTTGTGTGGGATTTCCCACTTCAACATCATTATGTGGATTTCCCACTTCAACATCATCAGTATTATACAGCCCTATAAGACAAACCAGAAACTGCAAGCTATTTGCATACCCAAGCATCACCGGCTGTAAATACAAAACATTTCTGGATAGAACTTTTATGTACCAAGCAAACAAACAACAATACTGGCTAGACAACTACATTAATGGAGCTAGACCAGGGGTCTCAAAGTCCCTCCTTGAGGGCCACAATCCAGTTGGGTTTTCAGGATTTCCCCAAAGAATATGTATGAGATCTATGTGCATGCACTGCTTTCAATGCATATTCATTGGGAAAATCCTGAAAACCCGACTAGATTGCGGCCCTCAAGGAGTGACTTTGAGATCCCTGAGCTAGACTGACCTACGACACTTTTAGAAAAGTCATAAAAACTGCCTTATTCGACAGATATATCACCTAAACAGTAATCACACCAAACACTTTTTCCATTGCTATTTTTTCATAATCCGTCCACTCTGGAATTCTTAACAAACTATATTTTGTAGATCGCTACTTTTTTAATAACATGTCCCCTCTGAAATTCTTAACAAACTGTACATTGTAATTCCCTACATTTTATAAGCTTCTACATACTATAATTTCAATGACTACCTACATATTGTAACTCGCTGATTGTCCAGCTCTCTTCAATGTCCCCACTGAAATTCTTAACAATCTGTACATTGTAATTCGCTGCATTTTTTTAGATTCTACTTACTATAATTTCACTGACTATCTATATATTGTAACTCGCTGATTGTCCAGCTCTTTTTGATGTGAACCGCCTAGAAGTTGCAAGATTATGGCGGTATAGAAGAATAAAGTTATTCTTATTCTTATTCATATAATGCTATTCCTAGGAGAAGCCAACCTAGAGGATGTTTTTAAAATTCTGTTATCCTTGGAAAATCCCTGTTATTTGCTCTTTCTGATGGCAAGTATGATACAGTATCACTGTCCCCACAAGCACAAATGCCTATCTAATAGGTTGCCTTTACGAAAGAAGATGAAAATAGAATGTTAACAAATAACCAATTTTTTTTTTATAGCATCAGGCCTTTTTTATCTTTAATTTTTTATCAGTGGCAATCTGGAAATCATAAAAAATTGGCCCAAGGGGGAATGAGGTTGGATTCTAAACCTCGAAGATATTCTGCAGGACAGATTGACCAAACATTACTGCTGCATCAGGAATCCCTTTCCAAATTATAATGGGATATAAATATGAGGACAGAAGTTCATATTCCAACCTCACAGATCCCTTCCATGAAGGCTGAATGCTTGTAGACCACAAATGCCATTATGGATTTTTTTACATATCCCCTCCATAGTCAAACCTGCCCAATTAGAAAATGTGCATTTGGCCCTGGTAGTCCCAGATTTATTGGAATCACAAGAAAGAAAAATCTGGATAGATTTTCTATGAATTTTACTGCACTCCAAGTAGAAAGATAAGGTGTTTTTGGTTTGTTGTTGGTTTTTTTTTTGCATTGCAAGCTGTGTCAGCCACATATACTTATGTGTATATGTGTCATGGAAAAAATAATCTTGGTTTATTGACTAGTTAAAGTGTGATTCTGATACCACCTTAGGCTAGAATTGTAAATGTATGCATGTAACTGCACTGTTGTTGTAAGTATATGTACAGGGCACAAAAGTCACTAAGACCTGGAGTTCTATCATTTTGCAAGCCAAAAATAATATGTTCTAGATTAGGTATTTCCACTCACAGGAATCTAGTAGCTCAAAAAGCTTTCTTCATCTGGAAGTAGTATCACGTTGAAGTCCCAAGACACAATGGCAGTTTTGATGGGTGGGAGGGGTTTCAACAACCATAGCCCTGAATTAATCAAACAACTAAAGGCTTGTACAAAGATGGGTTTACCTTTTGCATAATGATGATATGCATCAGTTGCAATAAGATGAACCCTAACATAGTTAGTTTTTAAACCTGACTTTAATAGATAAAGTTTTGTACAGGACAGAAAAATGGAATTGGGTTCTTTCTCTTATAACACATGACAAATTTATTCTAATTAAAAACAAAAGATCTTCTAATAGGATCTCTCTTAGAAACCAGAACGATATGAGGCAAGTTGTTAGGCAGATTCAGTGTTATCTTAATGTTATCCTTTCAACATCCAGAGCCTCGATGTTGGAATTTAACTTGTTTCTTGATTTTGCATTCTGAGTTTTAGAAGCATCTTTGCCACTAGATAAATTGTAGGAAAAACATGCGGGAGGCCCTCTCCTCAAGCTGTATATGCCACCTCAAAAACCATCATAGGTTGATTTGAACATGTGCTTTCTACACTTTGCCTTGTTTTCTAGTGGCCTAAGTTTATCATGTTTTTCTTGAAGAAGAAACTGACACATCTTCCACCTTGACCAGAATTATGCACATATACTAGTTCACGAAAAGCTGGTAAGAAGCGGTGCAGAAAGTAAGCATAGCATTCTGGTAACCCTTCCTCCCATGAAGATTTTATTGCCTCTCCCAGGGGCAATGACAAGTAGGCCCTCATCCAGTTAGGCTTCTTGAAAGCAGATTCATATAAAACTGACTTTTTTCAAATCTAGGAGCCTTCTGGACTTCCTGTTGATAGATTGTGGAGAAAGGGATTTCCCACATTCTCATCTGTGCATCCTTAATGATGTAGTGCACAGGTACTATCATATCTTCCTTGGGAGGTACTTAAATTGGAGAAAGGCCAGCATTTCTACCCTGGGATCTACTTCCTTCTCAATTTAAATGTACTCTCAGCCATTTTCTTGAAAGAATGTCTGGAGAGGTTTTCTGGTGGGGATCTATTCCTTTTTTGTGAATGAGAGGGGTCTGATGGGAGACCTTGTGATTCCTCCTGAACAGAGCAGTTCTCAGATCCATAAGTACTGCCCCAGGACTGCTCAGATTCTGATTCAAAAAAGTGTTCTGTTGGAGGGGGCCTCAGTATATATTTGGCTAGCAGACAGGGCCTCTGTGAGGATTCCTGTTGTCTGCTGTAACCTAGACTCTGCTGACTGGTGTAATGGGAGTGCTTCCTTCTTCATTGGAGCAGCCAATTCCAATGCCATTGCCTTTTGATACTTTGGCTTCAATGTCTTGCCTCCAGGTATAGCTGTGAACTCTAGGATTGGCTATATTTGCTTGGCATCGGTGTCAGTGTAACTGGTAGCGATACAGTGACCCTTGCTGCTATCTCTTAGATCTTATCTAACATCATTGAAGAATATCATTGTCAATGATGCTTGTGGTGTAGGAGGAGATCATATATTCCTGAGTCACAAAACATAAGAACACAAAAATCACCATACTGGGCAGACTGAAGGTCCATCAAGCCCAGTATCCTGTTTTCAACAGTGGCCAATCCAGGTCACAAGTACTTCACAAGATCCCAAAAGAATAAAACAGATTTTATGCTTCTTAACCCAGAAATAAGCAGTAGATTTTCCCAAGTCCATCTTAATATAGAAACATGACGGCAGATAAAGGCCAAATGGCCCATCCAGTCTGCGCATCTGCAGCATCCACTAACTCCTTCTCTTCCTAAGAGATCCCACAGGTCTGTCCCAAGCTTTCTTGAATTCAGACAAAGTCTCTGTCTTCACTACCTCTACTGGGAGACTATTCCACACATCTACCACCCTTTATGTAAAAAAAGTATTAACCTCATTCTATGCCCTCTCACTCTGGAGTTTACTTTCAACTGAAATATGCCTCATGTGTATTTCTGCCATATAGGTATTTAAACATCTCTATCATATCTCCCCTCTCCCACCTTTCCTCCAAAGTATACATATTGAAATCTTTAAGTCTGTCCTCCTATGCCTTATGACATAGACCACCAACCATTATACTTGCCTTCCTCTGGACCAACCCCATCCTGTTTATATATTTTTGAAAGTGTGGTTTCCAGAATTGTAGACAATATTCAAAATGAGATATCACTAGAGTCTTATACAAGGGCATCAATACCTCCTCTTTCCTACTGGCCATTCCTTTTCCTATGCATCCAAGCATTCTTCTAGCTTTTGCCATCGCCTTTTCAATCTGTTTGGCTACCTTAAGATCATCACATATTATTACACACAAAACATATTATTTCACACAAAAGTTCTTCACTCCCTAAACTGTACCATTCCCTTGGAATTTTGCAGCCCAAATGCACAATCTTGCATTTCTTGGAATTAAATCTTAGCTGCCAAATTTCAGACCATTCCTCAAGCTTCACTAGGTCCTTCTTCATGTTTTCCACACCATCAGGGGTGTCTACTCTATTGCAGATTTTGGCATCATCTGCAAAGAGGCAAATCTTACCTGACAGCTCTTCAGCAATATCGCTTACAAAGATGTTAAAAATAACAGGCCCCAGAACCAAACCTTGAGGCACACCACTGGTAACATCCCTTTCCTCAGAGCGATCTCCATTGACCACTACCCTCTGTTGCTTTCCATTCAACTAGTTCCTCACCCAGTTCGTCACTTTGAGGTCTGTTCTGAGGGCACTCAGTTTATTTATTAGACATCTGTGTGGTTGCAGTTGAAGGGGTTCCCTGATTGGCGAAATCTACAAAATCATTATAGTTTGCAGGTCATATGCTTCCAGACAGATTTCCTAGAACATCAGGCCACCCGGTGGTATAAATTAATATCTGAATTCTTGAATAAAAACTCAAAATCTAGTCTTAGAGACATTTGGAGCATTGAGATAAAGCAGTATATTTCTGCGTCTCAATGACCACGAATTTGGACTTGGAGGATGAGATGTACAGCGTCAGCATCTATGAGACAAACCTGGTTTTTCTTGTTACATAGATCATTTTAGACCCCTATTAGGTTACAAAAGTTAGACAGTTCTAAATCTAATAGATGCTGGCACTGGGACACTGGATCATCTGTTCTATTGTCCTTTGATACTCAACTTTTGGAAGTCAATATGGGGACAGATTAATATCATACTGGAGTCATCAATTCCATTTACATATGAGGTAGTCATATGTGGAACATTATTCATATTAAGCCCCCCATGGATCGCTATAAATGCCGTCTTTTCCTAATTATGATTGGGATAGCCATGCAAATGGTAACTCTAATTGGAAAAATTATGATCGCCTCAATTTTCCTTTTTGGTGGGCGAATTTATGCTCAAGCTATAGGTATAAGAAAATGAATGCTGATATGTTGAGGCATAGCAATTTATTTAAACTGATTTGGGGCCCGTTGATGTCTTTTATTACTTCATTATAATTGTCTTTAATTTTTGTTTATTTCCACACACATCCAGGGAAGGGTGAGAGGGTGAGGGTGGGGTTATTTCTTTGCTTTGTCTTAATCCTTGATGAAATGTAATGGAAGGAAAGGTGGGAATTTATTCTTTATGCATTGTTATTGATTATGATTATAAGTGTTTAACTTGCTGATTAATGTAAATATATGGTTATTGCACTTTTGTTGGTCTTAAAAATCAATAAAAATTTATATTAAAAAAAAGACATCTGTGTGGAACACTTTCTAAGGCTTTGCTAAAATCTAAATTTATCAAATATAGCCACTCCCTCTATCCAATTCTGTGGTCACCTAGTCAAAGAAATTGATCAGATTTGTCTGACAGGACCTGCCTCTAGTGAATCCATGTTGCCTCGGGTTCAGGGCCACCATCAGGGCAGTACTACCAGTCCTGAATTCAGGGGCCCGGAGCTGACAGGGGGCCCGGGCTCCCCCAGGGTCCTAGGCAGTGTTCTAAGGCAGGGGCACCAGTAGCTCGCCAAGGCAAAGTGAGTCGATCACTCAGGACTCACTTTGTCTTGGCGATCTAATCTATCGGGCCGATCAGTCTTCCTCTCCCCGACGTCAATTCTGCAGTCGGAGAGGAAGTTCGGGCCAGCCAATCGCTGCCTGGCTGGGCGGAACTTCCTCTCCGACGGCAGAATTGACGTCGGGGAGAGGAAGACTGATCGGCCCGAAGCAGGGAGAGCATGCGTCGGTGTCGGCGTCGGCTTTGGGGCCTGCTATCCATTGGTGGGTCCTGTTCCCCGATGGCAGCGGCAGTGGCAGTGGCTTGGGGAACGGCAGGGAGAAAGAAAGAAAGGGGGCAGGCAGGGAAACAGAAAAAAAGAAAGAAAGGTCAGGGAGAGAGGAAGAAAAAGTTGGGGGAGGGAATGAGGTGTGGAGGAGAGAAAGCATACAGGCTGATAGAAGGGAAGAAAGTTTGGATGCACAATCAGAAGAAGAAAGTGCAACCAGAAATCACCAGACAAGGTAGGAAAAATGATTTTATTTTAAATTTAGCAAAGTGGAGGCAGTATTACCACAGTTTTCAAAGGAAATTGCCCAAATAACTTAATAGTTAACTGGGTAAATTCCCAGAGATGAAAACTTCCCTTCACTTACTATGCACAGTTCTGAATTTATATCTGCTGTCTATATTTTACAATATGGTCCCCTTTTACTAAACCGCAATAGTGGCTTTTAGCGCAGAGAGCCTATGAGCGTCAAGAGCAGCGCTGGGCATTCAGCGCAGCTCCCTGCACTAAAAACTGCTATTGTGGTTTAATAAAAAGGATGGAGGGTATATTTGTCTATTTTTGTATGGTTGTTACTGAGGTGACAATGCATAGAGTCATCTGCCTTGACCTCTTTGAAAAAAACCCAGAATAGGAATGATAATTAACATTTTCTCAGCGTATAGTGTGCTTTGTGTTTTTTAATTTTATTGTTGGTAGATCATTTTGACTTGGTCATTTTAAAGTAGTTCACAAGCTCAAAAAGTTTGGACACCTCTGAGCTAGAGCGTTGAAACTGTGTATTTCTATTTTATCCTCCCTTTTACAAAACTGTGGAGCGTTTTTTAGCGCCAGCCGTGGTGGTAGCAGCTCTGATGCTCAGAATTCTATGAGCGTCAGGGCTGTTACCACTGTGGCTAAAATCCACATTACAGTTTTATAAAAGAGTGAGGGGTTAGTTTGTGATGACATATTCCATACTAGGCGAAGGTGTTTTCTGTGTTCTGTGTGTTCAAAAGACATGGTTTTCTGTTAGGATGGACGGTGTAGGATTGATCTGTGCTGGTCTGGCTTGTTTAGTTTTACAATGGGTGTATTGATGTACTGCTCACTGCAATATGTAAGATGCTGCCTTTTCCTAGGTACTCATGTGTGACGTGTGGTTTGTTACTAAAAATCATGTTTTTCTTACAGATGGGGGGGTGCCAAAAAATGATGGGCCCCGGGTGTTACATATGCTACGTACGCCACTATATGTAAAGATACCAGAAAGCTGGCGTAGCAAAAACTTTAAGTAAATTGTTATTCTTCTAAGTTTTGAGTATTTAACCCTCCCACAATCTCACGGGCACTCGTTTCAAGTTTCAAGTTTATTGAGATTTTGATTTAAACGCAATCTAATATAATAAAATGCTAGGCCGCGCATGCGCACTCAAAAGTCGTGTTCCTGTCGCGGAAAAACGAGTGCGCATGCGCGCCCCTGGATCTCACTGTGCACTATGCTCAAGCTGCCGCCACGGCTCCTCTCTCGAACTGCAGCAGGATTGAGAGAGGAGCTGCGGTGGGGGCTTTTAGGACAGAATATGATTACCATGTTTCTTTAGGCAGCCCCGGTTGTTTACTTAGATTCAATGTCAACATTAGGGTTTGCCGGCCGCCAGCCGTGAGAGCCGGGTGAGGAAGGCCGCCGCAGCCTCGCGGCTAGGTAGGGGGACAACAATCGCGCTTATGCTCAAGCCACCGCCACGACTCCTTTCTCGAACCGCACCAGGATCAAGAGAGGAGCTGCGGCGGGGGCTTGAGCATAAGCGCCATTGTTGTCCCCTTGCCTAGCCGCGAGGCTGCGGCGGCCTTCCTCACCCTGCTCACATTGAATCCAAGTAAACAACCGGGGCTGCCTAAAGAAACAAAGTTTCACGGTGCTTGGCCCGTCAAACAATTCCTGCCGTTGCTGAAATTTGCCCCACCGTTCCTTCCCTTCCTCCATCAGGTAAAGTTCAGCTCCGCCTATGTTAAAAGGAGCTGCTTTGAAATTGGAGCCCTGCCGCCACCGTAACACGTTCCCTCTGCCGCGGACCCATATGTCAGAGAAGGGGCGGGACCAAGGCAGAGGGGAAAGTGCTACGGCAGTGGCAGGCCTCCGATTTCGACGCGGCTCCTTTTAACATTGGTGGAACTGCACTGCACCTGATGGAGGGAGGGAAGGAAAGGTGGTTGTGCGCTGTTGAGCCCCTCTTTGCCCTCAGACCCTCTCCTAACTGCTCCCTCCTGTCTCAGACCACTGGGGGGGTGCCTGTCTTCAGCTGCAGGGATGGAGGGAGGGAAGAAGAAAGAAGGGGCCCTGGCAAGCGAGTTATCAAAAGCCAACCATAGCCTGGGACCCCTACATGGTATGAATAATGACCAGACAACAAAAGGCAAGAAAAATAATTTTATTTTCTGTTTTGTGATTACAATATGTCAGATTTGAAATGTGTCTTGAGGGAGGCTGCCGCGGCGGCTTTGGACAAAGGGGTACCATTTTCGTGGGAGCCGGCCTTCGGAGAGACTTGGGAAGCGGGGACGGATGCGGGAAGGGCTGCCGCTGCGAAGGGCTTTGGTGGGGGAGCCAGCCAGACCGCGAGTGTGGGGACGTTGTAAGCGCGGATTGGTCAAGGAGCCGCCGCTGCCGAGGCTTTGAAATTGCTCTCCCACCGTCACTCCCTCCCGCCCCGGCTCTGCCTCTGCCCCTGCCCAGGTTCAAAAGCAGGAGAGGCGGTCATCTAGCACCCGTTAATCTAACGGGCTTAAACACTAGTATCAAATATTTTCAATGCGTATAACAAAAATAAATTTAGGGAAATAAATAAAACCATTTGAACAATAAACATACAAACATATCCATAGATGATTAAAATTACATAAGGAGTACAAGGATAAACTACATTTGTTTAAAAATGCGTTCTCCGCACCTGCTCATAAATTTGTTGACTGGAAGGATCCAGCAATGTGGCCAGATGCCATTCAGGACAAAGACAGAGAAAGAATTGTGCAATTTGGATTAATGATGGAAGATGATTTAAAGCAAATGGCACAGTCTATGAGTAAAGATCTTGACGGACGTTCTTTTTATGAATATCTCCTCTATGCCAAATCACCCAAAGGACGTGAGAAGATTTTACGGGACTGGCTTAGGTGGAGCATTAGCAGAAAAGTATGTGTGTATTCGGCCCATGGAAGAAGGGGGGGTGTCGGGGGGGTGGGGAAGGGGTGCGTGGGGGGCCCAATAGGATTGCTCAGTAAGGGGCCCAGAAATTTCTGATGGCGGCCCTGCTCGGGTTCTGTAACCCACTGGATTCCAGAAACTTTACTGTTCTATGTTTTAAAAGCCTTTTCATTAATTTACTTACCACAGAATTCAACCTTATGGGCCTGTAGTTCCCTACTTCTTCCTTACTTCCACTTTAGTGAAGAAGGAACCACATCTGCCCTTCTCTAATTGTCTGCTACCACTCCCAACTCTAGAAAAGCATTGAAAAGTTCAGCCAGCAGAGCCACTAGAACTTCCCTAAGTTCCCTCAATATTGGCTTTCCTGGGAGGAGTTGATAGGCACTTGTTGCCATATTATATGGGAGGAAGGATTGGCCTAGTGGTTAGAGCTACAGCCTCAGCACCCTGAGGTTGAGGGTTCAAGCCCCATGCTGTTCCTTGTGACCCTGGGCAAGTCACTCAATCCTCTGTTGCCCCAGGTACATTAGATAGATTGTGATCCCACCAGGACAGATAGGGACAAATGACTGAGCAACTGAATATAAACCACTTAGACAATTAATAGGCAGTATATATATATAACTAAAATAAATAAATATTTATATTTGATGGAGGCAATCCTCTTTTGAAGAAGGCTTGATCCTTGCTGAAACGCCATTACTTGAATGCAGGGATTTATTTTACATGGTTCCCAATGATAACTGTGGCTTGTGGGTGTCAGTTGTCAGGTAATATAAATGGCTCAGTAATAAGGTGGACATAAGAAGACAAGTGATATTTGAAATTTTTTCTGAACATTTATACATTTCACATTTTGTAAGAGTCACAAGTGGCTAAAGGGCCCTTTTACTAACCTGTGCTAAAAAGTGGCCTGTTCTGTTTTTAGCATGTGGGTTTTCGACAAGCTGAGACCTATTTTGGTGTGGCGACATTTCCCATATTTCCTATTAATGGCCATTCTCTAATTGGATAAGGGCTCTTGCGCTAACCATGCACTAATCAATTAGTAAGTGGCATTGTAGGTAATTAGGGCAGGGCATGCCTATTCTGTGCTCCAAACACACCTCCATGCTAAATAAAAAATAAAAACTATTTTTTTAGCATATGGTATGTGCTAATCAATTCCTCAGTAGTGGAATTTAACCTGTTGTAATGACTTAGTGCTTACCACAGCTTAGTAAAAGGGCCTCTAAGGATTTGAGTAGGTCTGAAATGGTCATAAGAGGTCTTATGACAATTGTACAATGAGTCTGAAGCCACCTCCCCCACATTAAAACTTAAATGTCAAAAAATTAATTAAATTAAACATTTTGGATAAAACTGAAACAGAAATATGTAGTTTTGTTATCACAATGACCTATTCAATTTTTATATTTAGGTAAGGCTATTTGTATTGGTTATGGTTTGATGTAATTTTTCCCTTATTCTTGTTTCTGTATCATTCTGCCATATTTCTTGGTCTTTGACTACATTGCTTGATACTTAAATGTGGACTTGCCTTGCTCCTATCATTGTGCTCTGATAAGGACCAACACCAATGCTTTCTTTAACTTCACTCAATACTTGACATTGGAGTGCCTCAGTGCTGGCATTGGTGCTGCAAAATCCTTCATATCCAGTGGCATACCTATGGTATGTGACACTCAGGGCCGATCATTTTTTTAACACCCTCCCCCCCTATTAAAAAATATTTTTAATAAACACCCCCCTCCCCCACCCCCACTTGGAATGCCACTGCCCGAGGAAGAGGATTTTGGTCTCCAAAAGTTAGTAAAAAATATATTTAAATTAATCCAATAAAAAGATTACATTATTTACAGTTTCTGTTTATAAATGTTTATCAATACAGCAACAATACTACTTTATTCTAAAGCAACAAAAAAAATCTTTTTTCTATCTTTTAACATCTCTGGTTTCTGCTTTCTTCATCTTCTCTTCACTCTCCAGTCCATCCAGCGTCTGCTCTCTTTCTCTGTCCCTTCCATTTTTCTCTTTCGCTTACACTCCCTCCCCCATGCTCTGGCATCTCTATCTTCTCCTTTCCATCCCACTCCATCTCACCCCATGATCTGGCATATGCTTTCCTTCCCCAATGCCGTGGGATCTTTCTCCTCTCTTCTCCTTCCATCTCTCCCTCTCTGTCCATACTCTGGCATCTCCTTTCCCTCCCTCCCTCCCTTCCTGATGGTCTGGCATCTCTTTCGCCTTCTATTCTCTCCCCCCCCCCATGCACTGCCATCTCTCTCCTCTCCTTCCATCTCTCCCTCTCCTATCCTGTTTCCTTTCCCTCTCTCCTTTCTCCCTGGTCTGGCTTCTACTTTCCTTCCTTCCTTCCTTCCTTTTCCTCCCTCCCTCCCTTCCTGCCTCATGTTCTGGCATCTCTCTTTCCTCACTCTTTCCTGTTATTCCTTCTCCCTCTTTCTCTCCTTTTCCCCAATCAGGTGCAGCATGTCTCTTCTCTTCCCCTCTCTCCCTCCCTCTCTCTCTTGATCACCCATCAGTCAGCAGCATAGTGTTGAGAACTCGCTGCTCTTGCTGGCATTGGGCCTTTCTTCCTGCCAGGTCCCACCTACTTCCTGTTTCTGCGAAGACAGGACCCAGTAGAGAGGAAGGCCCGATGCTGGCAAAGCAGTGAATTCGGAATGCTGCCGGAAGAAGTTCCCGGAATCGGACCATGATGCCGGCCCTCACTCAGAACGCCCTCTAATGGCTGCACCTGGGGCGGACCGCCCCCCCTTCCCCCTTCCCCCTTTGGTATACCACTGTTCATATCTATCAGATAAAACTTTAATTATGGCCTCTAATATTGCTCAACTTTGAAAGCCACTGATATTTCCTTGATATTGATGCATCCCCATAATTTGATGAAGTTTTAGGGTCCTTGAAGATTAATGCCATGGAGTAGTTGGGAGATGCTCATGGTATTCCAAATAAAATTCATAAAATTCTCATACTTTTCAAACTTTATGAATAGGGGATGTGATGGTTTTGTGTCTGTCCAGCCAACAGCTGTTGAGAAAACACTGACCAAAGCAGAGTGAAGGGGTGAGCACCTCTTCTCCCATAGTTTAAAGTAAGACCATTTTAATGAAGAGGGGGGGGGGGGGCTCTGTCTTCTTCCCTCATGTAGAATTATGGAGGATTATTGTAGAATGAGATGCCCCAAAAATCTATTCTATAGCTTCTATAGCAGTATAGCAAGCACCTTGCCACTATTCCTGTATCCTGTTGCTGAAAGGCACATGGGCATCACCCCTGGTAAGAGCTCCTTGATCAGAACCTAGCCCAACTGATTCCTTCACAGCTGCTCTCCTTTCTCTTTTTCTTGTTGTTTTCCCATTCTCTGTGGGGCCCAATTACCTCTAATTTCATGATTTCATTCTAATCTGATACCATATAATTTACTACTATGCCAGATCAACAACAGTTCATTGGCTGCAGTGCTGGAGAAGGCAGAGAGAGGGATCATGTAATACTGGCATTTTATTTAAGTCTGTGTTTTAAGTTTGAGAAGAGAAAGGCAAATGGGACAATATTTGTGAATGTTTGGCCTCCAAGTATATATATCTGCACTTTTCCATATCAGCAGAGCAGAAACAGACGTACACGCACACACATAATGAGACATGTGGTTATAAATGACACATACTTTACAACACACACACATACACTTATAATAGAGCACAAGTACACATATAAACATGCCAAAAGACACAGACACACAACAGACTGCTGAAAAAGCTACTTACCTGTAATAGGTGTTCTTTGAGGACAGTAGGCATATATTCTCACATGTGGGTTACATCATCCATGGAACCCAAGTACGCTGTCACTTTAAATCTTTAGGCAGTACCCATACTATGCATATGCTAGTGCCTTACCATCTGGCGTCGGTTCATGAGACCATCAGTTCAATAACAAAGCTAAGAAGACAACTATGGGAGGTAGGAGAATATTATGGGCATTTTCATAAAACTAAGATATCCCCAAAATGGCATAAATTGGCACTTGGATGTCAAAGTGCTGATTTTCGAAACCGTCTTTCTGGATGTCATACGAGCATGGAATGTTGCTACTCTGTGGGTTTAGGCCAGGTACTGTGACCTGGATTGGCCACCATGAAAACGGGCTACTGGGCTTGATGGACCATTGGTCTGACCCAGTAAGGATATCCTTATATTCTTATGTACTCACTGTGCATGCAGAACTACAGGGGGTGAGTTGGAGGTGTGTTATGGGCAGGCTTAGACTTGGAAGTCCTGTAATATAATCAAACCTTTCCCAAGACATTCTGGACATAACTTAGATGTTCTGAGCTAGACCTGTTTTAAAAGCATCTAAGAGCCAAAAAGGTACCCAAACTGATCAGATGACCACTGTAGGGATTAAGTAATGATCCCCCTTTCCTACACACTCCCCCAGTGGTCACTGACCTCCTCCCACCCTACCTAAATCTGAATGAAACAGTACATACCCGTCTGTAGACAGCAGTATCTAGTATAAGAAAGCCTAATAGAGCATCACACAGTAGCCTTGTGAGTGGGCTCGTGAGCCATAAAGAAAAGAACCCAGGTCCATAAGCCACTGCAACCACTACATTTATGGAGGCTTATGCTGATTGAACAATATAAGTAATGAAAACTGGAAAACTTTAAGGATTAAGAAGAGAGAACCTCAGAACTGATTAAGCATTTCTAATTGGATCATTAAAATAAGGAACAAGTGGTCTGGTCAAGCCCAAAGATTACTACTCAAGGAGATATTGGGACTTTAATTGACTCATCATCAAGTTAAGTGAGCTTCATTGGGCCTGAATGGCTTCAAAACTTAACACCATTAAGAACTCTGAAGATTGATTGATGGACTAGCTAGATAGTACCTGTAGCTTTCCCTAGCCTATAATTTTGTTATTAGTAGAACTTTGCACTTTGTATTACATGTTATTGTAGATTTTAAATGTAGATGAAATAAATGTTGTTAGTTTTTAGGATATGAACTGAATTAAAGAAATCAATAAATTAAATATTTAAGTAATTTTATGTTATGGTATAGCATTTTAATGAATTGAATATCAGCAATTGACTATATTTACCCTACTTTGTAAAGTTGTGTATAAATAGAAAAGTGAGAGGCCACCAAAACCCTACTATATATTTATGTTTATTAAAATCTTTCTATACCACTCATACAGCCAAAAAAAAGGATCAAAGCAGTTTACAATATAACTTAATCAAATGAAAAGAACTTCATTTAAAATAGGAAAGAAAGAAAAAAAGTAAAATAACAAAATTTCTAATATATCATATCCTATAGTATTCAAATTAACAAATAAAATTAAAAATTGTTAATTAATACAAGTTTAAATATAGATATAAATACTGACTGTAGTCACGAAATTCATTTTATCCATTTAAAAAGGCCATTTAAAAAAATATGCCTTTAGATATCTTTTAAAATTTTGAAATGATTCTTCCTTCCTCAATTCCACAGGTAAACTGTTCCACAATATTGGAACTAAATAGAAAAATACACCATTTCTAGTCGACGCAAGGTGAGCATTTGAAATGTGGGAGACAGCTACTCTTTTATTATTCAAAGATCTTAATAAACGCCTAGGCGCGTAGAACAGTACCAGCTTAGAGAGGTATAACATTTGTAACTCATATAATGCTCTATGTGCTAACATTAAGATCTTAAATTTGATCCTAAATTCCATGGGTAAACAGTGAAATTTCAAGTACAGAGGAGTTACATGATCACGAATATACATATACTATACTGTCCTATAGGTGTCACCTGCAGCCATAAGGGCTATTAGGGTTGTAGATAGTAGGGTATTAGGGTATAGTAGGGTATTAGGGTAGATAGTAGCATATTAGGGTATAGTAGGTTTGAGGGAATTTTGGACGGCTCACCATACATTAAAAGGAAGTAATGGTGAGATGTACTTCTGGCATCCTTTATGTGAAGTTCACAGCAGTGCCCTGTAAGGTGCCCCACTGCTCTGTTGGCATGTCTGTGTGGCCAATCCATTATAATGCTGGCCCCCTCCAATATACAAATGGTCTGCAATAGGATGTTTTGAACTTGGATGGTTTTGTTGTCAAAAATGGTGAATAAGTTGGATGTCCTAAGGGTTGGACATCCTGGTGACCAAGACGTCTAACTAGGCAATAAAAAAAAAAAATTGGACATCTTTGCTGTGTTGCCAGATTCAAAAATGGCCTTTCTCTGGCTCTGACTTTGGAAGTTTTGTGGGAAACATTCAAAGTCAGACTTAGACATTCTATCTAAAATGCCCTTCTACATATCTGCTGTCGTCAGAGAACACTTGCTACAGGTAAGTATCTTTGCTTTCTCTGAGAACAAACAGGCATAATATTCTCACATGTAGGACTCCCAAACTGCCAGGATCATGACTCTGGATGAGGATAGTGGATATATAAGCATGAGCCTGGTGGAACCCAAGAGGGTCAGAGGGAAAGTTTGGTGCTCAGAAAGTAAAAAGATTCTGTAGAGCTGCTTGTCCAAACCGACTGCCTCTTTTGGAACTTTGTTCCAAATAGTAGTGAGAAGTAAAGGTATAAATTGAGGACCAAGTAGCCACTTTGCAGATTTCCTCAATAGATGCAGAATGGAAATGAGCTACTGAGGTAGCCATAGATCAGACATTGTGGGCTATTACATGATCTTGTAGTGTCAGACCAGCCTGAGTATATATGAAGGAGATACAGTCTGCTAGCCAATTGGAGATGGTTCTCTTGGTAACAAGAACACTGAGTCTATTAGGGTCAAAAGCCACATAGAGTTTGGAGGATCGTCTATGACAAGGGTGCCCAAAAGGTCAATTGCGATCGACCAGTAGATCGCAAAGGCAACATGAGTCGATCGCGGAGCCCATCCCAGGCTCTGCGATAGACTCGGGTTGCCTTTGCGTTCTCCCTGTTCCCCAATGCCACAACAGGCCAGCAGTGACTGCAGAAGCATTGGGCATACCAGCCTCTCACCCCCCACGTCAATTCTGACATCGGAGAGGAAGTTCCGGGCCAGCCAATCACTACCTGGCTAGCCAGGAACTTCCTCTCTGACATCAGAATTAACGTTGGGAGGAAGGCTGGTGGGCCCGGCGCTTCTGCATTTGCTGCTGGCCAGTTGTGGCATCAGGTGGCATCAGGTGGCAACGGCGGCTTGGGGGCCTGTTCCCAGACAACGGCCCTGGCAGTGGCTTGGGGAGAAAGACATAGAGAAAGACTGTGGTGGCTTGGGGAGAAAGAAAGGACAGACAGAGAGAAAGAAAGGGGAGACAGAAAGAAAGACAGGGAGGCAGAACAGGGACACAGAAAGACAGACAGAAAGACAGACAGGGAGACAGAAAGAAAGACAGACTGAAAGAAAGAAAGGGGGCAGGGAGACAGAAAGAAAGACAGACTGAAAGAAAGAAAGAAAGAAAGGGGGCAGGGAGACAGAAAGAAAGACAGACTGAAAGAAAGAAAGAAAGAAAGAAAGGGGGCAGGGAGACAGAAAGAAAGACAGACAGATGGAGTTAAAGAAAGGGGAGGCAGGGAGACAGAAAGAAAGAAAGGGGGCAGGGAGACAGAGAGAAAGAAAGAGAGGGGGCAGGGAGACAGAAAGATAGATAGATAGAAAGAAAGGGGGGCAAGGAGACAGAAAGAAAGAAAGGGTGCAGGGAGACAGAAAGAAAGACAGACAGAGATAAGAAAGAAAGGGGCAGAGAGACAGAAAGAAAGAATGAAAGAAAGGGGGCAGGGAAACAGAAAGAAGGAAAGGGGGCATGGAGACAGAAAGAAAGACAGACCGAGATAAATAAAGAAAGGGGCAGAGAGAGAAAGAAATAATGAAAGAAGGGGGCAGGGAAACAGAAAGAAAGACAGACAGACAAAGAAAGAAAGGGGGCAGGGAGACAGAAAGAAAAAAGGGGGCAGGGAGACAGAAAGAAAGACAGACAGAGATAAAGAAAGGGGGAGCAGGGAGACAGAAAGAAAGGGGGGCAGGGAGACATAGAGTTAGAGAGAAAGACAGAGAAAGAAAAGGGGGCAGGGAAACAGAAAGAAATAAATAAAGGGGGGCAGGGAGACAGAAAGAAAGACAGAGAGAAAAAAGAAAGAAAGAGGGAAGGGAGTCAGAAAGAAAGAAAGGAGGCAGGGAGAGAGAAAGAAAGGGGATGGGGCAGGGAGAGAGGAAGAAAAAGTTGGGAGAGAGAATGGAGTGTGGCAGGGGGCAGGCAGGGAGAGAGGAAGAAAAAGTTGGACTCATGGAAGGACAGAGATGTTGGTTGGGGAAAGGAATGAGATCTGGAGGAGACGAAGCATGTAGGAGGCAGAAAGAAGGGAAGAAATATTGGATGCACAGTCAGAAGAAGAAAGTGCAACCAGAGACTCATGAAATCACCAGACAATAAAGATAGGAAAAATTATTTTATTTTCAATTTAGTGATCAAAATATGTCCATTTTGAGAATTTATATCTGCTACCTATATTTTGCACTATGGCCCTCTTTTACTAAACCGCAGTCACGTATTTTAGCGCAGGGAGCCTATGAGCGTCGAGAGCAATGTGAGGCATTTAGCGCAGCTCCCTGCGCTAAAAAACGCTATTGTGGTTTAGTAAAAAGGGAGGGCGTATATTTGTCTATTTTTGTATAGTTGTTACTGAGGTGGCATTGCATATATTAAAGTCATCTGCCTTGATCTCTTTGAAACCCCCCAAATATAAATGATAATTAATATTTTCTCTGCGTACAGTGTGCTTTGTGTTTTTTAAAATGTTATTGTTGGTTGATCATTTTGACTTGGTCATTTTAAAAGTAGCTTGCAAGTCAAAAAAGTGTGGGCATCCCTGCTCTATGAGATTTAATCTGATCCTGGTAGTAAGCCAGAGCACGTTTGCATTCTAAGGTGTGAAGAGCTGCTTTTCCAGGATTGGAATGTGGCTTTGGAAAGAAAACATGCAAAGCTATGGATTGGTTGAGTTGTAATTCTGAGACAATTTTGGGTAGGAAGTTTGGATGAGTATGACTATGAAGCACTATTCTGTCATAAACTTAATAAACCTGGCATGGTAGAATCTTATGTACGGAGGATTCAACACAAGAGCTTGAAGTTCACTCACATGGTGTAGAGGTAAGAACCATGAGGAAAACAGCTTTTCAGGTGAGAAGTTTGAGAGCAAGATATAAGCAGTCCAAAGGGAGACTTAGTAAGTGCAGATAGTACCACCTTAAGATCCCAAGCAACAGGTAGAGGCTTGATAAGTAGTTTCATGCAGAATAGGCCTTTCATTAAACAGGCTACCAAGGGATGTACAGACACACATATCATTGAGATGCACTCGAACCAAATTGGTTTTTAGACCAGTTAGAGAGGTGGAGAAGGTAGTCTAGTATGGATGGAAGTGGATGTGTGATGGGTTCCAGAGAATGCTATGCACACCAGGAAGAAAATCTGAAGCGGTAACAGCACTGAGTGAAAGGTTTTCTAGATGCTTCAATGACAGAAGATACTGCAGCCAAAAGGGAGATAACATTTACTTAGTGTTAACGAGTGTGGGATTGGGTAAAAGAGGGATCCCTTGTTCTGCATTTGTTAGAAGCTTTTGATGGCAGGCTGGGGGTAGGGTCTGGAAAGGAAGACCTTGAGTGAGATTGTGAGGAACCATTCACTACTGGAGAGAGTGACAGAAGTCCTCGGTGACTTGGATTGGAACAGACAGATCTTGAGTCTACTGGGTCAACAGGGTCCATTGTGTGACTCTGAGGTGAAGATGTGCAAATGGAGTGATGTGTACTGTCAACGCTATGTGTCCGAGAAAGTATAACATTTCGTGAAGACACAAGGGGCTGAAGCCAGTTTGAAGGGCAAGATTTTGTATTGGAAGTGTCAAGATCCAATGCGAAAGGATAGGAGGTAATGTCCTTTTATGGATTAAGAACTGGTTGAAATACAGAAAATAGAGAGTAGGTTTAAGTTGTCAATATTCTCAATGGAGAAGGGTATATAGTGGGGTTCCCCAGGGGTCTGTGCTGGGACCTCTGCTTTTTAACATATTTATCAATGATCTAGAGATGGGAATAACTAGTGAGATGATACAAAGTTCAAAGTTGTTAAATCGCAGTCTCAAGGCAGGCTTCCATCCTCTCCAAAACAGGAAGTCAGCCGGCCTTGAGCTTGTGCAGATGCTCAAGGTCTTGCATCGAGCTGGTCATGAAATGCTGGTGATGCAGCTCCATGGAATGAGGTAAGATCAAAGCTTCAAGAGGTGGGAGAAGAGGTAGCCTATAAATGTTTCTGCCAGACCCAGATACTGGCAGTGACATCAAAGCTTGATGTAACTTCCTGTTTCTGGGTCCGGAAGAGCCATCCTTCTGCCTACTGCATTAATCATAATTAAATATTATAGCAGGCACTAAAAATTTAACATGCTAATCATGTTATTAATGTTTTAAATCTGCAGCCCTATTAGAAACATGCAAACATGAAATATTGAAATTACACTAAATGTATTATTGTATTAATAATTAAGATAAGGATGGGAGTAAATGACTGTTTAATGTAATAATTGTACAGTTAGTGCATTCTATGCAGTATTTATGATTTACCAATTGTATTGCACTATCAAAGTTTGAAAATCAATAAAGATTTAAACAAAAAAAAGAAACATGCATAAATGTAATTTAAAAAAAACAAAAAAAATCAAACATAAACCTGCATAGCTATGTTACATTCACATATAGTACCAAATTTACCCTTCAGCTACCCATCCATCACACTGCTTCCAAATGCCCTTCTGAATAATAATTCCTTCATGTACTTTCTGAAACTGCAAAAATTTGTCATTGTTCTAATCCTAGATGTTAATTGATTCTATTCTAAAGGACCACCACTTGTAAATGATAGATTATGTGTTTCTACCAAGCTATAAGAATTTGCTGTAGAAACCCTCAATAACCTTTCAATTCTAGAATGTAATTCTCTCAGCAATATAAGGTGTCAAAGGTTCTTTAAGGTACATTGGAGTATCACCTGTCAAAGTCCTCAAAATCAAACAAAGCACTTCAGATTTGGCATACCATAACTGGTAGCTAATGCAAGGTTAAAAGAGTACGGTAGGTGTTATGTATTCAAAAAGAGCCAAACCCATAAGCAAACAGACTGCTGAGTTTAGAATAGACTGAAGAGCTTTCAGCAATACAAATGATGTACCAAACAACAAAGAATTACAATACACCAACCTTACCAAAATCAAGGCTTGAAGTCCTCTCTGAAAATCCACAGTTGTCAATATTGTTTTCAACTTTCTACATAATTGAAACCAAAAGTAAGAAACAATAGTTAAATACCATAGATATGGTTTCATTTAAATACAAATAAGAACATAAGAATTGCGGCTGCTGGGTAAGACCAGTGGTCCATCGTGCCCAGCAGTCCGCTCACGCGGCAGCCCTCTGGTCAAAGACCAGTGCCCTAACTGAGACTAGCCCTAGCTGCGTATGTTCTGGTTCAGCAGGAACTTGTCTAATTTTGTCTTGAATCACTGGAAGGTGTTTTCCCCTATGACAGACTCCGGAAGAGCGTTCCAGTTTTCTATCACTCTCTGGGTGAAGAAGAACTTCCTTACATTTGTACGGAACCTTTCCCCTTTCAACTTTAGAGAGTGCCCTCTCGTTCTCCCTACCTTGGAGAGGGTGAACAACCTATCCTTATCTACTAAGTCTATTCCCTTCAGTACCGTGAATGTTTCGATCATGTCCCCTCTCAATCTCCTCTGTTTGAGGGAGAAGAGGCCCAGTTTCTCTAATCTTTCGCTGTACGGCAGCTCCTCCAACCCCTTAACCATCTTAGTCGCTCTTCTCTGGACCCTTTCGAGTAGTACCATGTCCTTCTTCATGTACGGCGACCAGTGTTGGACGCAGTACTCCAGGTGAGGGCGTACCATGGCCCGCTACAGCGACATGATAACCTTCTCAGATCTGTTCGTGATCCTCTTCTTTATCATTCCTAGCATTCTGTCCGCCCTTTTTGCCGCTGCTGCACATTGCGTGGACGGCTTCATTGACTTGTCGATCAGAACTCCCAAGTCACTTTCCTGGGAGGTCTGTCCAAGTACCGACCCAGGCATCCTATATTTCTGCATGAAATTTTTGTTACCGACATGCATCACTACTCTGAATAACTTCGTATCATCCGCAAATTTAATCACCTCGCTCATCGGAGCATAATCAGAATTGGAGAGCACTCTGCATCCTCCCATAGAGCTGGCTCCCCTGCAATCCTTTGCCCTTTTAATTAATTTGAATAATTTTGTGTCGTCTTCAAATTTGATCACTTCATCCATCACTTGTATTGTTAGATCATTTAAATGCAGTACAAATCCAAAAATCCAGACTGCTTAGGGATTGGGTCAGTCCAGATATTTGGATCTTCTGGATTCTCAGGCAGTACCTTTAAAATTCAGTATCTCTCTATCTCTCTTTTTTTTTTTTTCTTCTTTCTTTCTTTCCTATCCAGTTTCTCAATCTCTCTCTCGTCCTCATCCAACATCTCTCTGTGTCTCTTATCCCCATCTATCATCATATCTTTCTCTCTCTCTCTTTCCCCATCCAACATCTCTCTCTCTCTCTTCTCCATATAGCATCTTTCTGTCTCTTTCTCTGTGTTTCTCTTCCCCATCAAAGAATGAGCATTTATGGAGCAGAGCAACTATCTTTGAGAAAAACATGATAATTTTGATATCGGGTGCCTCAACCCTGAAGAAAAAATACTGAGATATAAAAATTAAAATGTAACAGAAAACTGATCCTATGACGATCAGGTCTATGCAACTTTTTGCATAACCTGTAAAAGCACTTTGAGAGCCCACTGAGGATCTAAAAAAAATTGTACAAAAATACACAGATTTTTTTATATACTACTGTTTAATGTGATCACATTCCAGTAATAGAATAGCCACATTTATACTATTGCTATCTCTTTCCCATCCAGCATCTTCCTGCCCAATCCATCTGTCTTTGCAACTTAATAAAATGCCAGAACCCAAAGTGGGGCCCCTCATTGTCCCCCCTCATGGGTATACCCCTACACACATAGTCCAACATCTCTCCCTCCCCTCCCTGCCGAGGCTCTCTCTCATTCCCCAGTCCAACCCCAACGTACCTTTTCAGTAAGTCTTCCATGCTTCCGCACCTGCAGCAGACTCACAGGCTTCCTTCAGCCTGCACCAGGTCTTTCCCTCTGATCCCTACTGTCCTTTCTAGTGTAACATCCTGTTTTCAGAAGGGCAGGAAGGGTCAGAGTACTGCAGGCTGGAAGCAACCTGTGAGTAAGTCTACCACTGGCACTGAAGCACGTAAGAGTTGCTTACTGAAAAGGTACTTTGGGGGCTGGGTTGGGGAGTGAGAGAGAACCACGAACAGGAGGGGAGGGAGAGACACTGGATTATGCAGGGGGGAGGGTGGGAAGGAGGGAGAAGGTATGAAGTACATGTACTTGTAGTCCTGATTCTCAGGTGGTCCAAAAATTGTAACTTTAAAAGTACTGGATTCTCAAATGGTCCTGATTTCTGGCATCCAGATTTTTGGACTTGTACTGTAGCATGATGAGTTCTAGTATAGAGCTGTAGGGACACTTGACAAATCTATATATATAAAATCGGAGGTATGTATGTGTGTATGTATGTATGTATGTATGTGTGTGTGTGTGTGTATGTGCCGCGATCACGCAAAAACGGCTTGACCGATTTGAACGAAACTTGGTATGCATATCCCTCACTACCTAGGATGATATGTTCTGGGGGTCTCGCGGCCCACCTGCACACGTGGGCGGAGCTACAAACAGAAAATCGGATTTCACCCATTCATGTCAATGGAAAAAATGTAAAAAGCTGCCATTCTCACAGTAATTCAAAAACGACTTGACCGATTTGAACGTAACTTGGTATGCAGATCCCTCACTACCTGGGGTGATATGTTCTGGGGGACTCGCGGCCCGCCTGCATACGTGGGCGGAGCTACAAACATAAAATCAGATTTCACCCATTCATGTCAATGGAAAAAATGTAAAAAGCTGCCATTCTCACAGTAATTCCAACTACCTAGGGTGATATGTTCTGGGGGTCTCGCAGCCCACCTGCTCACATGGGCGGAGCTACAAATATAAAATCAGATTTCACCCATTCATGTCAATGGAAAAAATGTAAAAAGCTGCCATTCTCACAGTAATTCAAAAACGGCTTGACCGATTTGAACGAAACTTGGTATGCAGATCCCTCACTACCTGGGGTGATATGTTCTGGGGGTCTCGCGGCCCACCTGCACATGTGGGCGGAGCTACAAACATAAAATCAGATTTTAACCATTCATGTCATTGGAAAGGATGTAAAAAGCTGCCATTCTCACAGTAATTCCAACTATAAAACACTTTCTATGACACTATAACCACTAGGGACATCGTTTCTATTCTACCACGGACACCATACATATAGAATTTGTATGTTCTAACTGTGTTTGTAACTGTTTCCTTCATGCACCCCAGTTCATAATGTTATTACATTACATGAGTACTCACATATGCTGAACTAGGAACACAGGTTCCATTCTGAACCGGGAAAAAACTGCATGGAGTTTCTTTTCAACCTGAGTTTCCACATATTGAGTTGTTTATATCAATACTGAAACTTTTGGATGCCACTTATTCCAACAGATCTTCCTTTTCAGTTTACGAGATTGCAAATTCCAGTGAGACTTGCATTCTCTATCACAATCAACAAATCACAGGGACAGACTATTACATACTGTGGAGTGGATTTAAGATCCCCCTGTTTTTCCCATGGACAACTCTATGTTGCTTGTTCAAGGGTGGGTTCACCCAAGAATTTATATGTTCTTGCTCCTGGAGGTGAAACTAAAAATGTTGTTTATAATCAAGTTTTGTGTTAGTTGTATTGTATTCATTTTGTCAAATATTTCACATTATAATTTGAATATTGTACTTTTTATAAAGCTGTTAAAAAATAATTTCATTCACCACTATAAAGTATCTTTATTTGAATTCATTTACAGTGTTATTGCTATAATTAAATACCCGTGCAACGCCGGGCCATCAGCTAGTGATCCTATAAAATGTAGGTAACTGACCAATGAGCCCTACTTTTAGTTTCTTTTTAGCCAGATTCAAATCAACAAAAGGGCACTGTCTCTTATCCCATGATTATTTAATTTCCTGAATTTAATTTGTTGAAAGCCCTTTCAAAAAAGAAACTATGGGGCTCATTTTCAGATACACAAGGTATCATAGTAACCTATGGTACTTTGTGTGACTAAGTGCTTTGAAAATTAGGCTCCAAATCAACTAACATACCTTCAAAAAAAGTCTAATCATTGGTAACACAGGATTTCCCTTCACTGAACCCATGCTGATTCGTTCCATGTAAGCCATGTTTATCTGCAGGGTCATTCATTTTGACTTTTAGAATAGCTTCTACATGTTTGCCTGACATCACACTTCTAGTTTCTCCAATACCCTGGAGCTCATTTTGAAAAATGGCATTACATTGTCTACTCTCCAGTCCTCAGATATCATGGTCATTTCAAATGATAGGTTACAAATTATTAGTGGCTCCCTGTAGCCTGATACCCCATAATCCTACATGCTGGAAGGGATGGGGTCTGTAGCTGCTCCTATAACACTTGAAAGGAACTCACCTAGAGGAGGGCTTCCTGGTGGTGTAGTAGCAGTTGACCCTTTGGTGCATGTGATCATGTGGTCACTTCTGAACCCAGAATTGTCAAGACACATGGACCATGTGAAAACATAGGCATCCTGTTTCCCTTGAGCAGAGGAATTCTGGGAAAGGAGGAAGCCCCAAGAGTAGGGTGGATGGGACTTCCAACTAGGAAGTAATTACAGAGGTGACTCATTAGGAAGAGGCTACACGTATTGAAGAGAAAGGCCCACAGCAGAAAGAATGGGGTTCCGGTGGTGACTTCATGGAAGTGGAGGAATCTGGGACAATTAACACAGTAAAGCCAGAGGAGGAGGAGAGAATAAAAGTATGTGCTATGCCTACATAGATCATGTTTAAGAACAAGTCATCAAGTGGACTCCACTTTAAGAAAATATTAGAGGACCTTAAGGTAGTGGTCTCCAACCTTTTTCATGTAAAGGGCCACAATGTGAATACAAGAAAGCTCTGAGGGCCACCAAAAGATTTGAAACTTACACATACTACTGTACTAATTTTGTAAAGCACCTTGACCTGCTTGTTCAGACTTGGTATTAAACATTAACAATTGTAATATTTTGTGTAGGGTTGACAGATTTTCCTATAGACCTGTCCCCAGGCTCGCCTAGTTATGCCCATCCTTGCCCTAATCCCGCCCCCGCTGCCTGCTCTTGTCGGGCAGGGAGGAAGTCTGTGCATGTGTGGACGCTACGTGATGACTGCGTGATGTCATCGTGTGATGGCTGCACATGCGTGGATTTCCTCCCTGCCCGACACAGCTTTTCATAACCCAGGTATACTAAAAAGCAGTGATTTTATCCTTAACAATTTTAGGAAATTCTTTTTCATGGAGAGGATGGAATGCCCTCCCGAGGGAGGTGGTAGAGAGAAAATTAGTGACAGAATTCAGAAAAGCCTGGGATGAACACAGAGGATCTCTAATCAGAAAAGTTTATTAAGTTTATGACAGAGTAGTGCTTCATAGTCATACTCATCCAAAATTCTATCCAAAGTTGTCTCAGAATTCCAACTTAACCAATCCATAGTTTTTCCTGCTTTCTTTCAAAAGCCACATTCCAATCCTGGAGAAGTAGCTCTTCACACCTTAGAATCCAAGAAGAAAACCCTCCTTTCTTCTCCCTCCTCCCATCTTGTGAGTCACAAACTCCCTCTCATCTCCTCAGAACAACCCCTTGAACCCCCCCTCCCCATCTTGATAGGCCCCTGGGCCTACATGATATCCTTAGTGATCCAGTGGGGTCAGTGGGGACAGGAGTGAAGGACATTAGCACCCTAGCAGGTGCTAATAGAACATGAATGCCATGACCTCTCACGGCTGCTCTCATGGTACTTGTGTAGTAAAACGAGGCTGCAGCAAAAGGTCAGAGAAGCCATTGTTATATAGCAGCCGCGAGGAACAGAAGCGACTGGCCTTCACTCCTGCCTCCATTCGACCCCACCAGGGATATCAGGTAGGTCGGGGTGGGGGGGCAATTGAGATGGGTGGGTTGTACCAGAGAGGGTGTGAGGCAGTTTTTGATTTGCAGGCTGAGAAGGATGAAGAAAGAAGGGAGGGGGGGGGGGTGCTTTTTCAGAGGATCGGGGAGCTAAAAAAAGTTATGCTGGTCCCAGTAGATATTTTGTGCTGGCACCCGCATAGCTAGACCAGCTAAAGTTATATAGATCTGAGCTGTCCTAACTTTGTTGGCATAGCTATGTGGGTCCTGGCACTGAATATTACCAGCACCCCCATACTTTTGACATGGGCAGTCAAAGACGATATTCAACGGCACTGCCTGGTTTAGTGCCGCTGGATATCATGGATTAGATGACTCCTAACGATTTAAGCGGCCCAGTTTCTCCAACCTGCTTAAATCACTTTGAATATTGGGGATGGGGGGAGGGGCTTATATAACTCTGGACTCCAGTCCTAACTGTGGCAAGAGCATATGCAACTTACACTACTGTGTAACACCTAGGCTAATTTTTCAAAAAATTCACTTGCTGCTGTAACAGATCATAGGGTCATCTGTTTTTACCTGTTCTTTCTGAATGTGTTTTGTTCTTTTCTGGTACATGTGCCAGCAGAGTGAAAGGGTCTACTCGCCCCAATCTTCCCTGGGATGTGCCCTCTTACAGGTGAGAGAAAATGTAGGAAGTGCAGGGCATACCCCATAGCTTTATTTTTCTGTTGCTTCTCTTTGTCTGTCTCACTCCCTCCCTGCAACCCCCCCTCCCAGCTTTGTTTCCTGCTGCTTCCCTCTGTGTCTCTCTCCCTTTTTCCAGTCAGCTTTGTTTCCTGTTGTTTGTACACATACCCTTTCCCCCCCCCCCCACACACACACACTCCTTGCCTTTCTCTCTTTAGCCTCACACTTCACTTTCATTTTCCACCTCCTTATAGCTCCATCTCCATAAGATATCTCTATAACACTATTTCTAGGTGACAGCTCTAGGGGAAGGCTTCTTCTGGGAGATGCTTCTTGTCTGGATGGTTGGTTTTGTCCAATCCTGCATCCTCCTGCAGTGAAGATGTGTGTTTGTCACATGCGCCATCTGCTTTCTGGAGCTCTGTTCTGCATAGTGGCTTTCCCTCTGTCTTATTGTGTATATTGTGTATGCCTTGATAAGCCTGCCTCCATCTTTTCACACTGCATGTCCTTGCCTTGGGTTCTTTACTACCTGCCGTTCACAGATCCCTGCATCTCCATTTTATGCATGACTTCTGATGCTGTGGGAAATCAAGGGGATAAATAGAGGATGACTAAATATCCCAGGAGACCGACAGCTCTCACAGGCTGCATTCAGACAGGCAGAGGGCTAGAAGCCGGGTGGAGCTATTGAAGAGTGTTATTTTATTTTAATTTCATGACGGATATACACAGCACAAGAGCACCATTTCTCAAGTTCTCCTTTCTTGGATTGGGTTTAGGAGTGTTACTAAATAGAAATGATACGCCTGTTTTCTGCTGAAGATGTGAAGCCATGGCTGGTTGTTGCATTGTGTTTAGGTGTAGCATAGCCAGTCATTCTCACAGCAGGCAACATGGCACTTTAATACAGTGGACAACCCTTAGGGGACCTGTGAGCATGAACATCTGCCGAGCAGTCTACCATCACTTTCTTGCATCAGACATAGCCTGGCGCATCAAACTGCCTCCTTTAGAAGGAAACCTTGCATAGAAGCCAGGAACTGAGCCTGAAGATGTCGTGCAGTCACAGTGGGAGTATGTAGGATGGAGTGGACTGGTGACATCCCCAGCTGTAGAGGTCTGCATCTTCTTGCAGTTTACACAAGTTCTGGGGCTGATGTAATAAACATTAGAACTGTTTATTGAGCTTCAGTGCATAGTGTTTTAATGCACTCACTCCAAAAAATGTTTACTCCCAATGCAGAAAACGAATTGCATGCAAATTATTGTGGCATTAGAAACCTGCGCTGATAGAAAATCAGCATATACCACTGCACTAACATACCACAGGTTACTGCATTGGACAAAAATGATTTTTCTTTTCTCTCTCCTTTCCTGATAGGGTTTGAGCCAGTCTCTGAGGTGTTGTGACACCTCATCTTTCATAGACCAATAATACTTACATGGTCTGGGAAAACAGACAGTGGCATCCTACTCCTCCCACCACCATCTTAGAAAATATTGTCATCTGACCCCTAGTGGCATGATGGGGATCAGTCTACCAAATAAGAAAATGCTTCCCTGATTTGGCAGACTGGCCCCTAGCAGTGCATCTCAGTGTACCTCTAGGGGCCAGGTGCCTTCATTTTCCAAGGAGGCAGCAGGAGAGCAGGATGCTGTTGGATGGTTTCTCAGACCAGGTAAGTACTGTGATGGCATTTAAAATTAAAGGGGGTGCTGATTTTCAAAGTGATTTAGCTGGACAGGAGAAGCTCCGGGCTAGTGAAATTGCTTGTGCAGTGCTATTCACTGATATTCAGTGTCACTTAACCAGTTACTGCTGATGAATATTAGCACTGACCTCTAAACTGAAAATCAGCTATCTTATAGGCGGTCCAGGAACAGAATCAGCACTTATTCGGTTAAGTGCCAATATTGAGTACTTAACTGCCTAAGTTAACTGGACAAATTGGACAGCACAAAACACAGCCCTGCCTTTATCTAGTTTTGCATGAACAGTTAAGTGGATTAGACATAGCTGGCTGCATAAACCTGGATATTCAATGTCAGTGCTCACACATGGCCCACCATTGAATATCTAAGTACTGAGCAGACAAAAAAAAAATACTGACTACTCCAGCTGAATAGTTACCCCTAGGTGGCCAAAATCCCATTCCTTGTCATTAGCAGCAGATGAATCCAGAGGCTTGTGAGTTATGACCATCTACCAACAGATAGAGATAGAGAGCATTAAACTGAGCTCTGTCACACAGAATGTCATGCTCCTTGGTCAGCCAGTTTTCTCTATCTCCAGCAGGCAGATGGAGGGTTTCTCATAAGCTTCTTCTTTACTACTGTGCTCCTGTTCTGTCAGTTCCATTGAGTTGGAGGTGTTTAGGCTAGGCGGTGCCTACTTTAGGGGGTACATTTGATGGCAACAGGTCCCTCCTCTGCCCCAACCTCCCTCTGTGCAGCTGCTCCATGCTCCTTCCTCACACACAAAAATAACATAAGAATATCCTTACTGGGTCAGACCAATGGTCCATCAAGCCCAGTAGCCCGTTCTCACAGTGGCCAATCCAGGTCACTAGTGCACAGTTGTTGGGCATGTGTGCTTCCTTTCTGACCAGTGTGCACATGCTCGTGCATGGCTTAGAGTCAAGAAAGGCTGCTATGATCTCTGCTATATTTCATACTAGAATCAATTGTATGTTTCCTGATATTATGTGAGTATCTATTGTCTATTGTCTGTGAGCTAGAGTCTAGACTATCAGTGCCAGTTTGCAAGTTCAGCCCTTTGGATAACCAGCCTCTAGCTTTCTCTTTAATGTTGGGCATAGCATCTTCCTGCTGAGCTCCTGTGACTTCTCCCAGGTCATGGGAAATAGCTGGAGGAGGCCATAAGCTACTCATATTCTGTCTTACTTTGAATATCCCTCTTCTCCTCACTCTGCAGCCTGTGGTGGGAATGGGCAGGCTCTCTGTGGATGCCATACTGAAATCCCTTCTGTGACTGTTTCAATTAAACTGAAATGAAAATGAAAATGAGCTTTCTATCTGTGATAAGCAATCTATCTCCCTGGATATACAGCGCTCTGATCTGATACTGTATGCCAGCACTTCCCAAAGCCCCCTCTGCTGTAGGCTCCTATCTGATCCTGTTTGCAGAGAAAATGTATTCTACTAACACTTCCCAGAGCATCCTCTGCTTTGGGCTGCCAGAATCTCTTGGCTTAGTGTTTATACTGGAGTCCTATTAAGTGTTATATCCATTTTTTAAAATCTCACATTGAATAATAATCATGGTGACTGACAATTCAGAAAGCAGTTTCATAGTCATTTCACTTACTGAATTTATAACCCACTTGTACAGTACAAACTTTTTCGAGCAAAGAACAATAAACATTAATAATTATAATCCAGCAATATAAAACAATACTATAAGCATCAAAACGTCACATATTCCCCTAACAGTAAAACAAGTATTAAAACACGACTTTAAACCTTTTCCCATGAGCTATGATTTTACCAATTTACAAAACCATAAATAACCTACTGTAGTTTCTTAAATCTCTGTGCTAATTGGTTCCATAAAGGAGGACCCACAACATTAAGGATTTGTTACAAAGCATTATCAGTTGTTCATCAAATATTGTATTTCTCTGCTCCTACTTGTTTTCAGAACTTGTGGGAAGTTTTATCAACCTGCCAGATCTGAGGGAGGGATATCAAGTTTCAAGTTTTCAAGTTTATTAGGATTCTATATACCGCCTATCAAGGTTATCTAAGCGGTTTTACAATCAGGTACTCAAGCATGTTCCTTCTCTGTCCTGGTGGGCCCACAATCTATCACTAATCAGTCTAAAAGAAAATGGGATTCGTTATGCCAAATCTAAAAAGTCTATTTTTTACATTGCTGGTAAAAATCTCTGGAATTCAATCTCAGCTACAATGAGACTCTGCAAAGATCGTATGTCCTTTAAGAAATTATTGAAAACGGTGGTCCTTTTAGTAAGGTGCACTAGCCGTTTTAGCATGCGCTAAATGCTAATGCATCCATAGAATCTAATAGACGTGTTAGCATTTAGCGCGTGCTAATATTTAACGCACGCTAAAAAAGACTAGCGCGCCTAAGTAAAAGGACACTTTGTAGAAGCTTTTCTTTAAACTCCATGGTTCTTGTTTGTTTTCTGATTTTCAGATATTTTGGTATTAAGAGAAATTTGTTGTATTTTATTATGTTTGTGTTTGTACATTGCTTAGTTTTAAGCGATTCATACATTTTAAAAATAAAATTAATTAAAGAGCCACCTGATGTCAACAGAGCATTAGCATAAATGTCTGAAAGACAAAAGCTGCAAAGGAACACAATAAACAGATAGACATACAGAAAGCAATTCTATAACAGGAAGTCACATGATGACCTACTGGTGAGTAGACTCAACCCGGCAAAGCTTACTAGGTACTCAACTAATATCTAATAGTGAAAAACATAACATTTCAAGCTCAGAGTGAGAGAATATGTTGATTTTAAAATGTAGATAGGGCCATAACATGGAGAAGCTCATGGTCAGCTTGGTTGAGCAGGGTTTGGAAATGTATTTCCAAGATCAAAACAGAATGGAGTATCACCCAAAAGCAATACAGCGGTCCTTTCACAGTATTACTAGGCACTTTATGGTTATTGCTTGTTTGGAGCTTCCCATAAAGCCAAAGAGGAGTTCTGTCCAAGGTGCTGAACAGCTTTGAAATGTAAGATTGTGGGATCCAGACCCTGCAATAAATTCAGACATAGAAACATAGAAAAAGGCGGCAGATAAGGGCCGTGGCCCATCTAGTCTGCCCACCCTAATGACCCTCCCCTATTTAACTCTGTGCAGAGATCCCACGTGACGATCCCATTTCTTCTTAAAATCAGGCACGCTGCTTGCCTCGGTCACCCGAGGTGGAAGTCTATTCCAGCGATCAACCACTCTTTCGGTGAAAAAGTATTTCCTGGTGTCGCCGTGCAATTTCCCGCCCCTGATTTTCCATGGATGTTCTCTTGTCGTCGTCGGACCTTTGAAAAAGAAGATATCTTCTTCTACCTCGATACGGCCCGTGAGGTATTTGAATGTCTCGATCATGTCTCCCCTCTCTCTGCGTTCCTCGAGTGAATATAGCCGTAATTTATCCAGCTGTTCCTCGTGCGGGAGATCCTTGAGTCCCGAGACCATCCGGGTGGCCATTAACTGGACTCAAGCCTCAGTACATCCTTGCGGTAATGAGGCCTCCAGAATTGTACGCAGTATTCCAGATGGGGCCTTACCATGGATCTATACAACGGCATAATGACTTCAGGGTTACGGCTGACGAAACTCCTACGTATACATCCTATGATCTGCCTAGCCTTAGATGAAGCCCTCTCCACTTGATTGGCAGTCTTCATGTCTTCACTGATGATTACCCCTAAGTCCCGTTCTGCAACAGTCCTTGCTAGGATCTTGCCATTTAGGGTGTAAGTTTCGCATGGATTTTGACTGCCAAGGTGCATGACTGCTCGTATATCCAGTTTTTAGCTTTTTAGCTGGTTGTATGTACATTGACAAAGTGATAACCTAGAATCCTTGCATGGCAGGTTTCATTGTTACTTACATATTCATATGTAATACTCCTATTTAGAGGAGACAGACTTCTCTCTTTCCTCTTCTGGCACTCCATATCCTCATTAAACCAGTGATAAACCCTGCCTTACCACACCTCTTTCAGCTGTTCTGCATCCTGATAGAGGGGAATATACCAGGCATTTCTACTCCAGTCATTATCCTGTCTGACAGGAGAATGACAGTTAATCTATGCTTGTCATTGTTTCTGTCATCTTAATAAGTAGAAAGTTACAGCCTGTATTTTTGCTGTCCTCTAGAACCTGTCTCATATGTAACTGGGGCAGAAACAGATGCCCCAGTTATGAGAACACAGTCACTGATAATAGGGCAAAAAAATTTGCCCAGGGCTTTTTAGTTGTCCATGCTGTATTTATGCTTTGGGTGTACCAATGTGATGCTTGCATAGGGCTTTAAGGAAGATCTGCTGTTTAACTGTCTGTTCCTTAGTCAAGCTTTATAAATATCAATATAATACTGTTGGGACAATTTTCTCTCCAGCTCCTATGCTGACGGGGGTATTGATGTCCATCAAAAATTCAACCATTTAGTCAAAGGAGGATCCTGGAGTTCCAGGAGCAGGACCTAAATTGACCCATGTACCAGTGATGTTCAAATGCTTTCTGAGTAAATTATTCTTTTAGGAAGGCTGCATAAATTGCAGCCCTAACTTTAAATGGATATGTTTTCCATTTAAGTTTAGACTTATATAATCATCCCTTTTCCTGAAATGGATAGGCTCATTGAGTATTGGGTGTAAAGATAAGCAAATAAATCATTTGTTTATCTTTTTGTGTGGTGGCCATCCTTTTAAATATGGTTCTCCCCTCCCTTTCGAAGTTCCTCTCTTTGGCTTTCTGTGATTTATTAATGCTTTACCTCTATAGTGTTACACTTGATAGAGACCAGCTCACATACTGTACACCTCACTGTGTCTCATGATTGCTTAATCTAAAGACAAACAGGAAATCGTGAGCGCTGGTGGAGGCCGCATGGATCGTTTAAAACTAATCTGCTTTTGTACTGGATTTAGTTTTGAGATGATGAGATATTGAGAGAGGATTAATTAATGTTGAGGATTTACAGCAGGGAGTCATATTATGATGATCAGCTATGGGGATTGGGTGCAAGGCGAGGGTTTTAATAAAAGAAATATTTCTGCTAAGAAGGATATACTACAAATGGATTTTAGTGACAGAATCTGAAGTAGGGAATTGGCAGTTAATGGAGATTCCTCTCTAGCTAGCAGATGAAGGAGGCTGTGGTTTTCCCTGATAACCTCTTTGTTTCTCTTTTCTGGGCAGTGGATGGATGCATTCACCGGGCAGCAGGGCCCCTGCTAAGACAAGAGTGCAGCACCCTGAATGGCTGTGAGACTGGCAAAGCCAAAATCACCAGCGGCTATGCTCTTCCAGCTAAATGTGAGTACTAACCAGTGAGGGTGCACCTAAAGAAGAGGCAGCACAGAGTCACTGACTGTCAGCAGCAAAGGGAGAATGGTTAATGAAAACACTTCAGAAAGAAGAGTTTATAGCAGGGGTTTCAAAGTCCCTCCTCAAGGGCTGCAATCCAGTCGGGTTTTCAGGATTTCCCCAATGACTATGCATGAGATCTATTAGCATACAATGAAAGCAGTGCATGCAAATAGATCTCATGCATATACATTGGGGAAATCCTGAAAAACCAACTGGATTGGCCCTCGAGGAGGGACATTGACACCCCTGGTTTATAGTGATTCTGCAAATATAGAGGCCAATGTAGAAAGCTAGCACAGACAGAAGCTTGTGAGTAGTGCAACATCTGCACTCAAATTTTCTGAGTCCACAGTGCAGAAAATAGTTTTACACAGAAGCAAACCTCACATTAGTCCAGCACATATCTTATGAAAATCAATAGAAATGTAACTAGTATCTATTCTTCTGCAGTAGCATCTGTGAGGTTTCTTATTATTCCCGTTATTTATTAATGCTGTGATTTCCCTCTGCCTCCAACCCCCAATCCCAAAATGACTCACCACACTTCCTCACCCAATACCACCAAAATATTCCTGTTAGTCTAGTAGATCCCCCATCCTCTACCTCTCCAACACTAGAGACAACCCCCTGATCCCCCCCTGACATGCACCCCCAAATTCCACGGTAGTCTAGAACAGTGTTCTTCAACCACCAGACCATGGAGGCAGGAGTGATATTCACTTGCTCCTACCTCCATGCTGCCTTGTTCTAAAATGGCAGTGTCTGACAATATGCAGTGCATTTTGGGATACACTGTGAAAGGTCAGAATGCTAATAGTGAATTTTCCCCTTATTTGAAAGACTTTGCCAGATTTTCTTAATTTTCTTATTTGGTAGATTGACCCAGTACATCCTGAAATATATCCTGCAGGGTCTGTCTACCAAATAAGGGAATTTTCCAATATTCGATCATCTGGACAGAGTCTACCAAATATGGGGAAAATTCCCTTATTTGGCATACTGATCCAGGGCAGTGTATCCCAGAATGCACTATGCAGGGTGAAGCACCACCATTTTGGAAAATGGTGGAATGGAGGCAGGAATGAGGAGTTATTGCTCCCACCTCCTCTTATGGGCATATGGGGAAGTCTGGAAGAGTTGGGATCCAATAGAGTACCAGGGATTTTTTTGAGGGTTGAAAGGATCACGGTGTTATCTCTGGGATTGGTGGTTAGGAAAATTCCCTCAATCCACCAGGGGATTTTTTGGTAGTGTTGAGGGGGTGAAATGCATGGCATCCCTGGGGGTGGGGGTCATGATATCATGAGGGATGAGCCAACTAGATTACCAGGAATTTGGGGGAAAGAAGGGCATTGATCCAAAGGAAGGCAGTGAGGTTTTTTTTTTCTTTTTTTTTTGTTAATGTCTCTCTTCCTGTCAAAGCATTGTGGGGATGGAGATATTTTGTTCTTCAGTGTATCAATCAATTGCATAATGCCAATGGCAATATATACTGGGGGGGGGGGGGTTTGAGAGTGCACATTTTTTTTACACAGTGGTAATTTGCATGAGATTAGTTACTGTAATAAGGAGCAAAAATTGTGTTAGAAGTCACAGCTCTTGTGCAAGCTTTCTGTATTGGCCTTATAGACTTTCTTCTTTCTTGTCGTCTTCATATTAGTCAAAGTTCAACATTGTTATAACCATTTAAGCAGGAAGAACTAATTTTGATCTTTGTAAAAAGGTGCAGAAATAATTATGTAATTCTTGAACTAATTAGTGCTTGAGATAAATTAGATGAAATGGAAATAGGATTTAAAATTAATCATTGTTTAATGTATATAGTCAGAAAATGTGCTCTTAACACGTGAGTCTTGGGAATTTGCATTTAAACCGTTTGTTAGATGACCTTACCCCATCATTAGAGCTTCAAGGGAATTCAGGGAGATTTGACAGAATTGCATATAAATAACTAAAGTACCATAATGTTTTCTGAATTTAACCTGAAAAATAAGAAATGTTTTCTTTCTCTGTGTATTTAAATGATGAAACCCAGGCAGGTTTTACAATTTTACAATTCTGGCCAGCCCTCAAGCTATCACTGAAAATTAGGGTTCTGGGGCATAAGGAGGAGGGACTTCATCATTTAAATAGTGAGATATTCACATTGTCTAAAAATTGCTTTTTTTTTTTTTGGGGGGGGGGGGAAACTGTATAGCTAACCAAAATGCCTTGAGCATATTTGCTGGTACCAGGAAGGCCTTGGGCTTGGTGCAAGCAAAGAATCAAGTTAGTTAAGGACTTAGATGTGCTCTCTTCAGGCCACATGTCTCTGCCTGAGTTTGAGACCTTTGGATAATATCTGCATACTTCATTGTTCTGTGATATCAGATCAGGATAGCTCAGTCTACTAAAAGTATTTTCTTTCTGGGGCATTTTTGAAACACTTGTAGCCACTACTCAAAGCAACTGACTAGGGAAGCTCAGAACATTTTCTTTTTACCTTGACATTACCAATTAATCATTCTTCTGTTATTACCTGTTTGTTTGTCATTGTTTGTTATGTTATGGGGATGGGTTTTGTTTTTATTTTTGAAGAGAGAATATGAACTTTTTGCGTATTTTAATATATTTTATTATGTATGTAACAATATTGTTTTCCGTTTAGAATTGTAGATTTGCAGGTTATAAATATTATAAATAAATTAAATAAATAAATGTTCTGATCATGATATCATGCTTTGAGGAGATAGCCAGAGGGAAAAAAGTAGCAGAAGCATGTATTGCTCTCTGAAGATCAATGGTGCCTACCAAAATAGGACATAGAAGACTGTCTATTATCTAAATATATTTACAGTAACTAGCCAGGAATGACTAAGCACTAATATTCAGCATGAGATGGCCACTGAATGATGATTGAATCACTGATCAAGGATAGCATAGTTCTGCACTTGGACACACACGACTTGATGAAACCCAGTCAACATGGATTCAGGAAAGGGAAATCGTGTTTGACGAATTTACTCCAATTCTTTGAGACCGTAATTAAGCAAATTGATAGTGGAAAGCCGGTGGACATAATATACTTGGACTTCCAGAAAGCATTTGACAAAGTTCCACACGAAAGACTTCTCAGGAAACTACAAAGCCATGGCATAGAGGGAGATATACAAAGATGGATAGGCAAATGGCTGGATAACAGGAAGCAGAGAGTGGGCATTAATGGGAAGTTCTCCGACTGGGAGAAAGTGACTAGTGGTGTACCCCAGGGCTCGGTACTTGGGCCGATCCTTTTTAATATTTATATCAATGACCTGGAAAACGGAACATCCAGTGAGATCATCAAGTTTGCAGACGACACAAAACTCTGCCGGGCAATCAGATCGCAGGAGGACAGTGAGGAACTCCAGAGCGATTTGTGTCGGTTAGAAAAATGGGCGGAGAAATGGCAGATGAAGTTCAACGTGGAGAAATGCAAGGTAATGCATTTAGGCAGTAATAATAAGGAATACAAGTACAGAATGTCAGGTGCAACTCTGGGAAAAAGTGAACAAGAAAGGGATCTGGGTGTACTGATAGATAGGACCCTGAAGCCGTCGGCACAATGCGCGGCAGCGGCAAAGAAGGCAAATAGAATGTTGGGCATGATAAAGAAAGGAATCTCGAGTAGATCGGAGAAAGTTATAATGCCGCTTTATAGGGCAATGATCAGATCCCACTTGGAATACTGCGTCCAACATTGGTCTCCCTACCTAAAGAAGGATATAAAACTGCTGGAGAGGGTGCAGAGACGAGCGACTAAACTGGTGAAGGGTATGGAGAAACTGGAATATGAGGATCGACTTAAAACACTGGGATTGTTCTCCCTTGAGAAGAGGAGACTGCGTGGGGATATGATCGAGACCTTCAAAATACTGAAAGGAATCGACAAAATAGAGCAGAGATTATTTACATTGTCCAATTTGACACGGACAAGAGGACATGAAATGAAGCTAAGGGGGGACAAGTTCAGGACTAATATCAGGAAGTTCTGCTTCACACAGAGAGTGGTTGACATCTGGAATACTCTCCCAGGGGAGATTATTGCGGAATCGACAGTCCTAGGCTTCAAAAGCAAACTAGATGCATATCTCCTTGAGAGAGGCATATAAAGATATGGTTGGCTATAAAATAAGCCAGGTGTATACCTGGCAGGGCCTCCGCGTGTACGGATCGCCGGACTTGATGGACTGAAGGTCTGATCCGGAGATGGCGCTTCTTATGTTCTGAATTTTAGCACTTAGAAGCTAGCCTGATCACCAGCTATGTTGTATGACATAGCCAGTTAACACCAATATTCATTGGCCAATTGGCTAAGTTTAGTGACCAGACAGACCCACATAAATAACAGGTCTATCTTTGGCTGCTATAACTTAGCTGGCCGACCTATGAATATTGGCTTAACCAACTATGTTTCTAGCAGCCAAAATAAAAATTTAATAACAGTCACCAGGTTCACGCCAACTACGGGATATAGCCAGGTTGACTCACTTAATTGCTATAAGTGTGAAAAGCAGAAAACACAATCTAGTGACAAATTTAAGCATTCATAGTGTTATACTTATCTGATTCAACAATGGGTGTATTGACTGCTAGAATTTTTGCCAAAAATTAATATGAAATATTAGAAGTGTTAGTGATAAAACAGGTATAAAACAGGTGGGAGGTATAAAAACAGGTGGGAGACACACACACACTCTACCCACACATTCTCTGTACAGCCCAATCACAAGAAGGCTGACTCTATGTATAGAGTTCAGAAGGCTCTCATATTTGAGATGTTCTAGCTTCCGCACTACTCCATGGTCATCAAATCCACTCTCAAAAGAGCCAAAAGCTCCAAGACTTACTCTTTGATGCACCCAGGGAGGGAGGCTTGGACATTAGTCTTTTGGGAGGAAGGTGTTTCAGAATGCAATGCTACTTTCTCACATACATTCTTATCAGCCTTCATGGGCATGCACTTGCGAAACTTAATGCCCAGTATGGTGGAATTTGCAAACACTCTTAACAGCTAAGAAGGCTAAGAGCTCTGCCAGGTAGTAGGCAAGGAGAAAAGGTGTAGAAAACACATGGCTAGGGCAACCTGTGATGCTTTTGGCAGTTGACTCAGGGTCTTCACTATGGATACAGAGATGTGCAGACTTGCCTGGCTGTGTGCCTTTGACCTAAAATCAGTAGTCAGGAGAAGCTGGGCAGATAAGCTTTTTGGTAACAAAGTGAAGGAGTTTGTTGACCTCATCAAGAAACATTGATGCCATCAAATCAGTGTCTCAGCCCACTCCTTCTGGACCTCTTCGGCCAGAAGGTTTTCAGCCAGAGGGCAATAGAAGTCCTATTGTTCACGCAGGTGTAGATATACTCCTATCTCTCTTCTACCTTCATTAACAGCAGCAGAGAATGCAGAAGTCCCAGTTAGCTTCCCAGTCAAAGCGAGAGATGGGCTTTGACTGACTCCAGGAAAGCATAGCCATTCTAGAAGACCTATCAGTAGAAGAGAGGCTGAATTTTTTTCCAAGTAAGATGACTCCTTATAACATTACATTAGTGATTTCTATTCCGCCTTTACCTTGCGGTTCAAGGCGGATTACATAAGAATTGTTAAGATATTAAGAAGTACTTAGGGAATAGTTTGAACATTTTCTGGTTTGCTAATAAGTAGTTGCTATTGCAGGAGGAGTTCGGAGTATGTTTGGTTGTGTTATATTGGTTTTATGTATTTTTTGAAGAGTAGGGTTTTTGTTTCTTTTTTGTAGTCTGTGGTCGAAGTCAGCAGATTGGTAAGTTGTTGGTCCAGTTTCGCTGCTCTGGTGGCCAGTAGGTTGTCATACATTTTTCTTCGTTTGACATTTTTGGTTGGTGTGTGTGTGAATATTGTGTGGGTTCTCCTGTGTCTGGTTGAGGTGGATTAAGCTAGTCTATTGTTCCAGTATAACCTCAAATCAGAGAGTTATCAAAATAGATCATATAAGTAACACCCTTCATTAGTGGAAAATTCATCTATCCAGATTAAGCTCTCAGCACTGGGAATTACTTATGAAGTATCTCTTTTTCCTTTTATAGGCCAGAGAGATCAAACTCATGCCACCAGGAGGGAAATGGAAGGGGTTTTACTTCAAGTATTTCCTGGTCCCCAAGAAGTCAGGGGATTTCATCCCATCCTAGACCTAAGGACCCTGAACAAATACCTGTTTAAAACAGAAATTCAGAATGGTTTCCCTAGGCACCCTACTTCCTATGATTCAGGAAAATGATTAGTTATGCTATCTGGACATAAAGGATGCCTCTATTGATATTCAGATGCATCCTGCTCAAGGGAGGTAGCTCAGATTTCAGTAGAGAAATACCATTACTAGTATTGTGTATTGCCCTTTGGCCTGGCATCCTCCCCAAAAGCATTCATACAGTGTCTTGCAGTAGTTGCAAATGGACAGTTGGGTTGGGGTGTATTATGTCAATAAGCAGGGACACATGGGCTTGTTCCTTCTGTGTCAGGAAGCCATCAGGATGTGATGTTGGGTGTCCAGCAAAGACATGGTACTCAAAGCCACTTACCTGGTGGGGAGGAACAAATATTTGGCAGATAGATCGAGCAGGATAATGAGTGGTCTATCCGAATGGCCTGTCAGTATCTTCCAATAGATCTCTTTGTCACTCACCTGAACAAGGTCCCTCAGTACTGTTCCAGTCTGGGATCAAATGACAGACTAGCCTCTGATGCCTTTTCTTTTGGCTGAGGGAAGGGATTTTTGTATCTGTATTCTCCTATACCTCTCATAAGGGAAACTCTTCTGAAACTCAAGGACAAGTTTATTAGGTTTTTTTATATACCACCTATCAAGGTTATCTGAGCAGTTTTACAATCAGGTACTCAAGCATTTCATCCTATAACTTTCCTCCTATAACTTTCATAAGGGAAACTCATCTAAAACTCAAGGACAACAAGGTAATCATGATCCTCATCACCTCTTATTGGCCAAGACAGATTTGATTCCCTCTAATTCTGGACTTAGCCTTCCAAAACCCATGGATACCGGAATATTTTCTGACACTTATCACTCAGAATGAGAGATCACTTCTGCATCCTAACCTTCAATCCCTAGCCCTCATAGTTTGGATGTTGAGAGGTTAGAGGTTGAGTCCCTCCAATTGAATGAGGTCCTGCTTGCTTCCATAAAATATTCCACTAAGATATCATACAATTTCAAGTGGAGGAGGTTTGCCATCTAGTGTAAGGGCAAGGCCATAGATCTTTTCTCTTGTCCTACATAAAACCTGCTTGAATATGTTTTGCATCTTTCTAAGTATGACCTAAAAGCCAACTTCATAAGGGTTCTCCTCAGTGAAACTTACCATCATCATATAAAGGGAAGCCCATCTCTATAGAGCCTTTAGTTGTTTGCTTCAAGAGGAATTTATGTTGCTAAAGCCCCTGGTCAAGCCCCCCACATTGTCATGGGATCTCAATGTTGTTCTTATCCAGCTGATGAAAGCTTCTTTTGAGTCACTTGAAACTTGTCATCAGGTTTTCAGGTTTATTTAAAATGTGATAATATTGCTTATAAAACTTCTAAGCGATGTAAATGATAAAAAAAAAAACCAGGTTATTATATTACAAGTTAGAAATCTGGACAGATTTGGGCAAGGACTAACCTTATGCAAAAGGGACTGGGGTAGAATTACAATAATTATAGGAAAGAAACAAATATGGGAAAATGCAATTGGTTTAACAAGGGGAAATGTCTATAGCCTCATTTGACTTCAAATCTTAAGACTCTTTTCCTTAAGAAAAGTGGAGCATGGACCTTAGATTTAAACTTCATAGGTGTCTTTATCCAGAGTCAGCACTCCTCTAAGGAGAGAAGACATGGTATTCCATAGTTGTGATGCATATACTGAGAATATCTCATTTCTTCTGAAGAACTTGACCTGGAAAGTATTGTTTCTGGTGGCATAACAATTTAGTTATTCATACTCATCTTAAGTTCCTTCCTAAGGTGGTATCTGAGTTCTGCTTTAACCAGTCAATTGTTCTACCAACATCCTTACCAAAACCCCATGCTCATCCCGATGAGAATGCACTGCACACTTTGGATTGCAAGAGAGCCTTGCCTTTCTATTTGGAGTAGACTAAAGCCCATAGACAGTTCACCCAGGTTTTTTTTTTTACTCCAACAAGCTGAGGGCTCCCATCAGTAAACACACACTATCCAACTGGCCAGCAGATTGCATTTCCTTTACATATGCCTAGGGTAGGCTGAATCTGAAGGGCCGTGCCATGGCTCATAATGTCAGAGCCATGGATGCATTGATAGCCCATCTGAGATCAGCCTCCATTGAGGAGATTTGCAAAGCTGTGATGTGGTCATTTATCCACACATTCACAACTCATTACTGTTTTGAGCAGGAGTCTAGACATGACTGGTCTCGTTTGGTCAGTCAGCCCTTCAGCATTAATTTGGGACCTGGAATCCTTTCTCCTTAGCCCATTCCGTTTTTGTTCCAGACTATTCCAATAAAAAGAACAGAAGACATGAAAAAAAAAACCCTACATATTTTGATCTTGCTAGTTGCAGACTTGTTCTGTTTCACCTTTCCTCCCCCCCCCCTCCTCCTTTTTGTTTTTGTTTCAGTCAGCCTGGTAGCTAGAGATTACCCAGCTTTAAGGATATGATATCCTGCTTGTCCTCCAGGAAAGTGATGTTACTCAGCTGTAGCAGGTGTTTGAGAACAGCAGGATACATGTTCGCACATCCCTGCCCTCCTCCCCTAGGAGTTTTATTTTATCAGATAGAATATTAGACTGCCCTGGCCCCTCGCAGCATTGGTGGGCAGGAAGGAACACAAATGCATGGTGCACGTTCCTAACAGCTTTTATAAGATAAACACTGGGGAATGTCTGTGCTGTGGGCTCTATCGGATGATGTCACACAGATGTGAGAATGTGCCCTGTGGTCCTTGGAGAACACCTGCTTCAGGTGAGGAACTTCATTTTACTCCCATCTACTAGTTCAGCAATATTTATTTATTGTAGATTTATTAACTGCCTTTATGATGAGATTCACCCACAGTGGTGTACAGACAGCTTACATTATAGGATGAGCATAATTATATTAAAACTAGTCTTATAGCCCGTTACATTAATGGGTGCTAGAATATATGTGTGTGTGTCTCTCTTTATTTCTTTCTCTTTCTCTCTCCTTAGCCGCTTTCTTTCTTTCTGTCTTTCTTTTTCCTTGGCTGTCCATCACCACCCCTTGCCTGCTCCCCCTGTCCATTCTCCCTTCCTTTTACCTCCCCTGTGTCCACCACCACCCCTTCACAGGTCTCCTTATGCAGCAGCAGCCCTTCTCCCTTTGTTTTACCTCCCCCCTGTCCAACAGCACCTTCCTTCTCCCCCTGTCCAACATTAGGCCTCCGTTCTTTTTTCTTCACCCCCCCCGTCCATCAGCGCCTCTTTCCTTCTCCCCCTGTCCAGCAGTAGGCGTCCCTTCCTTTTTCTCCCCCCCTCCTCCTTCTTATCCCTATGATAAACTTACCTTGCTCTGCCCGTGATCAGAGGCTCCCAACAGCCGCCCAGTTGCACCCATTGGAAAAGTTCCCTCTGCGGCATCCCACACCCCTCCTGACACGACTCCCGCTGTCCCGCACCTGCCCCTGTGTCTTTCTTCTTGTCTTTCTGTGTCCCTCCCTCCATCTGTCTGTCCAAAGCAGCATTTCCTCCCCCCACACCAGTTCCCTGTGCACCTGCCCCTGTGTCTTTCTTCTTGTCTTTCTGTGTCCCTTCCTCCCTCTGTCTGTCTGTCCAAAGCAGCATTCCCTCCCCCCACACCAGTTCCCTGTGCACCTGCCCCTGTGTCTTTCTTCTTGTCTTTCTGTCTTCCTTCCTCCCTCTGTCTGTCTGTGCAAAGCTGCATTCCCTCCCCCCACACCAGTTCCCTGTGCCTGCATTAGCGTTTCCTCTACCCTCTTTCCCTTCCCACAGTCGGACTGCAAACAGTCGCGGGCCCAAGTCATTTGGCGGCCCCCCCCTCTTCCCTTACCGCGGGCCCGACTGGCGATTTAAGCAGCGTGTCAGCAGTCTTCACACGCTGCTTCGGGCCCTTCTACTGCCCTGATTTGCTCCGGACGTGCCAGAGTAAATCAGGGTAGTAGAAGGGCCCGAAGCAGCGTGTGAAGTGCTGACACGCTGCTTAAATCGCCAGTCGGGCCCGCGGTAAGGGAAGAGAGGGGGCGGCAAATGAGTCGGGTCCCGGACAGCGGTGCTCCACGTAGCTCTCGGCCAGAGGCGCAGTCACGCTAGCCTACTGCTGTAGGAGCGCGTTTTGGTGCGGGCCAGGCTCTGGGAGAGCTCACGCAGACTTCCATCACGAAAAACAGCACTACCGGCCAAAGTTTATTTTTAAAGTTTAAAGCCGCTGCGGCGGCTCCTCGCACTATCGCTGTCTGCGTCAGAAGCCTTCTCCGACGCAGGTGTGGCTGATGAGAGGAGCCGCCGCAGTGGTGTTAAACTTTAAAATAAACTTCGGTCGGTAATGCTGTTTTTCCTTGATGGAGATGTGCGCGAGCAGGGAGGTGAGTTCCGTAGCGGGAATAGGTGAGAGGGAGCATTAGAAGTGGATTGGCAGCCGCCAGAGCTCCTAACTTTGTTTCTTTAGGCATCCCCGGTTGTTTCCTTTGATTCAATGTTTATTAGGGTTCGCCGGCCGCCAGCACCGTGAGAGCCGGGTGAGAGCGGCGACCCCTAGCTGTGTATTATTATTATTTTTTTTTTTTAGTTGAAAGCCGCCGCCGCAGCTCCTCTCTCGATCCTGGTGCAGTTCGAGAGAGGAGCCGTGGCGGCAGCTTGAGCATAAGCGCGATGGACGCAGAACCATGCACAGTGAGAGCCGGGGCCGCGCATGCGCACTCTCATGTTCGCGACAGATCAGGGAACACGTTTTTTTTAGTGCGCATGCGCGGCCTAGCATTTTATTATATTAGATGACCAATTTATTAGTGTAGTACTCAAATAGAACAGTGAAGTAAACATAGAACTAGGCAAATTAAATAATACTAGTAGTAATAACAAGATACAGTGTTGGTAACATACATACGAGGAGGTTCCTGAAAAGGTTTTAGTCCATCCAACCAACGTCCTAAATTCTGAGCGTTATTTTGCCACTGTAGCTGAAAAGAATGTTATCTGATTTTGTTAAGTGCCAATTTGCAGAAACAAAATTCTAGGTTTTTGACATTGTTTCAGATCATTGATTGAACTATATCCATGTCATTCTCGTCTTGGTTGGCCTGAGAACTTTTCAGCACCCCCTCGTATTACAACAGCATATTACAACATTCATATACTGTTGTTGTAGGTGCCATCGACTCGTGCTTGAGTTCCAGCGACTTGATGAATTGCAGATCTAAAAAGAAATCCGTTTTTCCTAGTCCAGAAAGGTCCTCCAACATCATCCCCTTGGTTGTTTTCAACATGTCCAGCCGTCTGATTGTAGGTCGCCCTCTTTCCTTGTTCTTTCGATCTTCCCAAACATGATGTCCTTCTCCGGTGATCTCTCTCTTCTGATGGTATAGCGCTACCAGACGCACGCAGTGCTGTATATTAAACAAACAAGAGACGGACCCTGTTCGAATGAGCTTACAATCTAATTATGACAGACACACTGGACAAAAATGGTGAATAAATATAAGCAGTTCATGTAGGGAAATACAAAGGGATGAAGAGGTACGGAGGGTCAGAGACTACAGCGGGCATGACAGACAAATATGGTGCTTTACAAGTTGGTGGGGTTAGGACTTTGGGCTAGATTCACTAAACTCCTGACCAGTTTGCAATCGTTCCCCCACCCAATTCACTAACCTTCTGCCCGATCAATCTCCCACCCATGCAAATGAGGGGAAATGGCATGCTTAAGTAGGAAGCAGATGAAGAAACACCAATTGGGTTTGTCGATCCGAAATGAAACGACTGTTGAGAACCAGTCGCTTACTTATTTATGTATTTATTTACTTTTCTATACCATTCTCCCAGGAGAGCTCAGAACGGTTTACATGAGTTTATTTAGGTCCTCAAGCATTTTGTCCTTTCTGTCCCAGTGGCTCACAGTCTATCTAATGTACCTGGGGCAATGGGGGATTAAGTGACTTGCCCAGGGTCACAAGGAGCAGCGGGGGTTTGAACCCACAACCCCAGGGTGCTGAGGTTGTAGCTTTAACCACTGCGCCACCATCTCCATTCCACTCTCCTGCTCTCTGCCACCCTGAAATCCCAGTATCGAGGTTGCAAAACAACCATCAAAATAAAAAATAAAACTGTACATATGCATACGAACTCCCTTTTTATATAGTCTGCAAAAAGCGCAGTGCAAGACTGTGGTTTTAACCCGCAGTTCTAACCCACGGGTTTAAAGCATGTTCTCTTCCAAAATCTGGTTGCACAAAGTGTGTTCTATTCCATAATATGGCTGCACAAATTGAAATGATTCCTTTTAAAATGTCCACTCGTAGGGCCAGCAAGTAAACTGCAGCCACCCCTCCCCCCCTTTATTTTGACCTCGCTTGTGCAAAACGCAAGCGCATGCACAAATCTCATCTATAACTAACAAGGATAATCTGCGCATGTGTCTCGATCTCTCTACATCGATCCATGGGATCGCTGTAGGGCCTGTGTTCGATCAGATCATTCGCATGAAGAATCTGTAGTGAATCGGTCGTTCGGCATGAGTTTAGTAAATCTAGGCCTTTGTTTGTCTAAGTGCTTTGAAAATTAGCCCCAATGTCAACACAATATGAATTAAACATCATACTAGGAGCAGAAAGGATATGTATATAGACAGAAATATGGGTAAGAAAGGTTTCTGGATAAATGAAAGTGAGTGGCTAGAAAAAGGTAAATTGTAGGTAGTCAAATAAGATATGTGTAGCATGGATAACCCACAAAACAGAAGAAATCTTGCCTTGAAATGTAGCACACAAACAGAAAAGGCAAGTGAGATGTCCAAATCAACCAGTAGAAAAATTTATTGAATATGAAAAGTCACTACAGGGTTGTTTGTTTCGTCAAGTAGAGTATACAAACAAAGGTCCTGACTAGGATCCCAGTTTTGGCGGTATAAACCACCTTCCTCAGTGGACTTACAAACAACTGGAAATTAAAAGTAAACATCAATAAGAACAGAGAGAGGAGACATGATTGAAACGTTTAAGTACATCACGGGACGTATCGAGTCGGAAGATGAGATCTTCTGTCTCATGGGACCCTCGACCACCAGAGGGCATCCACTGAAAATCAGGGGAGGGAAGTTTCATATCGACTCCAGAAAGTACTTCTTCACCGAAAGAGTGGTGGATCATTGGAACAAACTCCCACTGCAGGTGATTGAGGCCAGCAGCGTGTCAGATTTTAAGAGAAAATGGGATACTCACGTAGGATCCCTAAGGGCGTGAATTCGGGGGGTAGGTATTTGGAATGGGCAGACTTGGTGGGTTATAGCCCTTTTCTGCCATCATTTTCTATGTTTCTATGTTTAACATACAGTATTAAAATAAATGGTTATGCTAAACATATAAAAAGTATATATCAACATATATTAAAACCATCTGTACAAATAAAATTAAAAAGCGAGAAACAACTTTCATTGAAAACATATGTACAAATAAAATATAGAAAATATATAAAATAACAGATCTATGAAAAAAACTAATCAATATAAATAAAAATACGACCATGTAGAATAGATGACTACCTATATTATAATTTATAAAAGGGGAGAAGATAGTACACCAACACTAAGGGCTCCTTTTACTAAGCTGCGATAGCAGTGATAGCACATGCTGAATTGCCCCGCACCCTAGACTTTAACGCCAGCATTGAGTTGGCATTAGTTCTAGCCGCGTAGTGCGGGTTTAGCGTGCGCTAAATCCTGCGTGTGCTAAAAACACTATCGCAGCTTAGTAAAAAGAGCCCAAATTGATCAACATGTTTTGGACCATTCTAAAATAACACAAGAGACCAAACGACGTGTAAGAAAATACCATTAAGCTCAACAAAGTACATGAGGTGAGAAATGAAAACAGAGTTATTGCATATGGTTTTATTTTTCAATATAGTCCCATGATAGCTCCATACACTTCATCCATTTTTCCTGCAATGATTTTAACCCTTTGAAAATAATTCTTCTGTTTGACCTTCAAACCAGGATGTCACAGCTTCCTTGACGTCTTCATCACTTGAAAGCCGCTGTCCATAGAGAGATCTCTTCAAAACTTGGAACAGGAAATAATCCGAGGGCGCCAGATCAAGACTGTAAGGTGGATGGTTCAGAATGATGCTGAAACCCACATTCGTGGGTGGCAGCCTGTGATTGTTGTGTCATGTGCATTGTCGTGAAGAAGCAGCATGCCTGCTATGGGTTTTCCTCATCTTTTCTCCTTGATTGACTCCCCGGTTATGGTTGTCTTGTGTGGCATGAACTCCAGAAGCAAAAGTCCTTCATCATCTCAGAAGATAGTTGCCATGACTTTATCTGCAGATTTTTCTGTTTTGAACTTTTTTGGAGGGGGGTGTGTGTGACTTGTGCTTCCACTGCATTGGCTCCATTTTGGACTCGGGATCTTTGTGATAGACCCAAGTCTAATCTCCAGTCACCAAAAGATGAAAAAATTCACGTCTTCACGGAGCATCTCTAAGTTCTCCTGACAGAACTGAAGCCTTGTGGCCTTCTGACATGGCATCAGCATTCTTGGAACCCATCTTGCACTAACTTTGGACATACCCAACTTTTCATGAATTATTTTCCAAATTGTACCTGCTGAGATGCCCATTTCTTCAGCTATTCGGGAAACCTTAATTTGTCTGACAAAATAAAATCCTCTACTTTCCTGCACATTTCTGTGGAAGTTGCTTCCATAGGCCATCCAGTGTGAGGGTCATCTTCAATGGACTCTCTACCCCACTTAAACTGCTTGCTTCAAAGTTCTACTATGTAGGATGATGGGGCAGACTCACCAAAAACTGCAGTCATGCGTTCATTGATCTCCTTTGGCTTTTTCCCTTCTTTTGTGAGAAAGTTTATTACTGAACAGTGCTCCAAATCTAGCAGTTTCTTACTTGATTCACATGAGGACCCTCCTGACATCCGGTCTCTTGGAATGTTAGAATCTCACTGAGCTGCAACTGTATATGAGTAACCTTGAGACATGTCACAACATGCACAGATTTGTTTCAACACGCTTGCTACTTTCTTTCATCTATATATATAAAATCGGAGGTATGTATGTGTGTACGTATGTATGTATGTATGTGTGTGTGTGTGTATGTGCCGCGATCACGCAAAAACGGCTTGACCGATTTGAACAAAACTTGGTATGCAGATCACTCACTACCTGGGATGATATGTTCTGGGGGTCTCGCAGCCCACCTGCACACGTGGGCGGAGCTACAAACACAACATCAGATTTCACCCATTCATGTCAATGGAGAAAATGTAAAAAGCTGCCATTCTCACAGTAATTCAAAAACGGCTTGACCGATTTGAACGAAACTTGGTATGCATATCCCTCACTACCTGGTGTGATATGTTCTGGGGGTCTCGCAGCCCACCTGCACACATGGGCGGAGCTACAAACAGAAAATCACATTTCACCCATTCATGTCCATGGAAAAAATGTAAAAAGCTGCCATTCTCACAGTAATTCAAAAACGGCTTGACCGATTTGAACGAAACTTGGTATGCAGATCCCTCACTACCTCGAGTGATATGTTCTGGGGGTCTCGCGGCCCACCTGCACACGTGGGCGGAGCTACAAACAGAAAATCAGATTTCACCCATTCATGTCAATGGAAAAAATGTAAAAAGCTGCCATTCTCACAGTAATTCAAAAACGACTTGACCGATTTGAACGTAACTTGGTATGCAGATCCCTCACTACCTGGGGTGATATGTTCTGGGGGTCTCGCGGCCCGCCTGCACATGTGGGTGGAGCTACAAACATAAAATCAGATTTCACCCATTCATGTCAATGGAAAAAATGTAAAAAGCTGCCATTCTCACAGTAATTCCAACTACCTGGGGTGATATGTTCTGGGGGTCTCGCGGCCCACCTGCACACGTGGGCGGAGCTACAAACATAAAATCAGATTTCACCCATTCATGTCAATGGAAAAAATGTAAAAAGCTGCCATTCTCACAGTAATTCAAAAACGGCTTGACCGATTTGAACGAAACTTGGTATGCAGATCCCTCACTACCTGGGGTGATATGTTCTGGGGGTCTCGCGGCCCACCTGCACACGTGGGTGGAGCTACAAACATAAAATCAGATTTCACCCATTCATGTCAATGGAAAAAATGTAAAAAGCTGCCATTCTCACAGTAATTCAAATATGGCTTGACCGATTTGAACGAAACTTGGTATGCAGATCCCTCACTACCTGGGGTGATATGTTCTGGGGGTCTCGCGGCCCACCTGCACACATGGGCGGAGCTACAAACATAAAATCAGATTTTAACCATTCATGTCATTGGAAAGGATGTAAAAAGCTGCCATTCTCACAGTAATTCCAACTATAAAACACTTTCTATGACACTATAACCACTAGGGACATCATTTCTATTCTACCACGGACACCATACATATAGAGTTTGTATGTTCTAACTGTGTTTGTAACTGTTTCCTTCATGCACCCCAGTTCATAATGTTATTACATTACATGAGTACTCACATATTCTGAACTAGGAACACGGGTTCCATTCTGAACCGGGAAAAAACTGCATGGAGTTTCTTTTCAACCTGAGTTTCCACATACTGAGTTGTTTAAATCAATACTGAAACTTTTGGATGCCACTTATTCCAACAGATCTTCCTTTTCAGTTTACGAGATTGCAAATTCCAGTGAGACTTGCATTCTCTATCACAATCAACAATTCACAGGGACAGACTATTACATACTGTGGAGTGGATTTAAGATCCCCCTGTTTTTCCCATGGACAACCCTATGTTGCTTGCTCAAGGGTGGGTTCACCCAAGAATTTATATGTTCTTGCTCCTGGAGGTGAAACTAAAAATGTTGTTTATAATCAAGTTTTGTGTTAGTTGTATTGTATTCATTTTGTCAAATATTTCACATTATAATTTGAATATTGTACTTTTTATAAAGCTGTTAAAAAATAATTTCATTCACCACTATAAAGTATCTTTATTTGAATCCATTTACAGTGTTATTGCTATAATTAAATACCCGTGCAACGCCGGGCCATCAGCTAGTACTCAGATAAATTACTGAACACCCTTTGTACCATTTTCACCAGTTCCCGAGCAGAGGTCATGCCAGTGCCAGTGTAAGCTTTATTTCTGCAGGATTTATGTTAGTATTTTGTAAAGACAAGTGGAGCTGCATATCAGAAGGATATCCAACTCAAAATATGAAGATTCAAGTCAGTACGTCATATAAGGACATCCAGTAGTAATTTATCATGTATTTTAGAGCATCATATAGCCTGTCCTAAAATACATGAGAAACAGACGTCTGTGCTTATGAGGTCCAGCATCAAAATCTATTTTACAAACTGAAATGTTCCAATTATGAACATGTCCCATGTCAGCTCTTTCTGATTTTTTTTTTTTTATTGTGAGCCCTCTGGGGACAGAAAAATACCTATCATACCTGAATGCACACAACTTCGGTAGCCTTCCAGTTTGCAGGTTTCTTATACATTCAGATACAGCAAGTATTTTACTGTCTCTGAAGGACTTACAATTTCAAAAATAATAATTTCAAAGAGCTAAAGTACAATTTGAACTTAGGCTCTATACTCCCAGCCCACTGCACTAACCATTAGGCTACTTCTCAACTCTGCATAAGGTATATTAAGAAGTACATTAAAAAAAAAAAGATTTTAGTACCACGAACACCCCTTTTATTTCTGAAGCTGTCATCCAGCTACCATAACCCTTGCTAGTTTCTTATTCAGAGGAGGGAGGTTAACAGCAACCAGTGAGAGATTAAGGAGTTGGCTTGCCTTAATCCTTTCAGTTGACAGCAACATAATCCAAGCACCTTTCTGTAACCTGGATGTGCCCAGGTCTAAATAATAGTGACAATCCCTTTGGACATAGATGTCCCTTCCTCTTCTGAAATCAGAGTTGGCCCTCAATATTTCAACCCCTCGACATACCCAAAACACACTTAGATCACACTCCCTTGCCATATAAATGTACTGTAGTTTTTAGACATCCATAGCCTGGCTTTATAAAATAAGGATCCGTATGTCCATGTAGTATGTTTATCTAAATGACAGTTATTGGACATCAAAAACACAAATAGAGCTTCTAAAATAAGGGCCTAAGTACTTTTCTGCCCTATTAACTTAAGCATCCTGCTATAAAGTTACCCACCTAATGCTTTGGAGAAGATACAGACTTTCATCTGCTTTCTTAGTAGACTTAAATCAGGCACATTCCTTCTGGGAGTAAATTTCAGAGTAAGGAGGTTGCTCCTGAAAAGGCTGGCTAATGGGTGTCACATCACATGTTTCATAGCCCTGCCTGTCCTTTAGGAAAAACAGAAGTACAAGCCCCTCGATCCTCTGCTGGATGAGTTAACCAAACTTGGTCACACAAGCGTAGAATTCACCCAGCACCCTCCTCTTCACTCTTTGATACAAAAAGTCTTTAGCAACGAAGGGAGCCTGAAGCTTAATGTAGCACCAAATAATTTGTTAACAATCCTGCTGTACATAACAGGTGGGGAATAAGGTGTTAGATTAGTTAACGCAGGCATATACTGCTAATTTAATGTGACAGACGTACAAGAGAGAAAAGGCATGCACATATGTATATGTGTGTTTTTCCATGCTAGCTTTAGTGCATGCAAGGTTGTGTCTATAGCTATTTGTGTATGTGTATCTGGATGACTGCGTTTATGTCTCTGTGCATGTGGATTTTAAATGTGTTCTGCTTGTGTGTGTGTTTGTTTAGAAACATAGAATCATGATGGCAGATAAAGGCCAAATGGCCCATCTAGTCTGCCCATCTGCAGTAACCCTTATTTCTTTCTCTCTCTGAGATATCCCATGTGCCTATCCCATACCTTTTTGAATTCAGACACAGTCTCTGTCTCCACCACCACTTCTTCTGGGAGACTGTGTGTTGAAGTTGTGCTCTTTCTTGTGTATTCTAAGGATTACTCTGGATTTTATTTCACGCTGTTCTGCATATTGTATACTTAAAGACACAATACTAAAGACCCCGGAATCATATACAAAAACATATTCCACTCTTCCCAAGGTGACTGCAGCTGCTGCAGGACTGAGGAACAGTGGCGTACCAAGAGGGGCAGGGGGGTGCGGACAGCCCCAGGTGCATGCCTTAGGAGGGTGCACAGCCGGCTGGGGCCGGGGCCAGAATCTCCCGCCCTACTGTGCAACAGGACCTGCACCTCAGCGCAGCTGCCGACTCTGCTCCAGAGCAAGTACGTCGGAGGGGATGCAGGCCCTGTTGCACAGTAGGGGCCAGGGCTGAAACCTCCCGCCCTACTGTGCAACAGAACCTGTACCTCAGCGTGGCTGCCAGTGTACCCCCTCCGACGTACTTGCTCTGGAGCAGAGTCGGCAGCCGCGCTAAGGTGTAGGAAGGTCCCGCGATGACTACATCTTCTGACTTTGCTCCGGAAGAAGTAAGTTATGTCGGAGGGGGTGGACCCGGCAGAAACAGTCATCGCGGGACCTTGCCGCAACTCCCTGCATCTGCCGGTCCACCCCCCTCCGACGTAACTTACTTCTTCCGGAGCAGAGCCGGCAGACCTAGTCATCGCGAGACCTTCCTGCACCTCAGCGCGGCTGCCGACTCTGCTCCAGAGCAAGTACGTCAGAGTGGGGTGAACTGGCAGCCAGCAGCTACAGTCATCACAGGACCTTGCTGCATGAAGTGAGAGAAAGGGGGCAGGGTGGTATGGAAGAGTGGTGATGATGGAATTGGTGTGCAGGGAAAGGGGAGAGAGACATAAGGGGGAAGGATATTGGATGGAATTGGATTGGAGGGAAAGAAAGGGAGCAGATGCTGATGGAAGTGGGGGGAAGGGATAGACAAGGGGTAGATGCTGATTGAAGAGGGGTGGATGGAGAGAGAAAGGGCAGACATTGGATGGTAGTAGGAAGGGTTGAGAGAGAGCCTATGTTGGATGGAAGAGCGGATGGGAGAGATAAGGGAGCAGATGCAGGAAGAAAATGGGGATGAGAGAAAGAGGGGAACAGATGCTGGATGGAAGTGGACAGAGAGAGGAGAAAGTACTGGATGGAAGGGGTAGAGAAAGAGGGCACACGATGGAAGGCGGGGATAAATAAAAGGAGGGCACATGATGGGGGGAAAAGGATTGAGTTAGTGAAATACTGGACGGGGTGAGGGAAAGAGGTGGCGAGCTGTAGGTAGACAGTGAAAAAGGAAATTGATGGCAAGGTAGTAATAACGTTACTACCTTGAAATTGAAATTGAAAAGGAAAATGAGGGGAAAAAGGGAAAGGAATTGGAGAGGTGTGGGAGAGGGAAGGAGAGGAGAGATACCAGACCAATGGGGGTGAAAGGAGAGATGGAAGGGGGAAGCATACAGCTTCTGGAAGGGGCATAGAAGGAGAGACGATGCCATATAGGGGCAGAGAGAGGGCAGACAGTGGATGGAAGGAAGAGAGTAACAAGAAGATGAGGAAAGCAGAAACCAGAGAATACAAAGGTAGAAAAAATTTATATTTATTTATTTTTTGCTTTAGGAGACATGTGTCACTGTTTCTGTGGTATTACATTGTATGCACAGTCCAGCTTCTTGGTGGTTCAATTTAACCTTTGTCTACGTATTTTTATTTTATCCATCCTTTTACAAAACTGTGGAGCGTTTTTTAGCGCCAGCTATGGTGATAGCAGCTCTGATGCTCAGAACTCTATGAGCATCAGAGCTATTACCACCGTGGCTAAAAACCACACTACAGTTTTGTAAAAGGGGGAGGAGTTAGTTTGTGATTACACATATTCCATACTAAGCAAAGGTGTTTTCTGTGTTCTGTGTGTTCGAAGACATGGTTTTCTGTTAGGATTGACTGTGCAGGATTGATCTGAACTAGTCTGGCTTGTTTAGATTACAATGGGTGTATTGATGTTGTACTTCACACTGCAGTGTGTAAGATGTTGCCTTTTCCTAGGTACACTCTTGTGTGACGTGTGGATTGTTACTAAAAATCATGTTTTTCATACAGATGGGGGGATGTAAAAAAATGATGGGCCCTGGGTGTCACATATGCTAGGTAGCCACTGTTAAGGAACCACGGTTTTCTTTAGATTGAATAGAGGCCTGGTTTATTAACAAAAGCAAGGATTTTTTATAGGCTTTGCGTTCTTTGACCACCTGCCAACTTCATGTTCTACTTATAACCAGGGCTGTAAATAGTCTTAGTAGCTTTTCTCACTTTGAGAAAGAGCTGTAGTGGGCAGAAGCTGTGGCCTAAGCTCTCGTCTTGGTTCCCATCTCCTTCCATTGATCTATGCTGCAAGTACCATGGCATCCTTCCAGCCATACAACCTGATGTGGCCCAATACTACCACTAGGCATTTTTCTCAGTGGATTTCCAATAGACGGAGACTTTTATATGTGATTGTGTTCAACAATGATTTTTAAGACATTTTCTTGCTATGTTTTTGAAATTTGGGAAACTTCTACCTATTTCTTTGATTAAGGTCATTATTTTTTAGACATTTTCTGGGAACCAGCTACGAGGGGCCACTGAAAAGTTCTCAGCCCAACCAAGAAGAGAATGATGTAGAGCCATGAAACCTACAAGTAATTCCACACTTTTCGTTTCAATGATATGAAACGAAACAAAAAGTGTCAAGAAAAGTGTGGAATAACTTGTAAGTTTCATAGCTCCACATCATTCTCTTCTTGGCTGGACTGAGAACTTTTTAGCGATCCCTGTTTAGCGATGCCAATACTTGGACGTCATATCAAAAGTGCCCCTACCCATGTCCTCTTTATAAGGACCGTAAGTAAACGGCGGAGAAATAACATACCCCAATGGTTCTCTGCGGAGATCTCGGAACTCATAAAACAGAAGAAAAGAGCATTTGCATCCTACAAATGATCACAACGACCAGAAAACAAAGAAGCTTATCTAGTGAAATCTAGAATTGTTAAAACAGCGGTCAGATATGCCAAACTCAGAATGGAAGAAGATTTAGCTAGGAATACTAAAAAAGGGGATAAATCCTTCTTCAGGTATGTTAGTGATAGAAAGAGGAATACATACGGGATAGTGCGCCTAAGGAAACCCGACGGCAACTTTGCAGAATCGGACTCCGATAAAGCCGAACTACTGAACAAATACTTCTGTTCAGTATTTACCTGTGAGGCACCAGGATCCGGTCCATAGCTGCAAACAAGAGAGAGCCCAGAAGACCCGTTCAGGAATTTTGAATTTTCCACCAGCAGCATCTACCAAGAATTGTCAAGGCTCAAAGTGTAAAAAGCCATGGGACCGGATAAATTGCACCCCAGAGTGCTTAGGGAATTGAGAGATGTCCTGGCAGAGCCATTAGCCACGCTCTTCAATCTTTCTCTGAGCACGGGAAGAGTTCCATTAGACTGGAAAACAGCTAACGCCATTCTGCTCCACAAAAAGGGATGCAGGTTAGAGACTGCAAATTACAGACCGGTAAGTCTCACGTCAATAGTGTGTAAACTTTTGGAAACATTGATTAAACACAAATTAGACATGATCCTGGACGACGAGAGACTGAGGGATCCACACCAGCATGGATTTACAAAGGGGAGATCCTGCCAATCCAACCTGATAAGTTTCTTTGACTGGGTAACAAAAGAACTAGATAAAGGAGAGTCCCTAGATGTAGTGTATCTGGACTTCAGCAAGGCTTTTGATAACGTCCCACACCGTAGACTCTTGAACAAGATGAGTTTGTTGGGGCTAGGAGAAATACTAACTGCATGGGTTAGGGACTGGCTCAGTGGCAGACATCAGAGGGTGGTGGTAAACGGTACTCCCTCTGAAAAGTCGGAAGTGCATAGTGGAGTACCGCAGGGCTCAGTCCTGGGTCCAATCTTATTTAATATCTTCATACAAGATCTGCCTCAGGGACTTCGGGGTAAAATTGTATTATTTGCCGATGATGCTAAATTATGCAACATAGTAGGCAGAGGTACCATGCCCGACGCTATGACACAGGACATACTTTTTCTGGAGCACTGGTCTACTATTTGGCAGCTGAATTTTAATGCCAAGAAGTGTAAAATTATGCACCTTGGTAGCAGAAACCCATGCAGAAACTACACTCTGAATGGTGAGACCTTAACCAGAACTGTGGCAGAACGGGACCTGGGAGTAATCATTAGTGAAGATATGAAGACAAATGCTGGGTTGCATCCGGAGAAGCTTTGTGAGCCGAAAGCCTGAGGTGGTAATGCTGCTGTAAAGGTCCATGGTGAGACCACATCTGGAATACTGTGTACAATTTTGTAGGCCACACTATCGGAAGGATGTGCTAAGAATGGAATCAGTTCAATGATTGGCCACCAAGATGGTCTCAGGGCTCAAGGATATCCCATATGAAGAACGTCTAGGTAAGTTGCACCTTTACTCTCTCAAGGAACGCAGAGAGAGGGGTGACATGATAGAAACGTTCAAATACGTTACTGGCCGTATTGAGGTGGAAGAAGACATCTTCTTCTTTACAGGCCCTACGGCGACAAGAGGGCATCTGCTAAAAATCAGGGGCGGAAAATTCCATAGTGACACTAGGAAGTACTTCTTCACCGAAAGGGTGGTTGACCGTTGGAACGATCTTCCACTTCAGGTAGTTGAGGCCAGTAACGTGACTGACTTTAAGAACAAATGGGACCAACATGTGGGCTCACTTCAAAGAAGAACTTAGAGGGGAGGGTTATTTGAGTGGGCAGACTTGTTGGGCCGAAGGCCCTTTTCTGCCATCATATTCTATGTTTCTATGTTGTTCTTTGATTTATGTTAGAAAAACTACTCATGAAGTAAAAATCAGGATGATAGAACACAGGAGCAACATCAGAAGGAGGGAAACACTTCTCAGGACTCTCGAAGAAATTAATAAAAAAAACTTCAGCTAATACAGCCACAGCAACAAGATTTATATTCTACAAATTGAGATTTTATCACATCACACCACTACTCATAGAACTACACTGGCTCCCAGTTTACAAGGGAGTCGAGTTTCCCCCAGATTTGCTGAGCTACTAGGACGATCTACCAAATAACGTAACATTAACCATCTGATATTATCATTTTCATCCCTGAAAGGAGCAAAATATAATAAGATTCACTGCAACTCATTTAACTATCAAACTACAAAAACATGGAACTCTCTACCCACTGAAATTCACTCTTTCACAAATACCTGAAAACATGGCTCTTCCAAAAATCCTAACTAGGAGCCTAGCTTGACCCAAATTTTGAACTGTACACTTATGGTCATGAAACTAATACACTACCCATGAATTTACTGTACCAGAAGTCTATACTAGGAATACAATTGGACTTTTACTGCACAGGATATTTATGTTTTTGTCTGTGTTGCAATAATTGCTGTTGTAATATCTGAAATGCATTAATTGTTGTTGTAACCCGGCTGAAACTCCACTCTGGAGAATTTGGCAGGATATAAGACCACAAATAACATAACATAATATTGCTACCCCATTGGTATAACATTTCCTTGATTTTTTCACACACTTTCTCTGAATTGAGATTTTTTAGTGCTTAAGGTAGCCAGTGCATAGTGCTGTGGAGGCTGATTTTCAATCTGAAATTGGTCATTGCCTCAGTGGCGCTGTGGGGAATTTCTGGCCTCTCTAGATTTGACAGAGGCCTAGCTACATATCCTCTTTTGTTTTCCAGATCACAGGAAGTTTTTTGAGGTTCCACGTTCTGGATTAGCACTTCCAGTTCTCAGCCCTTATGTTTGGACTGGCATTGGCACCCCACACCTTCTCAAAGGTGATGGTCATTATAGCAGCACACCTGTGCTGATTCTTAGGGATCTTTACCTGGACAATTGGCTGATAAGAGCTCCATCCAAATCCAAAGGAAGAAGAGTGGTAGAACAAGTAGTCCAGCTCCTGCAGAAGCTGAGCTGGGTCATAAATTTCCACAAGAGTCACCTGGAATCAACACAGTCTCTGGAGTATCTGGGCATCCATTTCAACACAGAGAACAGAGTATTTCAGGAAAAGCCAGCACATATGGCATGACATTATTAACAGGTCCTAGGGTCCATGGTAGCAATGACATTGTCCCCTGGCACATTTGCACCCTCATCAGGATAAATTTTTATCCCATTGGACACTGCAGACATATTTGCTGCAGATGCCTCTAACTTGGTCAAGCGAAGAGCACTGCAGCCTACTGTTGGCTGAAGCCACAGCTCCTATCCTGAGGAATCTCACTGCATGTCTCCACATGGGTGATCCTGATGACAGATGCCAGCCTTTATGGCCGGGGAGCTCATTACAAAGGTCACCTGGTGCAGGGACATTGGTCCCTCTCACAGAGGAGGTGGTTGATAAATCAGTTGGAACTGAGAGCCATCTGATTGGTGCTGCAGTCGCTGGGAAGCTCGCTGGAAGACTAAGCAGTACCGGTCTTCTCAGACAATGCAACGGCAGTGGCCTATGTCAATTGGCAGGGAGGCACCAAGAGTACACCCCTGCGATAGGAAGACCAGCTGTTGTTTCAGTGGGCAGAAGCCCATCTATTGGCTCTCTCAGTAGCACATATAGTGGGAGTAGGCAATGTGCAAGTGGATTTTCTCAGCCATCAGACTCTAGATCCCAGAGAATGGACCCTCTCTCAAGAGGAGTTTGACAGCATTTTGGGATACTGGGGGCATCCAATGTTCAATTTAATGGTGTCAGCCCCCAACAAGAAGGCTATGTGGTTTTGCAGTCACAGATCCGAGCCAGGAAGCACTGGCTTGGATGCTCTGGTGCATCCATGGCTACAGGTGAGACTTCTGTATGTCTTCCCTCTGGGGCCAATGATAGGCAGGACTAGCTGAGACTGCTATGGTATCCAGATCTGGTGGGCCTAAACAAGGGTTTCAGGTTACTCTGTCATCCGGGACTATTCTCAAAGGGTCCAATCACCCTGGAGGATCTGGAGAGCTTTGGTATTACAGCATGGCTCTTGAGTGCGCAGCCTTAGCATGAAAAGGCTATTCAGAAGTGCTAGGGCAGCTTATGTGAAGGTCTGGAAGAGCTTTCAGGGCTGGTGTTAGCAGAGGAATGTGGTTCTGGTCAAAGTTCCAATTTCCATGATTTTAGTCTTTCTTCAGGAGGAGCTAGAAAATGGCCTTGCAGTTGGCTCCCTCAAAATATAACTAGCAGGTCTTATGTGCTTCAGAGTTCAGACAAACAAAAGAACATTGGCTTGGCTTTTCATCCAGATGTGGCTAGATTTTTGAGGGGAGCATTGCATCTGCATCCTCCAGTATGCCAGCCAACAAGGAATCTTTATCTAGTCTTATCCTAGGACAAGCAGGCAGCATATTCTCACATGTGGGTGACATCATCCATGGAGCCCCAGTATGGACAGTGAAAAAGTGCACTAGCACTTTAAGAATTCAAAAGCTGTAAGATTACCTGCACCATGCATGCACGAGTGCCTTCCTGCCTGACGCCAGATCGAGAGCGTCAGTTTTTCATTTTCCGCAGAGTGAAGATGTCTCTTGTTTCTCCAATGAGTTGCCTTCCCGTTTATATTTCTTTTACAAACTTTTTCAAGTATTTCAAGTTTCTTCTTTATTTTCTTTGAAAATCAAGTATAGAAGAAAAGTAGAAAGGAAAAGAAATTTTGAACTTTCTTCAAACTTCTTTCAGTGTTCAGCAGCCCTCACATAAATTTCCATCCTTACTCCATACCATGATCATCGATGGATTTTTGGCCTTGTTTCTACTCTACCACGGCTCGCCCTCTCTGACTGCATCTGACTCCGGGGCTATAGTTTAGAAGAAGATAAACATTATTGATTAATTTCAAAGTTTTTCTCCTTTGTTTGGTCTGGAGTCGAACTTCCAGTGACTGGGACTTGCCAGTACCGGTATACATCGATACCTCCATTTACTTGCATCAGTGGCATATTAGCATCGAGTCTATTTGATTCATGCCTTTCTGTAATTGATGTTTCAACTATGTCAATGCAGGTGCATTGCAGTGGGCATAGCCCTGCCAATTAAGCATCGAGTCCATTTGATGCATGGCTTTCTGGGCGATACAGGTTGTCATTTCTGAAGTGCATCGCCTTTTCAGGCACTCATGCTTCGACGCCTGTGGCACCTTCAATACCACTTGATGTTATATGGTCTTGGTGCCTCCCCTTCATCAATTAACATCGATACAGATTGTCGTTTTCAAGTGCATCGCCTTTCTGGCTTCTACACTTCGATGCTTGTGACACTTTCAATACCACTTGATGTAATATGGTATTGGTGCCTCTTCTTCATGCATCGTTCTGCATCGGTACCAATCCATGCTAAGTGTATCATATCCAACAGCGATACTTTCTCCAGGTTTTTCTTACATCATACCATCGATGATCATTGAGGCTTTATGCAGTATTTCCTTGCAGTAGCTTCAGTACTGTGGCATCTATATTGATGGTATCTATTTGGGATACATTTTTGAGGAATAGCTCCATATTGACATCGGTGTTCTCCTTTTGTGCAGGTTGTGTCTCCTTCTGGGTGTGCATCCTCTTTGAGGTCTCCCTCCCCTCGACACCCTGTGGCACCATTGATACCCACTCAGTCTGAGGTATCAGTGCAGGATATTCATTCCAGGGCCAATGACTTTGTTTGCACTGCTTCACATCGTTTACATCAACTATGACCTACTTACTCTTGACAGAGCATCACATCAGCTGCAATTTGGGAGAACGTTCCTTTTCATCAGAGCGGTACCGAAGACATCGGGGAGTTTCATCATTTTTCCCTTTAAGTTCATCGGTTCCACTTCAGCCTCTGTTCATACACGTTGCATCAGTGTTCTTCAAGTTGATGACATTTCACATCCTCGAATCATCCTTGTGCTTTCATAAGGTATTGTCGCCGTTGATGATCCTCTTCATTGGAACATCAATCACCAGCAAAACACCGATGTTCTTCATATCGAGGCTCTGCATTGAGGTATTGAAGGTCTTCATTGGGGCACCAGAAGCTTTTTATTAAAAAATACAGCTTAAATTTGAATTCTCCCTTAGCCATGGCACAGCATTCCAGCTCTAGTTTCTTAATTTCCAACAGTCTTTGAACTTTATTTTCATATGGACTTCGCTGCGCAGACTCAAATAAGGGAAACTGATGTTTTTTTAGAAATGGCGTAGCTGCTTAAGTTGGAGCATCAGTTTAGGTCCAAAGGGCATCGACATCTTGTTCCCGTTGTTGGTGATCTTCCTCCTAGGACTTTGATCATCTTCTTCGCATTGCGTTTCTGTATTGATGTTGATGATTTTTCATCAGGAAACTGTGAGGCTTCATCTATATCTCAGAAATCAGCTGTGTCTTTTTGACCTGCTCCTAGAGACTGTATTCTTCAATACCGGGCCTACCTAAGCATAGCATTTTGGAACTACAAGGTACCGAATCCAGTTTTCTATCGAGGCATCAATCCACATTGCAACCTTCTTTCCATTCTACTTCAGGAATCCACCATAGGTGTATAACCTGTAAGGTGGTTTTTTTCCTGTTGTCTGAACATGAACATGAAAAACATACAAGATCTAGTGGGGGAATCTAACATGGGTGTAGAGCCTGTTAAGTTAGATTCCTTACCATGTTTAAAAAAAAAATTCTGGCCCTATTAACCAATTAAGCTGAATGGTTCTCTGCTTTATCCTCTAAGCAGGATCAACCAGGTTTTTTACTGAAGCATGCCTTCCACTGTACCATCAATGTTCATACAGTACTTTCCAGGTTGCTCATATAATTACTTTGAAGTATCTTTTCCTACATGTGTTTCTCCTATTGTTTAATGAACATTATTCACAACACCCTTTACTCCATCTCCTTTTTTATTCTAAAGGAACCTGGAAGTTTGGGAGAGGCTGTAGGGGAGGAGAAGGCCACTACATCCTTTTTAGGATGTTTTTCATTTTACTCCAGTTTATCTCAAACAGAGTCTCTGGACCGAAGGTTTCATGAACATGGTCTAAAATTAGAGGGTTATACGTTTGAACATCAGTGCGCACTACCCAAATTCTAATAGATTAAGATTATAATTCTAGAACTGTTCCTGGTCTGCATTCTATACAGATCACATTTATATCTTTCAGTTTCATTTTTAATATCTAGACAGAGAAAATGGATATGTTTGGGTACAATTAGCGTATGCAAGTTTTTATAGCATCACATAGTACCATAGACTTGTGAGTACTGGTCAACAAGTCAATGAAGCCGTCCATGCAGTGGCAAAAAGGGCGAACAGAATGCTAGGAATGATCAAGAAGGGAATCACGAATAGATCGGAGAAGGTTATCATGCCGCTGTACCGGGCCATGGTACGCCCTCACCTGGAATACTGCGTCCAGCACTGATCACCGTACATGAAGAAGGGACACAGTACTACTCAAAAGAATCCAGAGAAAAGTGACTAAAATGGTTAAAGGGCTGGAGGAGTTGCCATACAGTGAGGGATTAGAGAAACTGGGCCTCTTCTTCCTTGAAAAGAAGAGACTGAAAGGGGACATTATCGAAACATTCAAAATAATGAAAGGAATAGACTTAGTAGATAAAGACAGGTTGTTCACCCTCTCCAAGGTAGAGAGAACGAGAGGGCACTCTCTAAAAATAAAAGGGGATATATTCCGTACAAACATAAGGAAGTTCTTCTTCACCCAGAGAGTGGTAGAAAACTGGAACGCTGTTCCGGAGGCTGTTATAGGGGGAAACACCATCCAGGGATTCAAGACAAAGTTAGACAAGTTCCTGCTGAACCAGAATGTACGTAGGTAAGGCTAGTCTCAGTTAAGGCACTGGTCTTTGACCTGGGGGCTGCCGCATGAGCGGACTTCTGGGCATGATGGACCACTGGTCTGACCCAGCAGCGGCAATTCTTATGTTCTTATGTTCATTGGGTGTTGTTCTAGTACTGAAATCAAGCCATACCTTTGTTACAGGTCCTTAGATTTTATATCGATTTTCATTCAGTGCATTACAGTTCTACCTGTTACTGTTCTCTACAGTTTGCTGGGATCTTATCTAACATGATTTACATGTTGTGACTTCTAGACTACTCCTAGTTCACCTTCTTTTTACCTTTCATACCAACACTATATTCGTGCCTGCTAACGTAGTATAGTTACGTCTTTGTAAGACTCATTCCTATTTTTTTATTTTTTCTATTCCTCAGGAGAAGACTCAGAACCCCTCCATGGTAGCATCGAAAGCCTGTAATCTTGATCCATCTTTGGAATTATTTTAACTGACCTGAAGATCATTAATAAAAAATATGTTCTGTGTTTTCCTGCTACAACCATTTTTTAATGGTCTTGCAGAGTTATTTTACTTCTTGTGTTGACCTAGAGAAGAAGAGTTAAGGGCTACTGCGGAGGAGCAGAGTGGTTGGTCTGTTTGACTTTTCTGCCATTATGCTTCTATATTTCTGTAGGAAATATTGTGTTATGCATTTCATCCTACTCATAGTTCCTTTAATGGGTTTGAGTGGAGGAAATGTTCTCACACATTTTCTCTGGTTTCTATTTCTAAAATCCACAGACAAGATCTTATTCTGAGACTACGTTGGTTTCTTGCTGGATCTCTAGTATTACGTTTCTGATCCAGAAATTTTAGTTCTCCTCATTTTGTTTTTCTCCGTTACATACTTCTCTGTCCAACTTTGAGGTTTTCACCTGGTTGCCATTTCCTCTCGTGTTTTCTGATGTTGGTGACCGCTTTTCTTGAAGTACTTCTATTGCTTCCTAAGAAGATTCTACTCAGCACCTTAACTCTGCAGGCACATTGCCTCTTGTTTAGTTAGGTCACTCTCAACTCTTCAGTATCTCTTTACCTTCAGTTGATGCCACTGGCTCAGGAGTAATTTATTCAATTTTTTGGGGGGTAACACATAGCTAAGCCCAGGTTACCCATGTTCTCTCTTCTATATTAAAGTAAGAGGGTACAGGAGTTCAATGACATGGGTTTGTTACTTTAGTTTTCCTGCTCACCTTCTTAGATACTCATGTTTCATGTGGCACTCATCTAGGGCTTATACTTATATCATGGCTTGTTTCTCTGTTCCATATTTTATTTGGGTAAAATTTTATATATTTTGATTCCCAACTTTCTAATTCGCCATTAGAAGACAGTGGTTTTTAAAGTTCAACTGCTTTCCTTCTAGATATATGTTTTCAGGGGTTCAGATCCCACTTTAAGTAGTGTTCTATCCTTACTAAGATCCTCTTTTTTCAGTACATGAGGAGACTTTAAAAAAAACAACAACACTTGACCAACTTTTTGGTTTTTACAAGAAGATTAAACAAATCCTTTCACACTTTCCTTGTTAAATCTTTAAGGGATTTTCATACTTACTGGCATATTGCTTTGGTAATATGCTTCTTCTTACTGTTTTCCACTGATTTTCTCGTTTTAAGGCTTATTACATTCCTTTTTCAGCCTTCGCGAGTAAAATAATAATATTATTACAAATATTTTTATCAGGAGGTTGTTTTCTTCACAGTAAGCCTGTCATTCTAATTTTATACTCCAGAGCATTAGCTTTTCTTTCCTTCTAGGATAGTTCCTCCTTTTTATCCTCTAAAGCTATTCTTTTCAAGAAAATCATGCTTTTGTTTGATTATGAAATATTTTTTCTGTTTTCATTCGTATCTACTCAGGGACATGACTGGTTTCAACTGTTTATTTGGTCAGCTGCTCCATATAGGTGCATTAGCCAGTAGTCCTTCCTTATTTGGTTCTTGAATCTTTTTGGCGTCTCCATCACTTATGTTTAGATTCACCTATCTCTAGGAGGTCGTTTATTATATTTTCAACCTCCATGCATATAGGATTTTTCGGAATCCTCTTTTTACCTCTAGTAGAGCATGGAATTCCTCTATTTATTTTTCTCTTTTATGTTCCTTCCCTTGCTTCCGCGCTCTCGTATCAGACATTAGGTCTAGGTTTTTGCGAGGTAACTTGAAATTTTCTGAATTTCTTGGAACCCAACTCTAACTCCATCCCTTTTATTAAAGCTAGGGAGTCCCACATGTGAGAATATGCTGCCTGATGTCCTAGGATAAAGCACAGTTATTTACCGTAACAGATGTTATCCGGAGACAGTAGGCAGATATTCTCATATCCCACCCACCTCCCCTAGTTGGCTTCTTCGCTTGGGCATAAAACTGATGACCTCACGAGCTGGCATCGGGCAGGAAGGCACTCGTGCATGCATGGTGTGAGCAGTCTTAAAGCTTTTGAATTCTTAAAGTGCCAGTGCATTTTTTCTCTGTCCGAACTGGGACTCTGTGGATGACATCACCCACATGTGAGAATATCTGCCTGCTGTCTTCAGATTACGCCTACTACGGTAAGTAACTGTGCTTTAGACGTCTCTGATGGATCTAGCTGTTAAAACAATGTTTTTAGTAGTGGTCTCCTCAGCAAGACAGGTATCAGAGTTGCAGGCTTTGTCCTGCAGAGAATCCTTTCTCTGACTTTCAGAGGCTGGAGTCGTGTTGCGCACAGTTCCAAATCTCTTGCCAAAGGTAGTCTTGAGTTTTCACATAAACCAAGATGACCTGTTACCTACATTCACTCCTACTGGATGGAAGAAGAGCAACAAAGTTCTGAAATTGCTGGATGTTCGGAGAGTTTTTCTCTGCTATCTTGAGATGACAAATGAGTTTTGTCTCTCAGATCATCTCTTTGTATGGATGGATGCAAGTTGCCAGGGACAGGCATCTTCCAAAGCATCCATCTCCAGATGGATTTGCATGGCCATTTCTTCAACTTAAATTGAGAGTGGAAAACAGTTCCCCATCTTGTTGAAAGCGCACTCCACTAGGAGTGTAGTGCTATCTTGGGCGGAGTTCAGAGCAGTTTCTCCTGAAGAAATTTGCAGGGCAGCCAAATGGTCCACTCTCCATATTTTCACTAAGTTTTACAGGGTGGATGTAGTGGCCGAAATGGATGCTATGTTCAGATACTCAGTGCTTTCAGCAGGCTCATCTGTCCCACTCTTGAATCAAGGAACTATTTTGATACATCCCACAGGTTCGAGAATGATGTGCCTATTGCTCTAAAAGGGAAGATTCAGTACTTAACTTAATAATCTTCTTTCTAGTAAATAGGCATATCATTCTTGAAGCCCGCCCTGACAGATGTACATTGGCCTACTTTCAGTCTCAGGCATGTCTACATAGCCAGATGTATTAATTCTTTCTCTGTCCAGCAAGGTCAGGAATAGGGAAGACCCTTCATTCAGAAATGACAGATGTATACTTTTCAGAATCCCAAAACTGTTAGTATAGGTTGCTCCCAATTAAGTGGCTTGTTTATTCCACCTTGTGTACATGACAAATGTTACTGAATGTTTTGTGTTAAATGTTGTTATATAAAAACCTGTTGTAGAAACATGATGGCAGCTAAAGGCCAAATGGCCCAACCAGTCTGCCCATCCACAGCAACCACTATCTCCTCTCCCTAAGAGATCCCACATGTCTGTCCTCTTTCTTGAATTCAGACACAGTCTTTGTTTCTACCACCTCTACCAGGAGACTATTCCACACATCTACCACCCTTTAGAACATAAGAACATAAGAATTGTCACTGCTGGGTCAGACCAGTGGTCCATCGTGCCCAGCAGTCCGCTCCCGCGGTGGCCCGTAGGTCAAAGACCAATTCCCTAAGTCTAGCCTTACCTGCGTACGTTATGGTTCAGCAGGAACTTATCTAACTTTGTCTTGAATCCCTGGAGGGTGTTTTCCCCTATAACAGACTCCAGAAGAGCGTTCCAGTTTTCTACCACTCTCTGGGTGAAGAAGAACTTCCTTACGTTTGTATGGCATCTATCTCCTTTAACAGCGGGATCTGGACACGTCCGCAGTTGCCCTATAACCCAACTCCTTGACTCCCCCCCCCCTTTCCCCCCATACACCCCATGTATTACTCCAATAACACTCAGACAACAATTGTTGGTAATTAACCGCAGCTCAATTTATTAATCATAACAATTAGCATAATATAATTTCCATTATACATAATAACATTATAACATTAGTTCACCTAAACTCCCAGAGCTCCTCCCGAGCTACCCATAAACTTCAGTGCCCTCGACCCTGCCACCACAGCAAGGGTCAGAGGGGTGGCATGGCCCTCATGACCCATTATCAGGTCACCTGACCCACCAGGCACGGCACCCCACCGGCCCACCGCTCATCACCGGATGAGCCCCAATGACCCAGTAGCTCGGGAGATCCGCCCCCGAGCTACTCACAACTACCGGAAAATATGGGGTGGGTGGGAGGGAAAATCGGCTCAGGAGGACCCACGACGGTTGAGTCCTCCACACTTTCCCCTTTTATAAATTCACTCACCCCCCCCCACCGCGCGCTCCCGTTTCCGCCAATCAATTTGAATTCCCCTGCTCTAACCCCGCCAATCCTACCGCCCCTCCACTATCACCGCCCCTCCTACCGCCCCAGCCGATGGGCAACACGCAGGCCAGCCAGCCCCGTGTTATTCTACGCCCATCGACACGGGGGTCTCGGGCTACTCTTAACAGCGGGATCTGGACACGTCCGCAGTTGCCCTATAACCCAACTCCTTGACTCCCCCCCCCTTTTCCCCCCATACACCCCATGTATTACTCCAATAACACTCAGACAACAATTGTTGGTAATTCACCGCAGCTCAATTTATTAATCATAACAATTAGCATAATATAATTTCCATTATACAAAATAACATTATAACATTATAACATTAGTTCACCTAAACTCCCAGAGCTCCTCCCGAGCTACCCATAAACTTCAGTGCCCTCGACCCTGCCACCACAGCAAGGGTCAGAGGGGTGGCATGGCCCTCATGCCCCATTATCAGGTCACCTGACCCACCAGGCACGGCACCCCGCCGGCCCACCGCTCATCACCGGATGAGCCCCAATGACCCAGTAGCTCGGGAGATCCGCCACAGGCCTGTGATCCCACAGGCCACCCCCCAAGAAACCAAGCTACGGTTAACATAAACCCAGCACACTCTCGCAACACACCGCAAAGTCATCTAAAAGCAGATCCCACCCCACATCAGACAAATGCACCTTATCCTTATGAAAGAGCCCAGCACAACCGACCTCGACCCACCCGTGCAAAATCTGCTGACCACCCCTGGACACAACCCACTTGCCTATCTGCCGATTAAACTTGGCCAATCCTCGAGTCCAGCGTCGAGACGCCAAACACCGAGGCCGCGGAATAACATCCGACCAAATAACCCGTGTACTCGGGAACCAGTCAAAAAGAACCCGCAAGTCATCCTTAATGATGTTGAGCAACTGCCTAGCCGGCAATGTATCAACATCATTACCCCCTAAATGGAGGATCATCACGTCCGGACGACGTGGGCAGAACCGCAAACGCGACAAAAACGGCAAAAGCTGATGCCACCGCATGCCCCGTTGCCCCCACCAGGATACCCGGATGCCCAAATGTCCCAGCCCAAGATGTCGACCTCCCGGGCGCAACAAGGCCCTCTCGCCGGCCCAGTGGATGAAGGAATGGCCAATGATCCACACCGCCGTACTGTTCTGCTCGGCATCTGAAAAGCAAACAACAAAATTCAACAGTCCAAAACCATGACTCCACCCACATACCACAGAACAATCCCCAAATTACTAATTCTCCCTTCTCCCCCTCCGCCCTCTACCCAACTCAGTTGGTCTAATGTAAGAGCGAAAGGCTCCTGAGGCCCAACGCCCCAACTGCCGGATACCGGCTTCCGGCATCCCAGCAGCACTAGCACTAGTGGCCGCACCTATCCGAAAAGAATGCGTGCCATAGCAACTAGGATCCTCCCCGCAACGGGCTAGAGCTAGGCGCAAGACCGCCAGAAACTGAAACCGGGACAGAGGAACCCCATCCGCATGAACGAACAAAATCGGGGACTCCACCGTCCGCGTCAACAAAAACTCCCGCAAACAAGACACCGGGCAAGAAATACAACCCTCAATCCTATGGAGAACCAACCACTGACCGCGTCCCGCCTGATCTGTCTTGGAGCTAACCACATGAATCTCCACCCTGTTGTCACCTAACTGCACATGTTGCACACACAAACCGCGCCCCCTAGCCCTGTCGGCTGCACTCATCAACAACTCCCCCACTCTCAACGCACCGAAGAAAGCAAGGGAAAAAGTCACCCGAAACATGCTAGCTTCATAAGGGGAGTGGGCCAAATCCGGCAAGACTGCCAACAGCTGCACCAACAAGGCATGCCGAATAGGTAAACGAGAATCAGGTCTACAAGGCACCACTCTCCCCAAGGCTCGAAGCAGGCGACGTACCAGGAAACCCGATGCAGGACAGGACCAACCCAAAGCCCGACAGAAAAAGGCAAACCCTGCCAAACGCCCTTGAACCACCCGCCGGGACAACTGGGACCTGTAGGAATCCAACACGAAATCCTCTAGCAAGGATTCGGCCACATCCCCAGGTGCCCAGCCTCTGCTGAACAGAAAAGTAGCCACCAAACGGAATCCCGCTAAATAATGAGACCAAGTAGCCGACGCTACCGACAGGCGGAGCATGTCCCACACTCCTTCTCGACCAGGCTCCACAAATGCGCCGGCATCGAAGCACCTTCTTCGTGAGCCTCGGGCGCCAGCCGACGAAACTGTGAGAAATGGAAACGAGAAAGAGCGTCAGCAATGCCATTGTGCAAGCCAGGGACATGTCGTGCTCTAAGGAACAAATTAAGACGCAGACAACGTAAAACCAAGGCTCGCACTAACCCATTCACCGCTAGACAACGCGCCACCTGTCTATTAACCACCTCCACCACTCCCAGGTTATCGCACCAGAACACTACCCTCCTATCCCGCAATCTATCCGCCCATAAGTCACAGGCCACAACGAAAGGAAACAATTCCAGGAGTGTAATATTCCGCGTAATACCCCTCTCCACCCAAGCTTGTGGCCAGCGCTCCGCACACCATGCCCCCTGACAGTACAGCCCAAAGCCCACACCTCCAGCCGCATCCGAGAACAGCTCTAAGTCGCAGTTAGACACCTCGGGAGCCTGCATAGGTAAGTAGCCATTAAAATCGCGTAAAAAACAAGCCCACATACGCAGATCAGCTCGAACTCCCGCCGACAGCCGCAAAAAATGTCTCTTATCCTTAACCCCCGCCGTGGAAGCCGCTAATCTACGCGAAAAGGCCCGCCCCATGGGCAAAACCCGACAGGCAAAATTAAGAGAGCCTATCAAGGACTGAACTACCTGCAAAGTAGATTTACGCGCCGACAAAACCCGCTCGATCAGACCGAGCAGCTGTCTGACCTTGCCTACCGTGAGACGAGTCACCAAATTCTCAGTATCCAACTCAATCCCTAGGAAAACCAAAGACGACACCGGACCCTCAGACTTGTCCTGCGCCAAAGGTATCCCAAACTCCGCAGCCATGGACTCAAAGGCACCCTTCAGACGCGAACAGTCATCCGAATCTGCCGGTCCGATGAACAGAAAATCGTCGAGATAGTGAACGACCGCATCCAACCCAGCCCGCTGAACCACCACCCAGTGAATGAAAGAGCTGAACATCTCAAAATAAGAACACGAGATAGAACATCCCATAGGCAAACAACGATCGTAGAAATAAGCACCGTCAAAGCGGAAACCTAACAACGGATAAGACTGCGGATGAACTGGCAACAGTCGGAAGGCAGATTCAATATCCACTTTGGCTAACAAAGCACCGCGGCCCGCCTTAAGAATGAGCCGCAGGGCACAATCAACGGAGGAATAACGAACCGTGCAAAGATCCCTTGGAATCCCATCATTCACAGAAGACCCGACAGGCCGGGATAAATTGTGGATGAGCCGGAACTTACCGGGCTCCTTCTTAGGAATCACCGCTAGAGGAGACACCATCATAACCGGAAAAGGCCGCTCTCTAAAAGGACCCGCAATCCGGCCCAGACGCAATTCCTCCTCCAATTTGTGGCGGACCACAGCACTCAAATGAGCAACAGAGGATGAATTACGCGCCCGAACCCCAATCAACTCCCCCCGAAATGGAATCTCAAAGCCCACAGAAAACCCCCGCTCCAATATAAGAGCAACACGAACCGGCCTATAACAGCGAAGCCACGGGAGCAACATGCTCACCAGAACCGGAGTAGGTACCACACTCGGCCCACCTCTACTTGCCAACCCCTGGAGGACCACCCGCTGGCTTCTTGGGGCACTTAAGGAGGGAATGCGGCTGCCCACATTGCGAGCACGCATGTCGAAATCTACAGTCCGTGAAGGAACAGCTAGATTTGTTGAATCTCCAACACACATCACCGAGCCCCCCTCCGCCAGCCCCCCCTCCCATCCCGGGCCGAAAGGGCCGCCCACCGCCCGGAGTAACTGCCGACGCACGACCCACACCCAAAGGGGCCCCCCCAGCTTTTGAGGACATATGGGTGAGCCACAGATTAACATCCTGTGTGCCCCACGACATATGCGTGTTCTCTTCCATCTTATCCCTGAAAGCCTCGTCATAGTTTAACCACGTCCAGCCACCAAATCGCTGATACGTATCAAGCACCGACTCGGCGTACGCTAACAATAAACCATAATCTTCGGGACGGGACCTCCCCCAAACACTGGCTAGCCGCATGAAGGCCCGTATCCAGTTAAGGATGGACCGCGAGACTGGCAAAGGTTTAACCGCACTCCCCGCACGTTTAGATTTCTTCCTACTACGCCGATGTGCCCTGCCCTCCAAGAGACGAAAAATGTCAATACAGTCACGGCGCCGAATCTTGCGCCGTAAGTCGCGCGGTACTCGCTCCCATAGTTCTGTCAAAGCAACCAACGCTGGCACCCCTCTACCATCCCCTTGGTGCAACCCGCCCCCCGTTCCCACCGGACCTCCCTCCTTAACCGGTCCAGCCCGAGGAGAAGAAGACGCCGATGAGGAAGACGAGGACGAAGAGGAAGACCGACTCGAAGAGGACGAATCCCTTCTGCGCCGCCGCTTCCCCTTACCCTTCCTCCCCCCGGGTTTTACCCCAGAATCCCCAGCAGGCGCAACATTACCTGAAGTGGAAGGTCCAGCCTCAGCCACGGAGAGGCCACTAGCAGCAGCCTCAGCAGACGCCACCGATCGTCGCTCCTCAACAGTGACGCCACGGCCAGCAACCACCACTCCCGACGAGGGACCAGCGACGCCTCCGTCAACAGCCGCTGCCTCCAATGCTGATGACACTGATGCTCCCACGCCACGCTGTCGATCAGGGACGCCATCCATGCTGCCAAGAAAGGGACCCGGGGCAGCTCCCGCTGCACTCCACTGGTGTTCCGGAACCATCGTTGGACTCTGCGAAAAGAAACCACAGCCAGAAACAGGGCCCGGAACGCCACCCCCCTGCATACCCCAACCAGGGCCTCCCACACCAAAAGGCAATGAGCCACCCAACCAACCAGGATTCACACCACCCCCCCAGGACGGGGGGAAAACACCTGAACCCCAACCCTGCTGCCCGGAACACCAAGGAATCATGCCATAGGGAGACCCCCAAGGACCCATGGGACCCACACCCCAACCACCAGACCCCCAGCTAGTAGAAGGCTGAGGCGAGGGTTGAGACTGTCCCCCGTCCCCCTGGGATAACCCATCCACCCCCAACAAGGGAGTTGCATGCAATACCTCCGTGCTAGGCGCGGAAGCTGCACCCAGCAACCCCAGCTGCACCAACACGGTGCGAAGGGCTGGCCCTGCACAGTGTACCTCCTCCACCGACTCCTGAGCTAAGCCAGGATCTGCCCCGCTGCGGTCCACAGGCCGAGCATACGCCTGCCCACCCGACTTTGCCTTCCCCGAGCACTTTTTGGGCCCAGCCCCCTTCGCCGTCGCAACGCGCTCCGGCCTCTCTTTCCCAGAAGCCCGTCCACTTACCACGCCCGCCGAGCAGGCCAAAGCGATCGCCGAAAGCGCATCGCATTTAGAGCGTCGCTTCGGCCTGCTCCGTTCATGCCCGCCCACAACACCAACCTGCTCCGCCGGGTCCTCCACCAAAGAGTCCCCCGCCCGAAACGAAATTTCGGCCTCGTCGCGCTCCCGCTCCTCAGCCGCCGCCGATCGGTCCGCCATCACTAACCAGAAAAGAGGGGCCCCGGAACGCAACGCAAACGCGAAAATCGGCTCAGGAGGACCCACGACGGTTGAGTCCTCCACACTTTCCCCTTTTATAAATTCGCTCACCCCCCCCCACCGCGCGCTCCCATTTCCGTCAATCAATTTGAATTCCCCTGCTCTAACCCCGCCAATCCTACCGCCCCTCCACTATCACCGCCCCTCCTACCGCCCCAGCCGATGGGCAACACGCAGGCCAGCCAGCCCCGTGTTATTCTACGCCCATCGACACGGGGGTCTCGGGCTACTCTTTAACTTTAGAGAGTGCCCTCTCGTTCTCTCCACCTTGAAGAGGATGAACAGCCTATCTTTATCTACTAAGTCTATTCCCTTCAGTATCTTGAATGTTTCGATAAGTATTTCCATTGATTACTCCTGAGCCTATCCCCTCTTAACCTCATTCTATGCCCTCTAACTCTGGAGTTTCCTTTCAATTGAAAGAGACTCACCCCATGTGTATTTATGCCACTTAGGTATTTAAACATCTCTATCATATCTCCCCTCTCCTGCCTTTCCTCCAGAGTATACGATTGAGATCTTTAAGTTTGTCTTCGTATGCTTTATGACAGTGTTCTTCAACCACCGGTCCATGGACCGGTGCCAGTCCGCAAAGATTTCCTGCTGGTCCATGAAGAATTAGTGTCCCCTGCAACGCGTATCCATCTTCCTTCCGGCTTGGCTGCTCCTTATCTTCAGCGCCAGCTGCACTTGTTTGCCGGGACAGCGCACAGTGGCTTTTGCACGCTGCACGTGGCTGACCTGGGATGGAGACAGGGACCAAGTTCATGGGAACGGGATTGGGACCGAGCTGTGGAGATGGGTTTTTTTAAATTATTATTTCAAACTTAGTAGTTTGCCAGTCCACAGAATAATTCTTTTATTTCCACCGGTCCATTGGTGTGAAAAGGTGAAGAAGACTGCCTTATGACATAGAGCATCAACCATTTTAGTTGCCTTCCTCTGGACTGACTCCATCCTGTTTATATCCTTTTGAAGGTGCAGTCTCCAGAATTGTGTACAATATTCTAAATGAAGTCTCACCAGAGTCTTATAGAGGAGCATCAATATCTCCTTTTTCCTACTGGCCATTCCTCTCCCTATTCACCCAAGCATCCTTATAGCTTTTGCCGTCACCTTTTCAACCTGTTTGGCAATCTTAAGATCATCACATAGTATGAGTATCACACCCCAGTCCCACTCCTTTTTCATGTACAAAAGTTCTTCACTCCCTAAACTGTACTCTTCCCTTGGGTTTCTGCAGCCCAAATGCACTCTTAGAATTTAGCTTTACTGAAGATGACTGTGAATCCAAGGCTTGTTGAGACTGGTACAATGACTTTTTGTTGCGCAGGAGTTAAGATATGGAACTCCTTGGTGGGTCAGATACGAAACTGCCGTGAAAGGGCATGTTTAGAAAACTACTTAAGACGCAGTTATTTGTAGATGCCTTTCTCTAGCCAATAATTTTCTTCTATGGCAGAGTTGATGAATTATTTGTGATCTTTATTATGCAAGCTATGGTATTATTTTGTAGACATGATTTCTGAGGATTGTTTGTATGTTTATTTTATCATGTTTTTACTTTAAAATGATGTATGTAAATTATGTAAACCGTTATAGAAAATTTTAAAATAAATAAATAAATCTTAGCTTCCAAATTTCAGACCATTCCTCAAACCTCGCTAAGACATTCCTCATGTTTTCTACGCCATTTGGAGTGTCTATTCTTTTGCAGATTTTGGTATCATCCACAAAAAGGCAAATCTTAGCAGTCAGCCCTTCATCAATATCACTTACAAAAATGTTAAAATGTTTTCTTGGGGAGAGTCCCCTTACCCCTCCTTCTTATGTCTACTCTCTAGTGCTGTCCATCTGCTTTGATATGAACTGAGGAGATACACAGCACAACCCAGCGTGAGGGGAGGTAGAGCAGAAAAATGTAAATGAGGCTCTCTACATCAGATCTAGCGATCAGAGATTCACAACCCACAATTTCAAGAATGTGCCTATTTACTAGAAAGAAGTCTTCAAGGAAATCCCCCTTGTAATTTACTCCGCACCATCCCGACTCAGTAATAGCTAATACAGAGATAACCAAGTCAGGATGGTTTGGAGTAAATTACAAGGGGGGCCTTCCTTGAAGAAGCCTTAGGCCGAAACATGTCGGAATGACTAGTCCCCTCCCAGCATTGATGACATCTGAATACAGCTTATAAGCTAAGTTATTTTGAGAAATTAATTTCTAGAAGTATATAAAATCTTTATATAAATAGATATTTTGAATAAGTTCACAAAAAAACACAGAGCACTGTTATAAAAAGAATAAATAAATGCTGACAAATCTTGTGACGATGTGCATGCTTGTTCTGTGGGACTAAAACATTGAGCTCATAGATATCACTTCTGAAGATCCAGCTAACAACAAACAGAATTATGTTTGGTTTTACTGTCTGGTTGGGAGTTAATTGATGAAATGACAGTATACTGTTTATTCTAACATTGGCTATAAAAGCGATTGCACCTAAAGTTAGGCATGTAAATGTGGACGTACACTAGTGGTTAGAGCAACAGCCTCAGCATCCTGAGGTTGTGGGTTCAAATCCTGTGCTGCTCCTTGTGACCCTGGGCAAGTCACTCAATCCTCCATTGCCCACTGGGACAGATAGGAAAAAAATGGTTGAGTACCCGATTGTAAACTGCATAGGTAATTTGATAGGCAGTATATGAATATCTAAAATAAATAAATAAATAATGGAAGTTACATGTAAAGCCGCTGTTATAGAATTTGCGCGGAGCACGCATCATCCCAGCACTGTAGGCAGGCTATGCAGAATTACCCTTTATTTGTCTTGCAGGAAAAAATTGACTTCAGATGGCAGGGACCATGTGTTGTGTAATTGTGAAATCTGCAGACAAAAGATGCACTGTTTCAACTCTATGCCTGCAAACTCGGAAGTGCAGGCTTTTTGAACAGAAAATGTACTTCTGGCCCATAGTCTTTGGATATAAAGAACCTTTTATCACTTAGCTAAATGAGATCATCCAGGAGCAATGCAGCTTGCTCAAAATCCCTCTCTTTAACAGAGTCAGCCTTTGGATTTGATGGAAGGTTTCTACTAGGGAGTAAAGTCTGAGCTTCCTCCAGGATGTGCTGCTCACTGTCTTATGCATGGAGAAACTAGCTTGAAATGCAAGGCAGCTGTTCTCACAGCTCACTTTCTCCCCAAAGCACACTTTGGGTACATGTGAGGTGCTATAAAAATCAGTCTTGCTATCTACATAAAATCTCTTTGTTTCATGATGTGTTTAGCCAGGAAGTTGATTAAGAGGGGAACGAGAGGATGGATAAGGTCACGAAGCACAGACATGTACCCACAGCAAGTGTTCCAAGATGGGACCTGTGGTCTTTTGTTTATACCGGGAAAATGAAGGACACGAGCACCCCAGATTTCAGTGGCAGAACTGTGTGGGTGTAAAGGTGGCTCTCAGTACTGGAACAGCAAGGTTTACTGCAGAGCAGTATTAAGTTGCCTTGAGAGCTTGGGATATATTCATTTGTTTTTACACACTCCAACAAGGCATCTTAAAAATAAATAAAACGCAAAGAAATCATTTTCCTGCTGGTAGAAAAGTGACACCTCTGGTCGCTGGGAAAGTGTGAAAAATATTCAGTCAGAATGTGAGAAAAACACTCAGTTTCTCTTGTTCTTCTCCGTTGGAAAAAAGCAAAGCAGCTGTTATTTGTCCAAAGCAAGCCTGGAGATCTCACTGAAGACCTGTGAGCTGAGTGCATGTGTACCTCCCTGCCAATCTGTTACTGTGTGCTTTATTCTCCTCACCCATTTTCTACTAGCTTTATATTTCGTTCTCCCCTTCTCCATCCCTTTGTTTCTCTTCTTCCCCATCTCTCTTTCAGTGCTCTTCCTTTCTTTTTCTCTCTGCCTCTGTCCTCGCTTCATCTCTCCTCCTTTCTCCCCAACTCATTTTCTCCATGGTTACAGGTTAAACACAGTAATCTGCTCTTAGCTGGGCTGCCATCTCATTAACGAGAATCTTAATTCCTCTGAGCGGGCAGAGGTCAGCAGTTCTGGCTTTCCAGAGACAGGCAGATATTCCCATTAAAGTCTGCAGGCTGAATCTCGTTTAACATTCAGCAGAGGGATACTGTAGAGAAATACCAGGGATAATACAGACAGATTCTATCCTGGGTGTGTTTTCCTCCCTAATCTACCCTGAGGCAGATGGGATGAGAGGATCCTCACACCGAGCTGATGATAGTGCTAATATTAAGTTTACCCCAAGGCTTCTCCTTCGTAATCGAGCTCCATATTGCAGAACTGGTAGTGTTGCATGGGTTGGTTTGTATTCATTTCATTTGCCCATCTCATCAGCTCTCAGATCAGGCATCCTCATCTGCCTGCCGAGCAGTCATTGTTACAGAGCTGACTTTTAATGGAGGTCTTTGCTGCAGATCCGAGCTTCAGGGAGTCTGCTAGGCAGGTATGCGCTGAAAGAGGCACCCCAGAGAATCCAAATGAGTTTTACACATCTTCAACCCTGTCTAGAGTCCAGGGAGATTTGCAGAGGGCCAAACAGCAGCATATTGAATGATCACTCCTGTGGAGGCTCCCCCAGCCAGTCTACATTCCCCACTTCAACCTGATTGGCTGAGTCTATTCGGTCCAGATTAAGAGCTCCATGACTGTCTCCTTCAGTAATATTTTCTTTTATTTATTTATTAGGATTTATTTTTCTGTCTTTTTGAAGAAATTCACTCAAGGCATAAACTGTAGCAGGACATGGTTATCCATGCCTGCCCTAGCTGAGATAGTATTCCACCACCATTCTGAATGTACAACTTTATTTAAATTAGTCCCCTTATCTTCTAACTCCTGTTATATCTATCTTATTTATCTACATAGTAACACAGTAAAAGATGACAGAAAAAGACTCTCATGGTCCATCCATTCGCCCAACAAAGTGGCCAGAGCCACATCCGCCACTCCGTGCAGGCCCCAGTCGCCCATGTTCAAGTGCCAGTACCATACCAACTATAAAGGCAGCAAAACATGATGGGGAGGATACATGATTACAACCAAGACTCCCAAGTATTGTTGACAGTATACAATTTACCAATCAAGATGCCTTTTCCTCCATCCTAAACTGCACAGCATAGCACAGCACCCCCTTCCCCCCAAAAAAAAAAGAAAAAGATCTAACACACTGGAGTTGTTTGTGGGACACAGATTGTAGAAGTCTGTCCGGCATCGGCCTCAGTTCCCCAATACTGGATTACTGTGTTACTATGTTACTGTGTTATCTATCTATACATTCCATCTTTGCATGCACCCTATGCGGCCTATTTATCCATCATTCATCAATCCATCCATCCATCCATCCATCCCTCCCTTCCTCCCTGCTCTGGCATCCTTCCCTCCCTCCCTGCTCTGGCATCCATCCATCCATCCATCCCTGCTCTGGCAACCATCCATCCCTCCCTCCCCTGGCATCCTTCCTTCCCTCCCCCTGCAGTACACCCCACCGCAACCTGACCCCTTCCATGCCCTACCTGAATATCCCTAGTGGTCTAGTGGCCTCTTTGGAGGCAGGAAAGAACCCAACTCTTTCCTGCCACTATAGCCACCACCCCCTCTCCAAAGATTTTCAAGATAGCTGCTGAGACTTCATGTGGTAGCCTCTCAAGACTCTCTTATGCAACTTTCCAGAGAAGCTTGTCTTACCTTGCTGAAACTTCTGCTTCTAGGAACCACAAGGTAACAATCTCTGCTGAGCATCGTTCCTTTTCCCCAGTCTCTTCCTGGTACTGCAGCCAACAGGAACACCCTGGGAGAGACTCTTGCCTTGGGGCACCCCTTCAAGAATCTTCTTGCCTCAGGGCCTCTCTGAATTACTCATCTCCAGGGCATTTAAACTCCTCCCTGCTTGAGCCCCACCCTTTTGACTCAGCAAGGTTGTCCCATATAACCTAAGGTGGCATTCCTTTAGCCTGTGTGAGCTGTAAGGTGGTGTAATTGCAAAATCAGTGAGGGAATGCTCTTCACTATCCTACTCACAAGACTGTTGTAGCATAAAATGGAAATTTGACCTGATGACAATGATGAGTGATTTTTTTCTTTGAGGAGCCCTGAACTGGGGAGGAGAATCTTAGAGTCCATCTCTGAAGGTCTTTAAAATATTTATTTATTTATTTATTTATTTTGGGGGGGTGGAATATTAGATATAGAACAGTATTTTATGCAGGTAACATAGGCACTTATGGTACTTTATAAAATAAATACCCAGCAACATACAAAATTATATCTATTCCAAAGAAGATGTAAATATGTGCTCTTTTCTACACATGTATACAAGCATAGAGTATGTGCCCATACTCATGCTTGTTTTGAGTGGGATATAAATTTATGCATGAGAATTTGAATACTGCTAGAGATAGCAAATCTCACAAATAATATCAGACTACCTAATGTCCATAATTCCTGTCCATGGATGCCAAAAAATATTTTAAATTACCTTCCACAGAGAAATCTACTAGACAAGGGACGGTCTATAAAAAAGGGCAAGAGCACCCACTCATCACAATCACAGGCTCCCAAAAATGTCTTTACAGTTTTATTTTGTTTTTAAATTATAATTTTTATTAAGTTTTCTGGAAATACATACAACACAACAACAGCAAACAATTAGGAAATAGCAGAACCAGTAGCCTTTACAGTTTTAATCATATGTCCCATTCAATCACAGTCCAAGATTAGCTTTAATCAAACATATTATTTTCATCAAACTAAACTAAACTAAAGCTTAACTTTGTATACCGAGCCATCATTCTGAAATGGCTCGACTCGGTTTACAGCAATTAAATAAACAGGGAATGATTTACAAATGATAAATAGAAGATAATAGCAAAATTTCAAAAGAATTAATTTTCAAAATGTTTGGCAAATAGAATAGTTTTTAAAGATTTATGGAAAAATTGAAACGAACTGGAACTCCTTAAAAAAAGGGGAGATCATTCCAGAGTTGAGAGAATTTAAAGACCAAAGATTGACTGAAGATCTTGACTCCTTGAATCCCTTTTTTAGAAGGAAGGGAGAGTTTAAATTGTTGGATACCTTTTGCAAAGGAGAATCGGTAAACATTCCAAAATAAAGGAATAAGAGGATTAAAGATACCATGTAGAATTTTAAAAGAAATACAAGTGCATTTAAATTGAATTCTAAAATAAACTGGGAGCCTATGAAGACTCTGAAGCAAAGGGGTAAATTTACGTTTTCCAAAGATACAAATGGTGGAAAAACATATTCACAGATCTTAACTCTTTACTCTTCCATACTTCAGTAAATATCAATTCGGGCAAAATGCATTATTGGGCTTAACTCTGAATGAAGAACAAGCCTTTCAAGTTGCTTCCAGACTTCTGGGCAAGGGAACTGTAAGTAAACTGATGCGAGTTAAGAACCAGGCTACTTCGATTTAGTGTCAGTTATGGTGAGACCAGCCATTGTGACACGAGTCACTCTGGGGCCAGCAGCCAAGAGAAGGAACAAGAGATGATGGATTCCCACGTGTTGTGGGAAGGGGATGGTAGACCCGGGGGGGATCCCCTTGGGGGAGGATAATTATTGGAACTAGGTGGGAGTTGGAAGAATAGGGACACAAAGACAGATGCTGGACCTTGAAGGGTGCAGAGAGACATGGAAAATGCCGAACAGGAGGAGGGTGGAGTATGAAGACAGAAGTAAGATGTTGCACATGGGTAGAGGGAGTAGGGAGACAGAGGGGATATGCTGGACATGGTGAAGGGGGAAATAGGGAGACAAGGAGAAGATGCTGAATAAAGAATGGAGGGAGTAGGGTAATGGAAAGTATCTGCTGGATTAAGATGGGGAAAAGAGGGGAGGTACTGGAATACGTTCAATATAAAATCATAACTAAGGCGTGCAGATGGGATCAGATGGATTGCGGGGACTGAGCTTGCGGAAACAGGGCGGAAATGTGTTTTTCTTATTTCAGTCTTAGTAGTTTGCAGTCCACAAAAAAATTATTTTATTTCTGACGGTCCACGGGTGTAAAAAGGTTGAAAAATACTGCCATAAAGAATGAATGCAGCATGAATAGCTAAAGTATGTGCCTTCATCAGCTGTTCACTGTATTCATCATAGTAATATATGTAAAGTATGACTACAGCATTGACCTCAAAACAGCTCCAGGATCCTTCTCATATTTGCAGAAATAGAGAATCTTTGAGCTCATTCACTCAGGATGGGAAGACTGTCCTGTACATTTGCCTTTGTTCATTTTATGTTTAATGAGTGCTGGTACCTTGTTGACTGATTTTACTGTTCCTGTGTTGGATGCTGTGGTGGGCCTCTCTTCATATTGGGCACAATCAATGGAGACAAATTGGCACGGGGAGTCTGAAAAATGGAAAGCTGATGATGAGGATAGGATGTATTTCTTAAGTGAAGACATTCAATTTAACCAAAGACCAAAAGCAAACATTAACTTTCCACTTTTCTTACCATATGCCAGTAGGCAGTTGGCAGGGGGGGAGGTGCTGGATCGCCCTAGGGGGGTACACAACAGGCCGAGACTGGAACCTCCCATGCTGCTCTACAACAGCATCTCAGCGCGGCTGCCGTTCTTATTACAGAGCAGAGTCGGCAGCTGCCCTGAAGTGCAGGAAGGTCCCGCGATGACTGCGTCCGCCGGCTCTGATCAGGAAGACGTAAGTGACATCGGAGGGAGGTGGACCGGCAGCCGCAGTCATCGCGGGACCTTGCCGCAACTCCCTGCGTCTGCCAGTCCACCCCCTCTGACGTCACTGTCTTTCGGAGCAGAGGCAGCAGACACAGTCATCACGGGACCTTGCTGGTTTGGAGGGAGAGAGAAAGGAGCATAGAAGGGTGGTGGAGGGAGAGAAAGGGGGCAGAAGCTGATGGAATTGGTGTGCAGGGAAAGAGGAGAGAGACATAAGGGGAAAGGATACTGGATGGAAATGGGTTGGAGGGAAAGAAATGGGGCAGATGGTGATGGAAGTGGGGGAAAGGGAGAGGAGAAAGTGAAATACCAGACCATGAGGGTGTGAGAAAGAGAAGGGAAAAAGAGGAGAGGAGAGAGATGCCAGACCATTGGAGGAGGGAAGGGAAGAAGATGGATGCCAGACCAATGGGTGTGAAGGGAGAGATGGAAGGGGGAGGCATACATTTTTTTGGAAGAGGCATAGAAGGAGAGAAGATGCCATATATAAGGGGCAGAGAGAGGGTAGTCAATGGATGAAAGGAAGAGAGTGACAAGAAGATGAGGAAAGCAGAAACCAGAGATGACAAGGTAAATAAAAATTTTCTATGTATTTATTTTTTTGCTTTAGGGCAGATGCATCACAGCTTCTTGGTGGTTCAATTTAACCTTTGTCTATGTATTTCTATTATATCCCCCCTTTTACAAAACCGTAGAGCATTTTTTAGTGCTGGCCATGGTAGTGACAGCTCCAATGCTCAGAATTCTATAAGCGTCTGAACTGTTACCGCCATGGCTAAAAACCACACTATCAGTAAATGAATGATCAGTAACACGACAGAGTGAAATCCATGACGGACAAGGCCAAGCAGCCTGTTTAGAGTGCTGCCGGCCCAATGCCGCTTCAGATGAAGGTAGGGCTTGCTCATAGTCACGGGGAGGGAAAGTTGTAGGGTCAGCAGGGGTTCGGCTGCACGGTGGGGGTGGGGGGGGTGCTCAAGGGTTCTGCTGCACAAGGGATGGGAGGGAGGGAAGGATAGAAGCTGGGCAAGGTTGCACAAGGGATGGGAGGGAGGGAAGGATAGAAACAGAGCAAACTTCTGCTGCACAGGGGAATGGGAGGGAGGGAGGAGAGGAAAGATGCTGCACATCTAGGGGAAAGAAAAGAAAAAGGAAGAATTGGGGTGAAGGAGAGGAAAGGAGAAATGATCATGTGAATACCCTGAAAATAAGACTTAGTGCCCTTTTTGGGCTCCAAATGAATATAAGACACTGTCTTATTTTCAGGGAAACACGGTAGTCTGGCTTGTTTAGTTTTAAAATGGGTGTATTAATGTACTGCTCACTGCAGTATGTAAGATGATGCCTTTTCCTAGGTACACTCTTGTGTGGTGTGGATTGTTACTAAAAATCATGTTTTTCATACAGATGGTGAAGGTCAAAAAATGATGGGCCCTGGGTGTTACATATGTTAAGTACGCCCAGTGGCGTACCTAGCATATGTGACACCCGGGGCCCATCATTTTTGACACCCCCCTCATCTATATGAAAAATATGATTTTTAGTAACAATCCACATATCGCACAAGAGTGTACCTAGGAAAAGGCAGCATCTTAAACACTGCAGTGAGCACTAGAACACCAACACATACATTGTAAAACTAAACAAGCCAGATCCCCGCACAGTCAATTGATCCTGCAGTCAATGCCAACTGAAACTATGTTCTTTTCATACACATAGAACAGAGATACACCCTCGCCCAATATGGAATAATCACAAACTAAAAATAGAAATATGTAGACAAAAGTTAAACAACCGCCAAGAAACCAGACTCTGCATACAATGCAACACCACAACACCACAAAAACAGTAACACATGTCCTCTAATACTGTGCAAAATATAAAGACAGTAGATGTAAATTTGAAAAAACTGATACATAACAATCACCACTTTACAAATCAACAAATAAAAATAAAACAAATAATGAGAAATAAGAAAATACCATTTTATTAGACTAATCCCTGTAAGCTTGGTCCCCGCAAACCACCTGATTCCATCCACACAAGCCTTGAATTGTTTTATATTGAACTTATTATATTAAAGTATAAAAAGAAACAATATTCTGTACAATTGTCAATTTATAAATCAGCGTCTTCTCCCCACTCTTTCTTCCCCATTTTCCTTCAGCGTCCTCAGCCCACTCTCTTTCCACTTTACTTCAGCGCACACACATAAAAACAAGCAAGTAATTTTATATCATTTTCATTCTATTCATTCATAGAAATTAAAGTCTAAATAATCCCAGTCACATAACAAAACATGATTTTACAAAAATAATTCCCTGCACAGTCAAGCCTGCAAGGATTATTAGATGTCTTTCAGCAGCTACCCTCCCTCCCCTTACCTTCGTGGCCAAGTCAAAATGATCTACCAACAATAAAATTTTAAAAACACAAAGCACACTGTACACAGAGAAAATGTTAATTATCATTTATTTTCCACGGGTTTTCAAAGAGGTCAAGGCAGATGACTTTATGCAATGTCACCTCAGTAACAACTATACAAAAGTAGACAAATATGCCCCCTCCCTTTTTACTAAACCGTGATAACGGTTTTTAGTGCAGGGAGCTGTGCTGAATGCCCCACGCTGCTCTCGACGCTCCCTGCACTAAAAACCGCTATTGCGGTTTAGTAAAAGGGGGCCATAGTGTAAAATATAGACCACATATATAAATTCTCAAAACAGACACATTTTGAACACTAAATTGAAAATAAAATCATTTTTCCTACCTTTGTTTGGTAATTTCATCAGTCTCTGGTTGCACTTTATTCTTCTGACTGTGTATCCAATATTTCTTCCCTTCTTTCAGCCTCCTGTATGCTTTCTTTCCTCCAGACCTCATTCCCTCCAACTTTTTCTTTGTTTCATCCTGCCCCCTTCTTTCTTTCTCTCTCCATGCCCCCTTTCTTTCTCTATGTCTATCCTTCTCTCTCTCCGTGCCCCATTTTTTTTCTTTCTTTCTTTTTTTCTTTGTTTCACCCTGCCCCCTTTCTTTCTTTCTGGCTCCCTGTCCTCCCCCCTCCATTTCTTTCTTTCTTTCTCCCTGCCCCCTTCCTTTCTCTATGTCTGTCTTTCTCTCTCTCTCCATGCCCCATTTCTTTCTTTTTTTCCCCCTGCCCCCTTCTTTCTTTCTCTGTCCATGCCCCCTTTCTTTCTCTATGTATGTCTTTCTCTCTCTCTCCATGCCCCATTTCTTTCTTTCTTTCACCCTGCCCCCTTTCTTTCTTTCTGGCTCCCTGTCCCCCCCTTCTTTCTTTCTTTCTTCCTGCCCTCCCCCATGCCAACACCATTGGGAAACATGCTGCTGCCACCACTGCCGAGGAAAGGCTGCCACTGCAGCCATCGGGAACAGGATGGCGCCAAGTTCTCCCTCCCTGCTTTTCTTCCACGCGGGGCCGACCAACTCTCGCCACCCGACATCTAAATTCTAAAGTCGTAGAGGACGTTCCGGGCCAGCCAGGCAGTGATTGGCTGGCCCAGAACATCCTCTCCGACATCAAAATTGACGTTGGGTGGCGAGAGTTGGTCGGCACCGCAGGGAAGAAAAGCAGGGAGAACTCGGCGCCGGCTTGTTCCCAATGGCAGCAGTGGTAGTCTATTCCCCGGCGGCAGCCTATTCCCTGGTGGGTGGCCAGCTGTGCACCCCCTTGGGACGTGGGGACGTGCACCCGGGACGGACCGCCCCCCCCCCCCCGCCCCCTTTGATACGCCACTGAGTATGCCACTGCCAGTAGGGAAGGAGTGTTTCTGCCTTTCTACCCATCCAGCATTGTGCCTGTAGAAGGATCAAAACCTTTTTTTATTCCTGAAGGAGGAGGTTTGGGGGAGGGGGGTAAAGTTTAAACAATTTCCCAGTGTATTATTAACTCTCTAAACACTACAGAACTATTGTCATCCCCTCAGATTTCTTTTTATTGACTAGAGACAGCTGATCGAGACAGCTAGCCTTCTAGGGGAGCAGTCTTATATTGTGAGGCCTTCCACCCATCAATGGCTACATTATGGGGTCCTTTTATCAAGCTGCAGTAGGGGTTTAACGCACGTAATACTGCGCGTTAAACCGCCTGCCTCGCTAGCCGCTAACGCCTGCATTGAGCAGGCATTAGTTTTTTAGTCGGCCGCGGGGGTTAGCCGCATGATGAAATGCCCGACGCACTAACCCCGCTAGCGCGGCTTGATAAAAGGACCCCTATGTTTCTAGTATGATTAAGTTCTCTATTTAGAAACCATTGAGTTTATTTATTTATTCAATTTTCTATACCATTCTCCCAGGGGAGCTCAGAACCGTTTACATGAATTTATTCCCAGTAGGCTCACAATCTATCTAATGTACCTGGAACAATGGGGGGGATTAAGTGACTTGCCCAAGGTCACAAAGAGCAGTGTGGGTTTGAACCCACAACCTCAGGGTGCTGAGGCTGTAGCTTTAACCAATGCGTCACACTCTACCCCAGTTCCCCGTCTATAGAAGGCTGAAAAGCAGCAGCTCTTCATCCTTTGAAAAAAATCATAGTGAAAGCCACAGTCTCTAATATATGCTAAGTACAAATATTAATAGCTATTGGTGAAGGATGTCTTCTGATAACCTGTTTCTGCCTTTCTCGCCATGCTGCCTTTCTCATTTCTGCCTTTCTCACCATGCTGTCAGTTTTTATTGGGAGCAGGAATGGGGCAGGAGAGGGGAGTGAGGACTTCTGCAGGAGGTTGATGGTAATTACTGTTTACAGGCACCAAGTGCTCCTTCTTCTTTCCCAAACTGATAGAAGAAAGGAGAGGACTTAATAGCAGACAGCATACGTGACAGCTGTTTTGTAAGTCTACATTTTCTGTGCCCTCTCTCATCTCTCCTTCCATCTCTTTCAGATTCTTGAAATCTGACAGTATCTACAATACATATACTTCTAAAGTAATACATAGAATGATTAGAATAAAACAAGAGAAAAAAAAGAATGATATATATAAAATATTGTAAAGACAGGCAAGACAATTCCTAGGTAATAATAATAATAATTTGATTTTTATATACCGCCAAAGCATGATAGTTTGAGGCGGTTTACAACAAGAGGCGCTGGACAATCAGCGAAGTAGTTACAATTCAAAGTCATCGAAGTAGTTACAATACAAGGTACTGGTGCTTGTCCATATTGTCTTTGTTCCTGTTATGTTTCTGTACTGATGTTTCTCTTGCCTCACCCAGAATTACAAAGAATTTATCCTGTTCATTCTTTGAAGTCTTTATATATATACCATAGATAGATAGATAGATATAGATATACTTACAGTGTTAACTGGCATCCATGGGAATTGATAGATGCCGGATAAATGTAGTTTCTGGTTGCTTGAGAGTTACTATAAAAATAGGTCTAACTAATACTATAATACTATGCCATATCATAAACTGTTCCAGACAAACTAACAGACATGTGGAGAGCAAAGTGTGGGTTAGGGGGTGGCGTACCAAGTTTACACTTAAATCTCAGCCAGAAATTGTGGTTGCTTGAGTTCTGGTTAACAGAGAGTCTACTGATATATATATACATATAGTATATACTGATATAGTATACAGTATACTGATATATATATATATCATATAGTATGAACTAATATATATATATATCATATGATATACAGCACTCCCCCATGAATTTGCTGTTCAGAGTTCGCACCCCTAGTCATTCGCGGTTTTTCCCTCTGCAATTTTTTAACGACTTTTATCATTACAATACTTTGTATTACACACAAGTGGAAGAAGGCCCTCCTTAGAAGACCCCTCCTTAGATCATTTGGCGTGATGTGACCTGAAACGGAGCTCACTGTGTCCTTAGTCTGCTAACAACGATATTGAGCCTTAGTGTACAAAGCTTCCGAAGGGAGCAGCTCATCTCCATCTCTGACTCATGCCTCTTTCTGCGGTGGCTTCAGGTTTGAGCCTGTTGGCTTCCCTTAGTCACGTGATCAGAATCAGGAAGTGTTCAACGGCTGAGCGCTGAGAGCAAGATGCACCATGGTACCAGAGCCCTGGTAAGTGTGACTGGAGGTCTTTCCTCTCTCTTCCCTCCCTGGTAATTGCCCTTGGCTCTGGGGCTGTAGGAGAGCCTTCTCCTCGTATTTGGGAGGGATTTCTGCTGTTCTTAGTGTGCATAGAATAAGAGCAACAGCCCCCAGCTCTCCCTGCAAGGCCACACTTAAGGGATACGTTGCTGTAAATATTATTTTGTACCGCATCCAATATTCGCGGTTTTTCAAAATTTGCGGTCACTCCTGGAACGGGAGTACTGTATATCATATGATATAGTATATACTGAGATATATATATATATCATATAGTATGAACTGAGATAGATATATATATATATATATCTCAGTATGTACAATATATAAATATATATACAGTATGTACTGGGGCTCTGTACACACCTTGCGATTCTTTCGTTGGCCACAATGGCAACTCCCTTTCTCCTTTCTGACTCAATGCCTGAGTAATAAATGGTGTAGATGTCTGAGCTGAAGTCCTCAGATTCAGTTCAGTGCAGTTCACTGACTCCCACTAGGTCCACACTTGTTCTTTCCATTTCCCTCTTAATAATGTCCAGCTTTCCAATATTCATCCCTCTCATGTTCCTTTTCCAATGGTATATTGTTCTTTGCATCTCAGGTGGCCCTTTTCATCATGGACTACATCAACAGTCGGGCCCCCATGCGGGTTTCTCCTTCTCACATCATCCTTGTCCTGATTACTTCAGGTCCACCTTTGCTCTTCCCCAGTCACTTGAACAATGCTGTCCAGCCCAGAGGGGGGCCACTGTTGAGCACCATATTTGAAGCATATTGATTCTGATCCATAGAGTTTCAAGGTGAAGGTTTTATGGGGTAGGTCACCAGATCTTTCCCCAACCCAGAGCACATAGCCACATGACTGCCACAGTTGGTATGTCATGTGTTGCCACCCTCCCAGCACTTTGAGCTGGCTACGGGAAGAGAGGGTTATACTACCTGCTGGCAGAGAGTGAGAAGGACCTCAAGAAGTTGATCCTGAAGCTGAAAGAAAACAGCAAGAAGATGGCACTTTACCTGAACATCAAGAAAATCAAAATCATGACTACCGCTAACAATAAAGTCCACATAAAGATAAACAATGAAGAAATAGAACTGGCTGACAACTTTATTTTCCTTGGGTCCCTCATTGATCACAGTGGTGGTTCGACAGCAGAGATCAAGCGTCGATTAGCACTGGGGTTTGCAGCCATGGTGAGCATGGACCAAATATGGAAGTGCAAGGATGTCTCGGTCACCATCAAAGAAAGACTGATCACAGCTATTGTGTTCCCAATCATTACATATGGCTGCAAGACATGAACACTCACAAAAGCAGACAGAAGTAAAATTGACACTTTCCAGCTGTGGTGCTGGAGAAGATTACTATGAATCCCATGGTGATCTAGGATCACCAACAAAGATATTCTTGATCATATAAACCCAGAAGGCAAGATTACCAGACAGAAACTGACCTATTTTGGGCTTGTGAATTCACTAGAAAAGGAGGTGCTACTTGGAATGGTCAGTGGTAAAAGGAAGCAGGGGACACCAAAGGCCCATTGGCTGGATACCATCAAGAATGACATGTGAATGAACATCAAGCAAGTCGTGAGGACTGGCCTAAAGAGTATCCAAGGGTCGAACAGGACTTAATTGATTGTAGTAGTATATACAGTATATATATGCATTTTTTTTCATGTGTGTCATACTTTCATACTTTGAATTCATATTTAAGCAGAGTAACTCTCATGCCCCCCTCTCTCTATTTCTCAGCAAGAGTCATGTAACTTGCACTTTCTTTGCTACCTCCTGATCCTAATCTTTTTAAACTCTTTTCTGAGTGATTGCACTCCAAGGAGAAGGAGAGATGAGGATTGCATTGCTCTCTCTTGCTGAATTTGGTAGCAGCAAAAGACTAACCTCCTGGGTTCTCTGGGTGTTTCATGACTTTTTTTTCCTAGGAAGGAGAGTATCACAATTGAAAACATGTTATCTCTAGTCTTCTTTCTTCCCCATCCTCAAGAGATTCAATATTTCATTCTTTCTCTTGTCTTCCATTACAAAGAGAGGAACTTCTGGATTTATATCCGCAGTTCTGCTTCTGAATGTCTGATTTTATGACTTTGGGGAAAATCCCCTTGTTTTCCAGTGCCTCAGTTCTAATTCCTGGCTTTTGCCACTCACATTTTGTGTGTCTATGTGTGTATCATTGCTGCCTGTGATTATCCAATCTACACCTTTCAAGTTTTAATAGGATCATGGCCCCTCTCCCCCAACAAATCAGCTGCCACATATTATCCATAATAGAGGTCTATAATTGAGGTCATACATAGACCCTGGGATGAAACTCTTGCCAACCTGGCAGAGCAGTGCCACAAACCCACATAAAGAGATATAAAAGGCTCACTGTTTACTCCTGCTTTCCATTCCTTATAAAATCAGATCTAATGCTACATGCCTCCCCATCATCACTACCGCACACAAACAGATCATTGTGTGTCGTATATTGATGACATTTTAGGCAAGCTGTCATACCATCGGCTGCTTTTAAGTTTGTTCTACAATTTCTCTGTATCACGTGAAGAGGTTACTATGAGATGATATCCTCAGGATGTCAGGGCATCTTTGACTGGCTGATGCAGATCTATTATGGCTCACTGCATTCTTTCCAGTCTCCTCCAAGAAGGTTGACTCTATCCATATAAGGATGACTTTCATCCACTAGGATATGCTAGCTTTGGTAGCTGAGGTCGGGAACCTCATCCATAGTTGGCAGGTGGGTGGGCTGTGAGAGTCAGCAGGAGAGATCATCATGCTAAGTATCTATGTAAGTCACTGGAATATGATATTTAGAGTTAGATTTTGTAACAGGACATATGAAAAGTCCAAAAAGATGTCTCTGTCGTTATAAAACAGCCCCAGGAATTTATTTATTTAATTTATTTCGATTTCTATCACTTTCTCCCAGAAGCTCAGAACGGGTTACAAGTAGACATTCACAATCGTTTGAAAAAAGACTAGTCATGACAACAAATAGGTTACAGTAGACAATAACAGAGATCCAATAATAATAATAATAATAATCAGCTCCAATGGCATACATTGCTGAAGAATCAAAAATAATACAAAAAAGAAAAAATTAACCACAAATACTAAGATCCTCAAAAGGTTAATCTACTGAGAGAATTAATTTAATAATTTAATTAATTCAATGAAATGAAGGAAAGAATCTCAGAATTGCCACTCCAAGGATCATAATAATATCATCCATATAAGGTATCTTTCATTGATAATTGAAGGTTTTGGATCAATGAAAGATACCCACGCCACATTTCCTTATATGGATGATATTATTATGATCCTTGGAGTGGCAATTCTGAGATTCTTTCCTTCATTTCATTGAATTAATTAAATTATTAAATTATTGATACATTGCTGAAGCACATTTCACCAAAAAAGGTGTAAATGTGTGCATGCATTCTTCCTATGTACCCATGTATTTTATTAAAAAATATAAAATATTACATAAAAATTGTATGACTTATGTGTGTTAATCCCAACTCTGCCTCCACTCTGTCCAAATTAAGTCTCAGGGAAGCCTTACATACAGTAGCATATAAGTAGATGCATACTTGTTCAGAGTATACTTTTTATAGTCATATCATCATGCAATTTTATAGAAGAACATTTCTATAAGTAAAACAGGCTTTATACATGGAAAAAAAATTATAAAATTATCCCCTCAAAGGCCTAGGTTCTCACCTCAATATTGTAACTGTGCTTAAAGACACTTTTCCTTACATTGCTCTTGAGTTTACACCCATCAACCTCAAATTATGTCCTCTGGTTTTACCATTTTCCTTTCTCTGGAAAAGATTTTGTTCTACGTTAATACCTTTCAAGTATTTGAACGTCTGAATCATATCTCCCCTGTCACTCCTTTACTCTAAGGTATACATATTCAGAGCTTCCAGTCTCTTCTCATACGTCTTCTGGCACAAACCTCCTATCATTTTCATCGCCCTCCTTTGTACCGCTTCAAGTATTTTTATGTCCTTCACCAGATACAGTCTCCAAAACTAAACACAATGCTCCAAGTGGGGTCTCACCAACGACCTGTACAGGGACATCAACACCTTCATCCTTCTACTGGTTACACCTCTCTTTATACAGCCCAGCATCCTTCTGGCAGCAGCCACCACCTTGTTGCACTGTTTATTCGCCTTTAGATCTTAGGACACTATCACCCCAAGGTCTATCTCCCCAACTGTGCATATCAGCTTCTCACTTTCCAGCATATACAGCTCCTTCTGATTATTAATCTCCCAAATGCATTACTCTGCATTTTTTTGTATTGAATTTTAGTTGCCAGATAGACCATTCCTCTAACTTTTGTAGATCCTTTTTCATGTTTTCCACTCCCTCCTCGGGTAGATGTGAATTGCTTGTTTACTCTTTCCAAAAATACTAGGAAGGGGTCATGAGATGAAGCTACTAAGTAGTAGATTTAAAACAAACCAGAGAAAATATTTCTTCACGCAACATGTAATTAAACTCTGGAATTCGTTGCAAGAGAATGTGGTGAAATCAGTTAGCTTAGCGGGGTTTAATAAAGTTTTGGATAATTTCCTAAAAGAGAAGTCCATAAGCCATTATTGAGATGGTTTGGAGAAATCCACTGCTTATTCCTAGGATAAGCAGCATAAAATCTGTTTTACTACTTGGGATCTTGCTAGATACTTGGGACCTGGGTTGGCCACTGTTGGAAGCAGGATACTGAGCTTGATGGACCTTTGGTCTGTCCCAGTATATCAATTCTTATGTTTGTAGGGGCTTTCACTTTGGGAGGTGCTCTGCCCACTAGTTTGACTAAAGCTCCTTTCAGATGTGGCCTGGGAGAATTGAGCTGTAACTTAGTAGCCCAATGCTCCCAAGTCCATAGAATAATATTGCTTGCGAGGTGCCTGAAGTTGTGAGATACCACAGGTTGGTGACTCCCATTGTATAGCAAGATGTGGTAAATGCTGGCCTTGTACTGTACCTTGGTAACTTCTTCCCTTAATCTCTTCATTGTCTTTTTCTCTACACTATATTTACTTTGCATTTCTCATGGGTTGTTGTTTTTTTTTTTATATACTAAAGTACAAAATGATGGTGTTTAGAGAGTTCCAAGCTTATTGTCACTCTGGAATTTTTTGCATACATATTTCTTTCACTTATTTAGGATGGATTCTCGGCAAGCTGCTAAAGATTTTATTGGAACAGTGCAACAATAATTCAAATTTGTTATTTCTGCCTCCTCTGGCTCTCTACATGGAAGTGTGGTTTTTATTTCCATCCTCCAGAAATATGAATCCTTCACCTGGGCAGGAGGCAGCTTCCACTCCGTCCACAACCTTACAAGGGCACCTATCATCTCAGCACTGCATACACGCTTTCCCAACCAGAGTGCAAGGGTCTGCAAGACAATAAATCATATCTCATTATTCCCTCTCCAATATCCTTGCCTAGAAGGTCATCAACCAGGCTTCCCTTCCTTCTCATTGTCTCTCCCCTTCCATCTTCCCTATTTTTCTGTTGTATTTCTCCACCCTCCCTCCTCTTTGCTTCTTTTATAAACAAACAGTGTTTTATTAGATTTGACAGACTAGAGCCATGTGCTTCCAGGAGTTTATATTAAAACTCCAAAGAAAAAGAAAGCTAGAGCTTAAGGAGGGGATGTGTGAAATGGGTTAATGGTCTCTGTGCAATTCCCAGTTCATGTTGCCTAATTCTTTAATACTAGCTGTCATATGCTCTTTGTCAATGAAATCCCTTGCCCCTGGAGGTGTGGCTCTGTTAGTTAATTAATCCCTTACGCATGAGGATGTCCCTCTTCTAGTAATCTCTTCTAGACTTGGGGATCATGAATATTGTGTTTTACCTTATTCTGAATGATGTATTTGCTGTGCCTGGGAAAGGTATTTAAAATATGAAAGGAAATGGCTGGTTGATGAGGATGGTAAATTTGTAATATTTTGGAAATCTCATTGGGAGTAAGAGCCAGAGCTGTGGCTCCATCCCATTTCCTGAGGGTGTTTCTTGCAGAGTGGATACTTTACCAACATTTTAGCACCAAATGATGATGGGGGTGAGGGGTGGGAGGGTAAAATTAAAGGAAACTGTTCTGTCATCAGAAGAAATGTGTAATGAAAATATCTCATCCCAGGCTGCACCTCATACAGACTGTTCAAGGAATATACACTGCTAACTCACTGTGAAGATTCCCTTCCAAGCTATTTCATTTCATTTTGTGTTGATTACCAAACCTCTTGGTGTGTCATGACGGAGTCAAGGAGTATGGCACAGTCATTGTTCTATCAGTTCACTTGATTAACACTGAGATTTAGGGCTAGATTCACTAAGCCAGGGATCTCAAAGTCTCTCCTTGAGGGTCGCAATCCAGTCGGGTTTTCAGGATTTCCCCAATGAATATGCATTGAAAGCAGTGCATGCACATAGATCTCATGCATATTCATTGGGGAAATCCTGAAAACCCGACTGGATTGCAGCCCTCACGGAGGGACTTTGAGACCCCTGCACTACCCCTGCACTAAGCCCACCAATCATGTCCCAACCAGTTTGCGCCCTGATTCATTAACCTTCCTCACGATCTGATCCGCACCTGATCTGATCCATGCATGCAAATGAGGAGAAATGGCATGCAAAGTAGGAAGGCGGCGATTCACTAATCTCAAGAAGGAACACCGATTGGGTTGGCTGATCCAAAAAGAAGCAACTGCTGAGGACCAGTCACTCACATCCTTACTGATTGTCCTGCTCGTTGCCGCCCTGAAATCACAGCCCTGCAGCCCTGAAATCCACTAGTATCAAAATTAAAAACAACAAAATAAAACATCTCTCTAATGCCGCCCTGCTCTCTGCCTCTCTGCTGCCCTGCAGTGCGAGCCCGTGGGTTAAAAGTGCTGGCTTGCACTTGGATCTCTTGGATCTCTGCTCATCTGTGAGAAAACTTCAGAGATAAGTGTAGTCTGATTGTATGTGTCGGTGCATAGCCACAGAGAGCAGGATGGAAGGGCCGGTCGTCTCGCTGGGGGTGGCCAGGCTGCTTCGACTCATCGCCGTGTGTGGAGATGTCGGACTGAGGGAAAGGGCAGAATTGGGCAAAATGGCCGGTATTGGGGCCGGGAGAGCTGAGAGAGCTGGCACGGCCGCCAGTGTGGGCTTGATGGGAACCAGGAACCGGGATGGCTGGCACTATGGCATTCCAATGGGGCAGCCCACACAAGTCAACTGGTTGGAGAGGGGGTATGCGGAAAGGACCCTGGAGCTTTTTAAAGTGAGCCAAATGAGAGGACATTGGAAGAGGAAAAAAAAAAAGAAACTAATCCTAGCCCTTGTGCGATCAGCGTATGCGTCGGGATCGCTCTTCAGGGATCCGAGTGGTCAGTGTGGGGCATGCCTCCGATCGACACGATTTCATAAGTACGCATTGTGAATCAGTTGCCCGGCTTCGGATCACCCACGGATTGTATCCGTGAGGTTAGTGAATCTAGGCCTTAGAGCCCAACATCTCTAAGACTGGAGGGCTCAAGGAATGGCACAGGGATACTGAGCCTTCACCTCTAGAACTGAAAGATTCAGGGGATGGGTACAGGGATACAGATCCTGTCACTTCTAGGACTGGAGAGCTAAGGGGATGGGCGCAGGAACACATAGCCTGTCATCTCTAGAACAGGAGAGCTCAGGCCTAGATTCTTAAAAAACCACGTTAAAAAACAATGGGCTGCTATTGTAGCCTTTCTGGTAGCGAATTTAAAAAGTGAGTCATTCTCCAAAAATTGCTCATGTAAATGAGGTTGGCGGAGAGTAGAGAAGACTCCCTAAATTTGCATGTGCCCATGCAGAAAAAAACGCAAAAAAATAAAACCACAACAGTGGAAGAGATGCCCACTCTCCCACTTTCAAGCGAATCCCCCTCCCCAGCAGCGGGAGAGATGCCCATTCTCTCCCGCTGCATCACAAACCCCTTTCACCGTACCTTTAATTAGATGGCTGACTGGAGGGATGCCTACTCCCTTCGGCCAGCTGGCCTGCCTCTTCCAAAATGGGGCTTCCCCTCCCCGGTGCATCCCATGGGAGGGTCCTTAAACTACCTGGGACAATCAGAGCCTCAGGCCCCTCACCGGATGCACCGGGAAGGGGCCTAAGGTTCTGATTGGCCCAGATGCCCCATAGAAGGGGCCTTAAGTGTCTGGGCCAATCAAAGCCTCAGGCCCCTCAGAGAGGAGAAGGGCCATTTTGGAATAGGCAGGCCAGCTGGCCAGAGGAAATAGGCATCCCTCCGGTCAGCCATCTAATTAAAGGTATATGGGAGAGGGGTCGAAGGCTGGGGGGCGGGGATGTTGTGATGCAGCAGGAGAGAATGGGCATCTCTCCCGCTACTGGGGGAGGAGGTTCGCTTGGCAGCTGGAGAGAGTGGACTTCTCTCCAGCTGCTGGGGAGGGAGGTGTTCGCTTGGCAGTGGGAGAGAATGGGCATCTCTCCCGCTGCCGGGGTTTTAAACAGTGCTGTCACTGTACCGTCACTGATTTTTGTCGCCAAAAGCCGACGCCGCTGTAAGAAAATAGCTTGGCGATATTTAATAATCCACCAGGGTGGTCATTTTAATGTTGAAGAGCCCATTTGCATGGCAGTGTTGGAGACTGCTAGAAACCTCGCTAAAAACAGAGTTAAGCCATTTTGATCATCCGCTGTTAAAATGCATGCAGGCTAAACCGTTGGAAAACAATTTAGCGACAGTGTTAAAGTTTTGAGAATCTGGGCCTCAGAGAACAGAGGCAGAAAAACAAAACCTATCACCTCTATGACTCACAGTCTCACAGTCTCAGCAAGTGTGTGCATACATAATTAGGGTATCTTTCTATGTATTCACTTTTACTCTGTGTGTGTGTTTATGTGTCTGTGGATTTTTATATTCTGTGTGTCTGCGTATGTGTGCGTGTGTAAATGTTATCCATTCCCTCTAATTGTGCATTTGAGCCCCAACTGAGCACTGCAGTGATTTTCTCCAGCTGATGGTGTCTCTCAAGCAGCTGTGGAATGAAAACACAGCAGCAACAAAACCAAATTGTGTTTACGGAGAGAAGAGAAGTCATTTTATTTGCTTCCATGTAGCTTAGTAATCTCCAGCTGTATATGTTAATAATTGATGGCAGGATACCACTGCAAAGTTTTAGAAATAGTCTACTTTTTCAATAGATATGCTAACATTTCCTGGGAGCAGGTCTCGCCTATTCCATCATTTAATGCTGCAGTTAACAGGATGCCTAATAAATGACAGGAGCTCTAGTACAATTTAATAACATTCCAGGTGATTTTCAGCCAGCACTGGACAGCGCGCTGTCTGCCCGACGCTGGTGCTCAACCCAGATATTCAATGCTGGGCCTTTTCCAGCAACCAGCATTGAATATCTGGCAATTTGGGGCTCTAACTTAACCGGTTAAGTGAATATTCATTGCTGGCTGATTAGGGGCTCCTTTTACCAAGCCACGGTAGAGGTTTCTACCGCTGCCTGGAGCGCTAAATGCTCCGATGCTGCTTTGATGCTCATAGAAATTCTATGAGTGCCGGAGCTGCATTGGAGCATTTAGCGCTCCTTGCTGTGGTAGAAACTATGTGGCTTAATAAAAACCAGCATAAGTTAATAACGGGCAAAAATAAGCCCCTTCGATATTCAGCCGGCTATCTCCACTGAATATTTGCAGTTAGAAACTAGCTGTTAACCAGCTATCTTGCATGACTTAGCCAACTAGCCGTGCATATTCAGCACTGTGTAGCAGGCAAATTGGACTGCATAAATAACAGTCCTATCTTTGCCTGCTATTAACTTTAACAGCTGCCTGGTGCCGGCTCTTGGCCCATCAAGCCCAGTATCCTGTTTCCAACAGTGGCCAATTCAGGTCCCAAGTGCCTAGCTAGATCCAAAGTAGTAAAACAGATTTTATGCTGCTTATCCTAGGAATAAGCAGTGAATTTCTCCAAGCCATCTCAATAATGGCCTACGGATTTCTCTTTTAGGAAATTATCCAAGTCATTTTTTTAAACCCCGCTACGCTGATTTCACCACGTTCTCCGGCAACAAATTCCGGAGTTTAATTACATGTTGTGTGAAGAAATATTTTCTCCTGTTTGTTTTAAATCTACTACTTAGTAACTTCATCGCATGCCCTCTAGTCCTAGTATTTTTTATTTTTTATTTATTTATTGAAGTTTTAATATAATTTCACAAGAGATCTCTTGTACAAGCAAATCAGAATTGAAACCAAGATACAAACTTAAAAAAATTTAAATAAAGAAACAAATATTAAATCTTTCTTAGACCACAATATCACATCGGTAGAAGAATATTAAGAGGGAGGAGCAACTCAAAATAGGAATATAATAAAAAAGAAGTTGGTTTAACGGTATGCGGTCCACATATTCCATAATCATGTCCCAGTTAACATTTTCTTGAAGTCCAGGAATGATCTAAGTTGTTCCGGGATAAAAAAGGTATACTTAACACCTGAGAATTTAATTGAACATTTGCATGGATATGCCAAAAGAAATGTTGCTCCAAGTGCTAATGTTTCTGTCCTCATTGCTAAGAACAGCTTTCTCCGTTCCTGTGTAGTTCTTGTTACATCAGGGAAAATCCAGATTTTCTTTCCATAAAACAACATCTGGGAATTACGAAAAAACAGTCTCATTACTGAATTCAACTCTTGTTCAAAAACAAAGGAAACCAAGAAAGTGGCTCTCTCTGTTTCCACGACCACCAAGGATTCCAAAATCTCTGTAAGGTTTAGTGGCTCTACGTCTTCCAAACCTTCACCTTTTATAGAGGCAATTGGTCTTTTTTTGAGGTAAATAGTATATACAATTAATTGATGGTATAAGCTCAGGGGAAAATTGTAACACCTCTGTTAAATATTTCTTGAACATTTCATGGGGAGATACTCCAAGGGATTTTGGAAAATTCAATAAACGTAAATTTAACCTTCTATTGTAGTTCTCTAATTGTTCAATTTTTCTATTTTAAAAAATTCTTTTTTTCAGAATCCCCTCTGTTACATGCTGTAATTTGTCTGTTTTTTCTTTAAGTATCTTAGTTTCTGTAGAAAACTCTTCTTTAATATCTTTTAATGACTTTCCCAGATTGTCCACAGTACTTACGAGAGTTTTCAATTCCTGGGAAGATCCTGTAACCGTTGAGTTTAGTCTCTTGAGAGCGTCCCATATGCTCTCAAGGGTCACCGTGACAGGTCTTCTAGTTCCAAGTTCAGCCGACTCAGCTCCCTGGAGTATCTGCTCTTGTTCTTATTCCCTCTCGGCTACTGCCCCTTCAAACAGGGTCTCCCTTGACGTTCCTTCTGTACAAGGGTCACCTGACAGAGCTGCGGGAGGAGCAGGACGCGATGGTGGGATAGTCACTGGAGGGGAGAGAGAGATCTCCAACCCGAAGTCGCCGGCAACTCCACCCACCAACAAAAGCTCAGGACCTCCAGAACGCATCGGACCGCTGGCGGCTGCAGCATACTCCAAAATCGATCTTTGATTCGGGGTGGAAGTCCTCGTTGGTAAAGGATCCATACGAATTGCACCCTTCCTCTTAAAATGAGGCATCTGGATAAACGAGCAGACCGCTTCCCAAAGGTAAAATTGTAAGATGTAGAGACGCATTGTGAAGCAGCCGGCTATACCGCCGCCATCTTATTTCCTCCCTCTAGTCCTAGTATTTTTGGAAAGAAAGACGTGCTCAACTTTCTTGAGCATGACAACTACAAACATTTATTGAAACACACAGGTACCCTCCATGATAGTGTTTGAGGCTGCCTTTGAAGAAACCCAGTGCTCATTCATGATTTTTAGCTGGAGTTCTCTAAAGAAGAAAATGAAACATGGTCCATGTTAGGACCTTACAAATTTGATATTGAAGATAAATGTTCCTTCTTTGCATGTTTGTATTTTGACATTTGAAGTTTGTGAATGCACGAGTCAAAACTTTTTTACTACACATAAGAACATAAGAATTGCCACTGCTGGGTCAGACCAGTGGTCCATCGTGCCCAGCAGTCCGCTCCCACGGCTGCCCTTAGGTCAAAGACCAGTGCCCTAATTGAGTCTAGCCTTATCTGCGTACGTTTTGGTTCAGCAGGAACTTGTCTAACTTTGTCTTGAATCCCTGGAGGGTGTTTTCCCCGATAACAGCCTCCGAGCGTTCCAAATTTCTACCACTCTCTGGGTGAAGAAGAACTTCCTTACGTTTGTACGGAATTTATCCCCTTTTAACTTTAGAGAGTGTCCTCTCATTCTCTCTACCTTGGAAAGGGTAAACAACCCGTCTTTACTAAGTCTATTCCCTTCATTATCTTGAACGTTTCGATCATGTCCCCGCTCATCTTTTCAAGGGAGAAGAGGGCCAGTTTCTCTAATCTCTCACTGTACGGCAACTTCACCAGCCCCTTAACCATTTTAGTCGCTCTTCTCTGGACCCTTTCGAGTAGTACTATGTCCTTCTTCATGTACGGCGACCAGTGCTGGACGCAGTATTCCAGGTGGGGGCGTACCATGGCCCGGTACAGCGGCATGATAACCTTCTCCGATCTGTTTGTGATCCCCTTCTTAATCGGTGAGACTATACTTTGAAACAACAACCTTATAGAGTCTCCGGGTCTCTGAGCATATTATGCAAAACAATAATTTGGTTTATTGATGGTATTAATCTGGCTTTGCAATATACTTTTGAAGAGGAAGAATAATCATATGAGTTATTCATTGCACTTTCCTTTCTAATATATATGCCCCTTACTTCAGTAAAAGGAAAAGTATGCATGTGAAGATCAATTATATAACTAGGTACAAATATTACATGTCTCTTTGTGTGCATAAAGGCAGGTAAAGTGGCACATACATTCACAAGCACTCTAAGCATTTTTCTGTAAAGGTGTGCATATGTTCTATAGTGCACAACTGTAACAGAGTATGGGTGATGCTCCCAGGTACACTGTAACTTACAAAATTCTGCAGATTTATATATCCCTTGCCACATTTGGACACTTGTAGTTACTCTTGGGTGGGGTGTTGATATTGTGACCGGGAAGCCCCTGCCACTGGCTTAAAACCTGCTTTAAACCCTGCCACTAAAGCAAATGTGCCTATTCCTAAGCCAAGGAAGCTTCCCATTAATTCTGTTCCCAGTGCTAAGATCAGACAGGCAGGGCAGAACAGAGAAGGGAGGGCAGAGAAGAACAGAATACCTGTTCCAAGCCACTATAATCCCTTTTATAAACCATCTGTTAATTCTCCGGTTAAACCTCTGGTCAGGCAATCTGACATAGCAAGGGTTAAGGAAAGGGGTGTAGCTGACAGGCAGAACGTGGATAGAGCACCAGTGAAAGTCTCATAGCAGAATAAATCAAGGCCAGCTGAGAACACACAGAGACAATTAGGAACCTGGAGGGAAGGATGTTCCTCATAGAACAGGGCTGGCCAAATGCTGCTCCAGAGGATAGTTCCTATCCAGCTTGAGAGACTGAGGAGTCTCTTATGGAAGTAGAGGGATATGTCTCTGAGGGGGATGAAATGGACTGCATGTCTATATGTCTGAATGCAGCATGAGTCAGTAAGGTACTGTGTGGGGAAAGGGAATGAAAGTTTGTTCCATAACAATAGTCCTTATGTGGGACTGTATAATTAATGAGAGTTTGATGTGTGAGAAAATGACACGGTGACAAAATTCATCACCGTTCCCGTCCCCGTGGATAACCGCGGGAAATAATCCCATGTCATTTTCTAGTGTCTATTTCAACCTCAGTCCTTCTACACCAGCATTCTTCAAAGCAAAGCTTGCGGGTCAGTGGTTGTGCCCAATTATACTCTGATTCTTTCCTCTCTCCTTAAAGAATGACATGAAGATGGTTTCCCGCAGTTATCTGCGGGGACGGGGACGGTGATGAATTTTGTCACTGTGTCATTCTCTAGTGTGAATGTGAGGATTGCCTAATAGCAGAAATTAAACCAGAATCCCTGTATGCAAGCAAAGCATAGCATAATGAGGGGGGATGGGTAATGCTAACTAACATTAGAAGGAGAAATAAAGCCTGGAGTGGATTAAGTGACCTGATATTGCACATCCCTGATAGTGGGAACTTTTGAAAGGGGAATCTTAGACCTTTAAAACAAGGGTGGATTGTTCCCAGCCAACTGCCCAGAAATAAGAAGGGTAGTGGGGGTATTTATACTTCAGGCAGTCAGGTGAAGAGAACTTCCTGAAGAAACACAGTGGGCTCAATACATTAATTGTGCCTAACCTAAAAAGAGTAGAGCTAAAGCCCAGGGCCGGCGGGTCCATAGGGATTTTTGTATATAAGTTCTTGAAACCAGAATGCTACCCAGAATTGTGCAAAGCATGGCAGCAGAACTCTGAGAAAGAAACCCGGTTTAAAAGGGACTTGTTTTTTTGGGGGGGGAAGGTTCTTTTTCCTGATTGAAGCATGGACTTGCTGTTAAAAAAAAAAAAAAAGAGAAAACTTTGTTTGTGATAAATCTTTTCCAAGCATCATCAGCTGGTGGGGCTGTATTAGAACCAGTGCAAACTAAACTGGATAATAAAACTTTGGAACTGGAAATTATTGGTGTAAGGTTGTTTGTTGGTTTTTTTTTTTTTTTTCTTTTTCTCTGCTGTGCTTATTCCAGAGTGGTCCTCCAAAGAGCGCTAATACTTGCGCCTGGGGCAGGAGCCGGGTTGCCAGCGCTAGGCTTACCCCCTCCCCGTCCCAAAATTCAACACGATTTGACTGGCAAAAAATGGCTCGGCTGGTTAAATCACCTGTTTAGGGCTAACTGGTCATTTTCACCAATACCTAACCAGTTAGCATTGCTAAAAATAACCAGTTAGTTCCAAACTGCAAACTGGCTATTTTGGGGTGCACTCCAGGGGTGGAATCGGCATTTGACTGGTTAAGTGCCAGTATTCAGCACTTGATCAGTCGGGTTAACCAAATAAAAGCCAGTCCTATCTTTATACAGAAACCCATAGCCGGTTAAGTGCTGAATATCGGACAGCTACGCATTAACTGGCTCTGCAAAACAGGATATTCAGTGCCAAAGCCTGGATAGGATCTGGACTTAAATATCCAGGAATAACACCAGTGGCAGTCAGCCAAACATTGAGTGCTGCTGGCTGAATATCAACCCCTAGGACTATAGCTGGTGTAACTGTGAGTGCCTAAATATCAGGAGCCCGATATTAAATAACGAGAGGCAGCCCAGCTTCCTCCCATGGTCAGCAGCAATCCCGGATATTCAATGCCGGAGTCATTGGCATTAAATATCTGAGGCAAAGGCCGGCTAAATGTGGGCCAGTGGCTTGCATGTAGCCAGCCAAGCTGATTTTCATTGACTAGCTGACCAGCTTTTTAGGTGTATCTATCTGGCCATGTTCTTTAGCTGGCTAGCCAATGAAAATCAGCTGTGACTGGCTATATCGCACAACATAGCTAGTCACCAGGCTGGCTTGCGAGCCTGATGTTCAGTGGGAGATAGCCGGCTATCTCGTGCTGAATATCAGGGGGAAGGTGTCTAGACACCATGCTATTAACTTACTTCAATATACTACTACTATTACTATTAATTATTTCTATAGCGCTACCAGATGCATGCAGCACTGCACAGAGTCACAAAGAGTAAGAAAGCAGTCCCTGCTCGAAAGAGCTTACAATCTAAACAGGCAAGACAGACAAACAGGATGTCATGGATACAGTTAAGGGGAACAGTTAATCAGTTGGCTGGGTTGGAGGGCAGAGGAGGTACAGGACAATTAAGCCATTGTGACATCATTGATGAGATTGGCTCTTATTGGTGGAAGAGCCATTATGACATCAGAAGCTCAGCTCTGCTTCCCAAAGACAAACAGGATGTCATGGATACAGTTAAGGGGAACGGTTAATCAGCGGGCTGGATTGGAGGGCAGAGGAGTAGGGTTAAGGATTGAAAGCTATATCAAAAAGGTAGGTTTTCAGTCTGTTTTAAACAAGAGAAGGGGCTTGACGAACAAACTCGGGTAATTTATTCCAGGCATAGGGGGCAGCTACTGTAGATGAAAGGAAAAAAGTCTGGAATTGGCAGTGGAGGAGAAGGTTAATGCTAAAAGTGACTTATCTTAGGAATAGAGTTCTCTGGGAGGTGTATAAGGAGAGAGAAGCGAGGAGAGATATTGAGGGGCATCAGAATGAACACACTTGTAGGTCAACAATAAGATCTTGAACTGTATGCGATAGCAGATGGGGAGCCAGTGAAGAGACTTAAGGAGAGGGGTGGCATGAGGTTGGTAGAAGATGAGTCACGCAACAGAGTTTTGCACAGATTGCAAGGGGGAGAGGCAACACTGAGGGATACCAGTTAGGAGTAGATTGCAGTAATCTAAGCATGAGGTTATGAGAGCTTGAACAAGGGTCTGGGTAGTGTGCTCAGAGAGGAAGGGGCAAAGTTTGGTGATATTGAAGAGATAGAATATATAACCGGTGATACTACAAACATCAACAACCTGAACCAATTGACAAGCCAGTTATTCCCAGGATCCTCAGATGGCTATCTGATCATTATAATTGTGTTCTCAGTTTGTAGCCTGTATCTTCATTGATCATGAAGCTTTCAAATGAGTGTGACCCAGACCTAATGAATGAGAGAAGGTGCTCAGAGAGTATGAGAATGAGAGAGTCTTCATATGACACACAAATGAGAGAAGAGGCTCAAAGAGAGTAAGAGTGTTAATGAATGTGGCCCATCCCTAATGAGTGAGAGAAGGTGAGAGTGCTATAGAGCAAGAGAGAGCCTTTAACTGAGTATGGCATATTCCTAATGAGTGAGAAAAAGAGCTGAAGGAGTGTGAGAGCAAGAGAGACTTCCACTGAGTGTGACACAGTGCTAATGAGAGAAAGGGCTGAAAGATTGTGAGAGTGAGAGAAGTTTTAACGGAGTATGACGCACTCTTAATGAGCGATACTTGGCATCTCTGCATGGATGAGAGGAGATCATCTGCATGCTCCAGGCAAAGATAGGGCCTAGCTCTAGAATCCAATCTTTTCTGTTCAACTTGGTCAATTTTCTAAGCTGTCCCTAGATGATCAAGCCTCACAATGAGATGTCATTCTGAAAGCTAAAGTGAGAAAAAGCTGCCTTTGACCAAATAGCTCCACTGATCTCATAGGTTCATCTTTCTGCTCTCAGAGATCCCTAGTACACACATGATTTGAAACTTCTTAAAGTTAAAGATTTGTGGACAGCTCTCTATATTATAAAGGTTCAAGATGATTTACAATTACACAAGAGCCCATACAAAAATGGAAATCTTATAGAAGAGCCGCGGTGGCAGATTACAGTGAAGTAGAGAACATAGAAAACAAGGGCTGAATGTCTATGGAGACATCATACTTCTGTCGCACTTTCTACCGGTAACTATACAGATCTAGCACATCTATATAATATCACCATTCATTCCTTGAGAAACTCCCTAAACAAAGTCCCCCATGGATTGTCCCCTCCCTGTCATTACCATCTGTCTCCTCACTAGGCAGTAAGTACTCCATGCAATTTTAATATTCCTTCTCTCCCTACACTCATCAATTCACTGAAATCCTTGAAACTAAGAACTGACCTGCATGACCCCATTCCTTCAAACATTCTTAAATGCCACTTACCATCTTTGCCTCTTTTCTTCACTGCATGGTAGTGGCAGTCTCTCTCAAGCTAAGTTCCCAGCAATTGGAAGATGGCCATGGTATACCCAAGACTCAAAGATTTTGAAAAACAACAAAAAAACGCTTCTGATCATGCTATCATCCCATCTCCAACTTATCCTTTCTGGCCAAACTTGCTGAAAGCATAGTCCTATCCTAATTTACTGATTTCATTGATAAAACAAATACCTTACATCCTAATCAAGTTGGGGTCCAGAAAATATCACAACACAGAAACCATCCTGTTAGGAGTTATCACCTGTATTCTATATCACCTTGACTGTTCAAAATCTGTTTTTCTTCTTTCACTCAACCTTTCAGCAGGGTTTAACCTCATTGACTACTCCATCATAATGCAGCACCTTAAACATATTGGCATTTTGGGCTATGCCTTGGACTGTTTCCAGTCCTATTTCACATCAGGAGAATATACAAGTGGATTTTCAAGGAGCCTCATACAAATCATTTGCTTTGGCTTATGGTGTGCCTTAAAAGGTTCTATACTGGCCCCCACTCAATTCAATATCTTTTAGGGCTCACTACTAACCCTTTGCAATCAATTAGGCTCAAAGGTTATGCCTACAGTCCATGAATGGCATTCAAATATTGGCTCTTCTCGATCCCTCCAACTCCTATGAGATAAATACGCTCAGTGCAAAACTCTCCCAAGTAACCTCTGGCTGGCCAATCCAGAAAAATTGAGAGCCCTTTTTTTTTTCTAATCCTTCTGGCTCAGCCTTGTCCACACTTCTCTTCCTCTGCAATATCGGCATCCCCATGGTGCCCTCCTTAAGAATTCTTGGTCTCCACCTTGACCATGCTCTAATCTTTGGTCTACAGATCTCCTCTTTAGTTCAGCAAAGTTTTTTAAAAGCTATGGTTGATATTCTCAATTTGATCGTTATTGCACCCTCCTGCTCTTCATATATTGACACATTCTTTGGTGCTTACATGACTTGATTACTGTAAATAACTTTATAAAGTCCTCAGATGAAAAAAACTTACACTGTATTCATCTGCTTTGAAATACTATCATCAAGCTGATCATGGGTTCCCGGAAATTTGATTATATAATTCCTCTTCTGAAGCATGCACGCTGGCTTCCAACAACACATGGAATCACATACAGTTTACAGTTTATTTAAAACTTGCTATGCCACCTCCAATGCCAAGCATATCCAAGTGGTTTACAATACTAAAACAAAATTAATATCGAAAGGAATACAATTTTTTTTGCAGGAAAGTCAAGACATTCGCTCAGAAAAATCGAAACCTAGAAAATAGCAGACTGAAAAAGTCAAAGGATAAATTTTAGAAATAGAAAAGGAGACAGCAGAACCAACCTAGGCAGAAGAAAATGCTTCTTGAAAAAGCCATGTTTTTAAAGTCTGCTTAGAATTGGTGAAGGACAATTCAGCCTGAATTAGAAAAGGAAGAGAATTCCAATAGAAAGATGACATAAAGAAAAGGGCACAGTGTCTTGTGGTTTCCAGCTGAGAAAATCTAGGGCTTGGTAGAACCAAACGCTAGTCATTTACCCCCACCACCACCCCCCTTTACAAAGCCACGCTAGCGTTTTTAGCACCGGCTGCCGCAGTAACAGCTCCGATGCTCATAGGAATTCTATGAGCGTTGGAGCTGTTACCGTGGCGGCCAGTACTAAAAACACTAGTGCGGCTTTGTAAAGGAGGGAGTTATTGATCAAAGTAAAAGTACGGCTAAATATGGAGTAGTGAGGGTGCAAGATGAGATGGAAGCCCTAGTCTGAAAGCTTTAAGAATAAGTACAAGAAGTTTGAAAATAAGATGTTCTTTTACAGGAAGCCAATGATACTTATGCAGTAGGAGAGAAGCATAGTCTGACAATGGATGTGAGTTAAGAGTCAGATCGTAGTGTTCTATAGGGCTTGCAAGCACTTCAGATTTTTTGGGTACAGGCAAGGTAGACTATATTGCAATAGTCCAGGGATCTCAAAGTCCCTCCTTGATGGCCGCAATCCAGTCAGGTTTTCAGGATTTCCCCAAGGAATATGCATTGAAAGCAGTGCATGCACATAGATCTCATGCATATTCATTGGGGAAATCCTGAAAACCCGACTGGATTGCGGCCCTCAAGGAGGGACTTTGACACCCCTGCAATAGTCCAATCTAGGAATGAATAAGGATAGAATGAGTGAGTGAAATGTATTAAGATCAAAGTAACTTCTAACACAATGGTTCCCAAACCTGTCCTGGGGGACCCCCAGCCAGTCAGGTTTTCAGGATATCCCTAATGAATATGCATAAGAGAGATTTGCATACCTGTCACTTCTCTCTCATGCATATTCATTAGGGATATCTTGAAAACCTGACTGGCTGGGGGTCCCCCAGAACAGGTTTGGGAACCACTGTTCTAACAGATCTAAGCTGATGGAGAACAAAGAAACCTGTCTTACGTATTGCTGAAATCTGTGGTGAAAAAGTAAGTTTGGAATCAAGAATTACGCCTAAGTAACTGAGTCAACAGGATGAGTTAGGGGGGTTGGAAGATTCCCTGTAAACTAGGGGTGTCAAAGTCCCTCCTTGAGGGCTGCAATCCAGTCAGGTTTTCAGGATGTCCCCAATGAATATGCAAGAGATCTATTAGCATACAATGAAAGCAGTGCATGCAAATAGATCTCATGCATATTCATTGGGGAAATCCTGAAAACACGACTGGATTGCAGCCCTCAAGGAGGGACTTTGACACTCCTGCTGTAAACCAATAGGTGACAGTCTTTTCTATATTTAGAACTAAACTATGATCCTTCAGCCATGTTGAAATTTGATCTAAACAATCTTGAAGCTGTGCAATAGAGAGTGAAAAAAAGGATTTGTTGGAAAAATGAGTAAATTATCATTCGCATAGAAATGAAATACTGATAGATTGAATACGAGGAGCCGCTGAAAAGTTCTCAGCCCAACCAAGAAGAGGATGAGGTGGAGCCATGAAATTTACAAGTCATTCCACAATTTTCTTGACACTTTTCGTTTCATTTCGTATCATTGAAATGAAAAGTGTGGAGAAAAGGGTGGACTAACTTGTAAATTTCATGGCTCCACATCATTCTCGGCTTGGTTGGACTGAGAACTTTTCAGCGGCCCCTCATAACTGTGGCAAGAAGACTCAAGAAGAAATTAAACAGAAAAGGAGACGGGACATACAAGATCTTGCTCCTCACTTTCAAGATACAAACTGCAGCGATGTCTCTAAACAGACTCAATTCAAAAGGAAGCAATTTCTAGCGCTTAGGCCTAGAGCTTTAGTGGTGGGTGCGACCTTTTTTAAAAATTTCCTTGTAAATGCCTTATTTCATATGCAAGTGATAAATATGGCTTCACAGACCCAGTCCAGTTAAGATAGTTTTCTAAAAGATAAACCAGTGCAGACAGTACCTTAGGGGTCCTTTTATAGTAACATAGTACTATACGCATAATACTGCGCGTTAAACTGCCTGCCACGCTAGCCGCTAATGCCTACATAGTTTTTAGCGGGGGTTAGCGCGTGATGAAATGTCCGACGCGCTAACCCCGCTAGTGCGACTTGAGAAAAGGACCCTTAGTTTTTTATTCTGTTTTTCTTATTAGGGAGGATAATGGAATACATGATACCATTCGGGCCTTTATCTGCCGTCATCTACTATGTTACTATAATCAGGTTGGGCAGACTGGATGGGCCATTTGGGTCTTTATCTGCCGTCATCTACTATGACATGTAAAAATATATCCACAGAATTAAACTTAAAAGTAGTGATACATTTAACTACCATTTAAATATACCCTTATGTATTGAAACTTTTTTACAACGTTTTTCTAGGATCCTCAGCGGCACCACTTAGAGCTCAAATAGATCTCATTGCTCTAAGCTTTGTGTCAATTCGTCATCGGGTCCTTTATATTCTTAACTTGTATTTAAACCTTTTCGTTTCTTTTTGCTTTTGTGAATTAACTCATACTTTAATATTCATTTGTAAGCGTTATACTTAGCTTAATCACGTGGTCTCTGGCTAGGGATTGTTTTAACCAACATGTTTTGCTGTTGTAGCTTTATCAAGGCTAAACCCCTATAGACAAGAAAAGCTAAAGTTAATACCCGAGCATTTTGCAACAAAGATAACTCAGTAACAAACTCCACTAAGTTACAAAGTATGCATTCTCATCCAACTGTTCTACCACCAGAAGCTGTGACCACTATGTCCTCAGATATGGCGGTGGCGTTTTTTTGAAAATAAGTAGAGCAGAACCCAAATCAGCTGAGCTCACGTCATTACATTGCAACAACGTCAAGGGACTGCCCACAAAATTTAAAGTGATAGTTTTTTCTATTTCTACCGATACTTAAAGAACCTCACCCCCGGACGACATGCTAGATCAAGGACCCCCACTCAAGTTCCAGTGTGATCAGGCCACTGCTGCCACTTTTGTCTTTCTCTAGTGAGGAAAAATACTGTCACAGGCAGAGGCAGTCCCACTGCACAGACTGAGGGCTATGCCCAGAACAGCAAGAAGCAGGTAGGAGCTGTCTCAAAGACTTAGCTACAGCTTCCATAATAGAAAGGGCAACTCTTACTAATGCTACATTGCCTTATGAAATTTGTTTATTTTTAGTTTTGATTTTTGGGGATAGGGCAGGCCTGCACAACTTCGGCCCTCGCCAGACCAGGTTTTCAGAATTTCCCAAATGAATATGCATGAGATCAATATGCATACAATGGAAGCGGTGCAGGCAAATAGATCTCATGCAAATTCACTGGGGAAATCACGAAAACCTGACTGGATTCAGCCCTTGAGGACCGGAGTTGTGCAGGCCTGGGGTAGGAGGAATTTCCACGGTAAATGGCCCTGTTACATTGCTATTGCTCTGATTGTGCATACTGTGACATTGAGACTGCCTCCTCTTACACAGCTGATCATAGTGTGTATACGAGTGTTTGTTTTGGTGGGGACTAAGGTGTACAGACACACATTTATGTTATATAGAAAAGCATACATAAAGTGGTGCTGCCAGTCAGGACTGACAGAGCTGCATTGAGGACATTTTACATATGCTCTGGCTGCCCACTGGTGCTGTCATTTCTTAGCTTTGTTGTGCAAAGAATCTTACAGTTTTAACAAAAACTTTAAAGCTGCGCCTGTGGGAATTTACCCTGTGGGAAGCCATAGAGCTGCTTGCAATAACATCGTATCAAGAAAAGCTGAGGCTCAGCGGTGTTATTTACATTCGAATCAAGAATCCCAGCCGTCCAATCAGGTGAAAAGGTAAAGATATCCCACACCCAAGAGTGCTTGTAACTACTATGTTACTATGTAACAATCCCCATTGGTGGAAGGTAACAACAAGCAAAGATAGGATCCTAGAAGATTCATTACCAATACTGTGAATCCCAGATGGAATTTCCTGTCTATCTGAAAAACTTCCATTACCTCCTATGCATTTATATCTCCTTTCCCCGCCCCCCCCCCCCCCTCCTATTCTCTGCTTCTGTTATCCTATCCACCTTCAAGTTCCATCCCTTCCTTAAGTTAAGTGAATAACCTCAGCTCTTCATAAAGCCAATTCCTTTGTTTCTCTACAGCAGTGCACATAACACTGCAACAAGTCGGCACCTCCACCTCATGCAAGTTTCTGGCCCTTTCTATATTTAGGATGTCACATTTGCTTCCAGCTCAGTCAGACTAGTTTTCCTTTGGGCTATGAGGCCATGAATATTCCTGGAGTTTCCCTCCTTGTTTTTCTGTTTCTTCCCAACTCTGCTTGATAGAGGCATAGCCAAGGGTGGGTTCAAGTGGACAGGGGCCGCCCAGTAGCGGCATTCCTTTGCTAGCAAGGATCACAAAGCCCTTTCAGCTGAAGACCTTCAAGTTTGGCAGTTGGTAGCAATGTCACTAGGCTGAGCATGCATGGTGTGCTTGCGGCAGCCGGCAGCTCAAGGGAATGCCATCGACTGCTGAGCTTGGTTAAGAGTTCTGACCACCAGAAATGGAGGTCTTCAGCTGGCAGGGCTTGGGAATCCATGGCAGCTCAGGGACTTATATTTTGAGTTAGGGGACACCGGGGAGATGAGGAGAGGATAGAGAGCTGGGGAAAGGGTGAGCGTAGAGAGATAGGTTTGTGCCCACCAACATTAAGCTTCAGTCCATTAGGGCGTAGTTTGATGTTTCATCATTTACGGCCTCTTTTACAAAGCCGCACTAATGGCCCCGAAGCCCATAGAGATTTAAAGGGCTTTGGGGCCGTTGCCACGCAGCTTTGTAAAAGAGGCAGTTAGAGTTTTGGTACAGTCTCTTTTACTAAGCCAGCTTGATTACTGCAATGTTGCCTATTTGGCAATTTCCCAGAAGACTATGCAACGATTGCGAATAGCACAGCACAAAATGCGGTGGTCAGGCTGATTTTTAGGTTGAAGAAATATGATTACGTAACACCCTCCTTTCGAGTACTGCATTAACTGCCAATGGAGGCGTGGGTGAAGTTTAAGGGGTCCTTTTATCAAGCTGCAGTAGGGGGTTTAACGCATGTAATACCGCGCGTTAAACCGCCTACCGCGCTAACCGCTAATGCCTGCATCGAGCAGGCGTTAGTTTTTTAGCCAGCCACGGGGGTTAGCGTGTGATGAAATGTCCGACGCACTAACCCCGCTAGCGCGGCTTGATAAAAGGACCCCTAAGTTTGGTTGCTTCTGTTTTAAGGCTTTGTTTGGTTTAGCTCCCAAATATATAATTGAGCTTTTCTCTTTTGCAACCAACAGACATAAGAGGAACTCACATCTGAATTTTGTTTTTTTCGCCTGTTAGAGGATGTAAACTTAAAAAAACACCATCAAAATCTTTTTTCATATCAAGCAGTGTTATGGGGTAAGGATTTAGAACAATTGCTTTTGTTTACTGACACTTATGGGGAATTTAGGAGACATCTAAAAACATATCTGTTTTCAAAGTATTTAGGCAGCTAATTTGTAAATTTTATTATGCACTATTTTGATCATTTTAGTGTCTCTAATTATTGGCTTTTAACTTTTTTAGTTCTATTCAACTTCTTTTATTGTTTGTTTGTTTTTTAAAACTATTGTAAACCGCATAGAACTTTACGGCCTTGCAGTATATAAACTTATTATTATTATTAAGCTCAGGTCACCCATAATTGGCGGTCTGGCTGCACTACTGCAACTTAGTCATCGGCAGAAACTGCCCTTCGGCATAAAGTTCAATAACTCTCTTAGTTCAGAATGCCACTAATGCAGGTCATAAGTCTAGCCACTAGGGGTCACTATTGAATGCTGACTAGAGAGTTGAATAGGTACAGAAATTTCACCCATCCCCACCTGTCCCCGCTGGAATCTAACCCAACCCCATCCGTCCCCACAAATAATCTCTTCCATCTCCTCCCATCCCCATAAAATAAAGTGGTAACTACTTCTGAAGATTATTTAGAATTGTTGAATTTTAATGAAAATACAAACATCTCCTAAAACAGATATAAAACCAATAACTCCTCCCCCCATTCTCCAACTTTAAACCAAGAGGCTGTCCCAGTGTAACCCATAGCAACAGAACTTGTCAGTAGCCTTCCCTAACATTGCCAATTTACCATTCAGTTGCAATGTGCCCAGCTTTTGTTCATTGTCTCTAAAGAATAGAGACATGGAACCCTAGTGAATTTGCCTCAAGAAACAAAATAGTAGAACTTGATTACAGTCATAGATGACTACCAAAAGCCAAATTAGTTTCAAAAAGAATACTGTATTCTTTTCCACAGCCTTGAATGTGAATGTGTCTATGAAAAGCTCATCCAAATTCAGCAGAGTTAAGAGAGGAATTCTACGTTTATTGCCTGTAGTGTATATGCTTCATTGGTGTGTACTGGATAAAAAGAGATCTACAAGGCAGCTCAAAAAAAAAAAAAAATCAACATACTTAAGTAAAAGAACTTGCTAAAAATTTGTACTGTTACCCACCCTATGTTTGTTTACTAAAATTTGATATCCCACAATTTACAAAAGATCAATGCGGCTTACAAAACAATTAAATCAGTTAAAACAAGAAAAGAATGTCATTATCAATAGGAGAGACCTAATCTAAATAATGAAGAGGAAAAAAAAGCATTTTTGCAGTGGTCTAGAGCAGTGTTCTTCAACCTTTTTACACCTGTGGACCGGCGGAAATAAAATAATTATTTCGTGGACCGGCAAACTACTAAGACTGAAATTTTTTTTAAAAACCATCGCAGCCCCATCCCCGCGAGCTCGGTCCCACAAACCATCTGATCCCATCTGCACAAGCCTCAAATAGTTATGATTTTATATTGAACATATTTTATTAAAGTATAAAAAGAAACAATATTCTATACAATTGTCATTTTATAAATACAAATAATACAGGGCAAAGATCAACAAAACCCCTGTCTCCCCTCCCCTTCACATATATCCCCTCTACTAGAAAAATGAATAAGCTAAAATATTACAGAATGCTACACAAATATCATGTAACACATGACATGGAATGGTGTTAGGGGAGTGGAACTAGGGCAACTGCCCCCTGGTCAGAGAGAGTCCTAAGCCAGCTGGAAGCTAAAGAAGCAGTGCCTGGGCTTTGCACTCCCCAGTTATGTCTAGCAAGATACATACTTCAAATCTGATATATTTGAATCACAAGATAGAAATAAAATTATTTTTTTCTACCTTTTGTCGTCTCTGGTTTCTGCTTTCATTGCCTTTTCACTCTCTTCCATCCAGCGTCTGCCCTAAGAACATAAGAATTGCCACTGCTGGGTCAGACCAGTAGTCCATCATGCCCAGCAGTCTGCTCACGCGGCAGCCCTCTGGTCTAAGACCAGCACCCTAACTGAGACTAGCCCTCCAGCGCACGTTCTTGTTCAGCAGGAACTTGTCTAACTTTGTCTTGAATCCTGGAGGGTGTTTTCCCCTATAACAGCCTCTGGAAGAGCATTCCAGCTTTCTACCACTCTCTGGGTGAAGAAGAACTTCCTTACGTTTGTACAGAATCTACCCCCTTTCAACTTTAGAGAGTGCCCTCTCGTTCTCCCTACCTTGGAGAGGGTGAATAGTGTTTATCTCTACTAAGTCTATTCCCTTCAGTATCTTGAATGTTTCGATCATGGCCCCTCTTAATCTCCTCTGTTCGAGGGAGAAGAGGCCCAGTTTCTCTAATCTTTCGCTGTACGGCAGCTCCTCCAACCCCTTAACCATCTTAGTCGCTCTTCTCTGGACCCTTTCGAGTAGTTCCGTGTCCTTCTTCATGTACGGTGACCAGTGCTGGACACAGTACTCCAGTTGAGGGCGTACCATAGCCTGGTACAGCGGCATGATAACCTTCTCTGTCTCTTCAGTCCAGCATCTGCCCCTTCCATCTCTCCTCCTGCCCCCCCCCCCCCTCAATTTGGTCTGGCATCCATCATCTTCCTTCTGTTCCCCTCATGGTCTGGCATCTCAGTCCTTCCCTCCCCCCTGTGGTTTTTAGCATCTCTCTCTTCTCATTTCCTCCACTCAGATCTGATATCGTTCTCTGCTCTCTCTTCCCTTTTCTTCTCTGGTCTTCCTTCTCTATTTTCTGCCTCCATCTAAATTAAATTCTTTCTTGCTATTTAGTCCTGTTTCCCTCTTTTCACTGTGTCTACCCACAGCTTGTCACCCCTTTCCCTCACCCCTCCATTATCTTACTATTTTCTTCCCCCTTTATTTATCTCCTCCTTCCATCCAGTATGTGTTCTTTCCCCACTTCCATTCAGCATCTGCTCTCCCCTCTCAACTGACATCCATCTGCCTTCTGCTCTCTCTCCCTTCTTCTCACTTCCATCATCTGCCCCTTCTCTCTCCCCCCCCCCTCCAACTTCCATCATCTGCCCCCCTTCCCCTCACCTTTGCAGGTCACTTTCTTTCCCCTGAGGGTGGCTCATGTCAGAGGGGAAGCTTTGGCCAAGCAGAACAGCTTGCAAGGAACAGTGGAACTTACTTGATTGATGTCGATGCTGGGGCCCGTTGCCGTTCGAAGAAGAAAAAAAAAAAAGGTGGAAAAAAGGGACCTGCAAAGGCGAGAGGAAGGGAAACCTCCATGACAGCTGCTCTTTGCCCTCCTTCAGCGGCCCAATAGTCCAGACCAACAGCGGCAGCTCTGTGTACTTTTAACTTCGGCACAAAGCTGCCCCTAAGCAGTAGTTTAGCGTGGTTTCATGAGGCAGCCTCGGGGCCTTTGTTAGGCCGGCCCACATCGCATCATCGAAGCGGGCCGGCCTAGCAAAGGCCCCGAGGCTGCCTCATGAAACCGCGCTGAACTACTGCTTAGGAGCAGCTCTGTGCCGAAGTTAAAAGCACACAGAGCTGCCGCTGCTGGTCTGGAGGTGCGGAGACAAGGCAGGAGACATACGCGGTGGAAGGCAGGAGTCCCGGTGAAGGCAGGAGTCCCGGCACAGCGACTGCAACAGGAAGTTGCAAGTCAGCTGACGCCGGCCTTTTGTTGCGGCGGGGACCGAATCCTTCGCGGACCGGCAAGATTTTTTTGCGGACCGACACCGGTCCGCGGACCGGCGGTTGAAGAACTGTGGTCTAGAGCAGTATTCTTCAACCGCCAGTCCGTGGCCCGATGAGCTGGGTACCCACGTGGCTCCCTCCCTCCTGTGCAGCAGCCAATGTTTTGCATTCCTCTCCCTCCCCCCCCATCCCCACTCCCAATAGCAGTGGCTCTCTTCCCAGCCTCCAGACCAGGGGTCCCTCCTTGAGGGCTGAATCCAGTCAGGTTTTCAGGATTTCCCCAATGAATATGCATGAGATCTATGTGCATGCACTGCTTTCAATGCATATTCATTGGAGAAATTCTGAAAACTCGACTGGATTCGGCCCTCAAGGAGGGACTTTGGGGACCCCTTCTCCAAACTAATGTTGGCTTTACCCCTTCCAGCAGCTCTTAGTATTCTAACTTGCCTGCAGCAGTGTCAGTAGCGTTAGCACAGCGATTCAATTAGGCAGCCTTGGGGCTTTTGCTGAGTCGCGGCCTGCCTTTGATGATGCAACTTCCTCTTTCCTCAGAGGCGGGCGCGACCCATCAAAGGACCCAAGGCTGCCTACATGAATCGTTGTGCTGACGCTACTGGCACTGCTGCAGGCAAGTTAAAACACTGAGCTGCTGCTAGTCCGGGTAAGGGAAGGTGCTGGTGGGATAGACAGGTGCCTGGCAGCAATGCTTGCTTGTATGAATGCTCTTGGGCATGTTTTGGGGTTGGCCTTGCCTCACCTGGGAGTCATTTCTGTTTCTTACAGTGTCACCGCTTTTCTTTTATCTTTTCTCAACAGCAGGGGGGGAGAGAGTGGTTGTTGAATGCCTGTAGTGTGAGTGTTGTGGGGGGGTTGTTTTTCTTTTCTTATGATAGTGGAGATCCGACGTTGGTTGATTGGAAGGTTTGCTTTTTATATAAAAATAAGGAAAATGCAGCTTGTATGTCACGACTTAACATTGGTTTTTCATGATTATATTTTTGCTTATTTGCTAGTTCTGTTTTATTTCTTTTGGGTCTGGCATCTGAGTGGAAGCCTGTATAGTTGGCTGCTTTCCTATATTGTTACTATATCTGTACCTTTTAGTGGTACTTGTTGTGATTATACTGTTGCACTAATAAAGATATGTTAAAAAAAAGAGAGGTGCTACACTGGACTGGAAACGGAGGATGATGAAGGGGGGAGCTGCTGATGTTAGGGGTGAAATGAGAAGGGGGAGTTAGAGCTGGTTGGGGGATAGGGGAAACTACTTCTGCTGGTCAGGGGAGTTGCCACACTGAACTGGAAATGGAGAATAGTGAAGGGGGAGCTGCTACTGGACCTGGAGAGAGGAAGAAGGAGAGATGCTGCTGGACTGTGCAGACGGCAGTGGAGAAGGTGGCAGAGAGAGTAAATTGGTGGATGGGGGACAGTGGACTCAGGGAGGAAGAGATGCTAACAACAGGGGGAGAGCAAGGAAGACATACAAGCCATAGGGTGGGGGGCCTGGGCTCCTGGCAGAAAAGAATAGAGAGATGATGTCCAGAGAAGAGATGCTGTGTATGGAGAATAGGGACAGACACAGAGGGGAATGCTGGATGAAGAAGGGATGGGGACACAGAAGGGCAATACTGATCACAGGGTACAAAGGGACAAAGACGCAGAGGGTAGTGGTTTTTATTTCAGTCTTAGTAGTTTGCCAATCCACAAAATAATTCTTTTATTTCCGCCGGTCCATAGGTGTAAAAAGGTTGAGAGAATGACACTAGGACAAATTTGTCCCTGTCCTCACAGGAACTCAATTTCCCTGTCTCATCCCCATGAGTTTTGTCACTGTCCTGTCCATGCCCCTGCCCTATTCCTGTAAGCTCTGCCTTAACCGCACAAACCTTGAACAATTATGATTTAAAGCAGGGGTGCCCAACGCGTCGATCGCGATCAACAGGTCGTTCGCTCAGGCGACCCCAGTCGATCGCACAGCAGGTTCCCTTCTTCCCTTCTCTTTTTTCCCCTCCTGACTGGCCCGCCTCTTAAAGAACGCTGGCCAATCAGAGTGCTGGAAGGGTGGGGTGAAGGTCGGTGAGGGACGGAGCTCAACGCATCACAAGAAATAGAAGCGCCTGTAATGATTGAGGTAAGAGCGAGGCCTAATGCTGCCCGATATACAATTTTAAAAACCCCAAAATCGGCCTCCCAATCAGTGGCGTACCGAGGTGGGGTGGTCCACCCCCGCCCCGGGTGCACGGCTTGGAGGGATGCAAAGCCGTCCGGGTCCTCCTGCCCTTCCTTTCCACCGGTCTGCGCACGGGGCTTGCACCCGCCGCCCAAATGGTGTTGGTTATCGCGAGACTCGCGGGAGTTGACGGCACCATTCGAGCGTCGGCGCGGGACCAGGCAGGCGCGAGTCCCGAGCGCGGACCGGGGGAAAAAAAAGGCAGGATGACCCGGACCTGGCCTGCTGTGCACCCGGGCGGATCGTCCCCCTTCTAAATCCACTTGTCTTTTATTCAGTTCAACTAATGAGCATTGTGACAGGCAGTTCTTATGGAGGTATTTCTTTGTTTTTCTGTGCCTAAGTATTCTATTAATTTAACTTCCTTATTCCTGTGGGGATCTCCAAAGGGGACGAATGGGAGATGGCCGGTGGCAGGTGGTACTTTAGCAATTCTTACAGGTTACCATAGGCCTCAGGAGCTGTCTTCCCTCTGCCGTGGTCCTGCCCCTCCTCTAAGTCAGAGACAGGCTTGGGGCAGAGGGAAGACAGCTCCTGAGGCCTATGGCAACCTGCAAGGATCGCTAAAGTACCAGCGATCCTCTCTGCAGACTGCTCTCTGCTGGAATTAGGTAAATGGATGTGGGGAGGGTAGGCCTTCGGGGGGGGGGGGTGCAGTCCTTCAAGGGGTAGTGCAGGCCTTCAGGGGGGGAGTCAACCTTTGAGGGGGAATGTGCAGACCTTCAAGGGGGGGGGTCAGGCCTTCAGGGGAGGGGGGCTGTATAATAAAAAAATATTTGAACATAAATACAAAGTACACTCGGTGTGTGTATATATATATATATATATATATATATATATATATATATATATATATATATATATAAATATATATATATATATGTTTAGCATTTTTATTGTTGGTAGATCATTTTGACTTGGTCATTTTAAAAGTAGCTCTCAAGCCCAAAAAGTGTGGGCACCCCTGATTTAAAGTGTTTGAGGCTTGTGCAGATGAGGATAGAGCTTGTAGGAATGGAACAGGGACAGGAAAAGAACTCATGGGGATGGGACAGGAAAATGAGTTCCCGTGGGGACAGGGAAAAATTTGCCCCATATCATTCTCTACTATGATCTCCTGAATGCAGTCTTCTTATGTCCACTGATAACCTAGAAATTACAGGAAATTTTTAAAAAATGAGTTTTCAACATAGGCTTAAATCTTGGAAATGAAATTTCACTTTCAATAACTTATGGAAGGTCGTTCCATAAGGATGGAGATAAAAAGAAAAAAGTTGAATTACGAGTTGATTCATACTGAGCTATTTTTGGTGACGGAAGTACCAGTCTCTTGAGAGTCAACTGACCATAATGTACATGTTGGGGTATATGGAGTGGTTACAGCAGCCAAATATGATGGAGCTGCATCATTTAGAGCTTTAAAAGTCAAAGAATTATACATTTAGATCTACTATATAATGTATAGGCAACCAGTGTAAATTTATGAGTGATGTGATCATATATTTTAGCCTACTAGTTATGAGCACCTGAAATGAATCCAGATATAAAACAGACGCTAATATATACTTCAGTAGCTTGTCCAGTAGAAACACAAACATTGTAGCAAACCAAAATTCCTTACGCTTAACTGTTGAAAAATGTTGATAAGGAACCTCAATTTAAAAAACAGTAGATGTCAAAAGGCATTCACATGCCACAATAATTCAGTTCCCTATTTGATCAGTTATTTGGATAAGGCAATCAAACGCCCCCCCCCCCAACTTGGATATCACATACATTCGACTTCTCTCGCAGTCTCACAACTTGAGTATCCTTCCTCATAAGCATTTGTGTAATGGGGGGAATGAGTCTCCCCTCTCTGTGGTAGAGAGTTGCACAGAACCCACCAGTTACTATGGGAATCCCATGGGAAATCTTCCAGGGGAATTTTATTTACACAAAATTGAGTCTCGGCATTGGCGATGCCTCTCATCATTGGTTAGTCTGCAGAGCATGTGCACTGCATGGCAACCAGAAGAAAAGCACAGTTACTTACTATAACAGTTGTTATCCCAGGACAGCAGGCAGATATTCTCACATATGGGTGACATCATCCATGGAGCCCGGTACGGACAGTCTGAAAAGTGAGCTGTCGCTTTAAATTTTAAGAGCTTCATGACTACCTGCACCACGCATGCACGACTACCTTCCTGACCGAAGAGGCTCGAGGTACATCAGTTCTGTAAGCAAGTTAAGGAGGCAACCAGGGGAGGTAGGTGGGATGTGAGAATATCTGCATGCTGTCCCTGGATAACCCCTGTTACAGTAAATAACTGATTTATCCTGGGACAAGCAGGAAGCATATTCTCACATATGGGACTCCCTACTGCAATGGGATGGAGGGAGAGTTGGCCATTAAGAGAATAAATTTTGTAATACTGCTTGGCTGAAGTGACCATCAGGTCTGGAATAGGATTTCAGATAATAATGAGAGGTGGGCGTGAGAACTGAGAACCAAGTAGCTGCTTTGCAGATTCCATCAATGGGAGTGGAATGCAATAATGCAACTGAAGTTGCTATGGCTCAGACCTTATGTGCTGTGACACGACCCCCTAGCTGCAGCTCAGCCTGAGCATTGCAAAATGAAATAAAGGTCGCCAGTCATGGGGAAATAATTCTTTTGGATACAGAGTGGCCCAATCTGTTAGGATCAAAGGAGATGAACAGTTGATGATATGTTCTTTGAGACTGTAATAAGTAATAAGCCAAAGCTTGTTTGCAGATCAAGGTATGAAGAGCTGTTGCACCAACATTTGAAGCGTCACGCAGAGGTGATGGAAATTAAAAATACCACTGTTGAAGTGAGATATTTAAGATGAACAGAATAAATTGGTTCAAATGGAGGCTTCATCAATCTAGTGAGAACAACCGTAAGATCTCAAACCACCAGAGGTGGCTTAAAAGGTGGTTTGATATTGAAATGGCCTGTCATAAACCTGGAAATGAGAGGATCCGCAGCCAGAGATTTAATGTTGACCTGAACATGGAAAGCACTGATAATACTCAGATGGAATCTGACTAAAGTGGTGTTAAGACCTGAGATGGAGAAGTGAAGAAGATATTCCAACACTGAAGATACAGGGAAGGATGCAACATCAAGATGCTGAAGATCATACCATGCTGAAAACCATGTCCACTGCTGTTAGTAGCACTGCTGTGTGGAAGGTTTTCTGGATGCAGCTAAAATGACTCTAATAGGATTAGAGAGATCAACATCTGTTGAGGTTAAGCTGAAAGGTAGCAAGCTGTCAGGTGTAACAACTGTAGATTGGGAAGCAAAAGAGACCTTTGACTCTGAGTGAGAAGAGATGGATAGACCTGCAGGGTTATTGGATCTTTGACCTTGAGCTGAAGTAGAAATAGAACCACAGTTGTCTGGGCCACCGAGGAGGCATGAGGATCATAGTGGCCAACTCTTGAGTGAGTGTGATCAGTATTTGAGTATGAGTGGAACTTGTCCACCCCATTTAGAACAAAAGCATCTGCCTTCAGATGATGATAGAACAGAATTGAGGCAGTTTGATTGCTGGGGGACATAAATAGGTCTATCCAAGGAGTCCCCTCTGAGAAAATATTCTGAAGTAAGACCTTGGAGTGGAGTGTCCACTCATGGAGCTGAAGATATCTGCTGGGCTTATCGGCAAGTGTATTTTGTGCTCCTTGAACATAGACAGCTTTGCGGAAAACTTTTCAGGCAATTGCCCAGTTCCAAATCCTCTCAGCTTCTTGACAGAGTCAGAGAGCCCGTCCCTTCTTGATTGTTTATGTAACACAGTGCACAACAAAATCTCAGTGGTGGTTCTCATATGTGAAGATACAGGACCCGACATGGTCCATGCTTCAGAGAAACACTCCTTCCTCAGGGGTCCAATTTGTGGGATATCACAGACTTCAAGAACCATATGGTGTAAAAATTATCGGAAACAAGTCTTGCATAGCAGGACATAACTCCACGGTACTTGTTGTTCCCGATATTTTTTTACACCAAATGGTTCTCGACGTATATGATATTCCACAAATCGGACCCCTGAGGAAGGAGTGTATCTTCACATATGAGAACCACCTTTGGGATTACCATATGTTTTTACTTCAATAAAGAATCCTACGCATTGTACATCAACTCTGTAGCTTTTTCTATTTGGTTTTCATTGCTTGACTTTTAACTGCAGATCACTTGGATTTGTTTTTTTATCATGTAACACAGTGCGACTTGATTGTCGATGTGAACAAGGGGGACAGGATTGGATATACTGTTGAAAAGTCTTTAGAGCATTCTGAATCGCTCTGAGTTCCAAGTGGGTTATGTGGAAAGCTGTTCTTGAGCAGACCAGAGACCCTATGTTCTGAGACCATTCAGGATAGCTTCCCATGCACATATGGACGAGTCTGTGGTTAAAACTTTCTGATGTGGAGTTATTTGAAAGAGCAATCCTTTGGAAAGATTTGACGAATTTATGCACCACTGAAGAGATGGAGGAAGCAATGATGTGACTGCATTCTTCTGTGTGAATGGATCGAGAGCTTGAGACCATTGAGACGCCAGGGACCACTGAGCTGTTCTGAGATAAACGCGAAGGGGGTAACATGCATTGTAGATGCCATGTGGCCTAATAGGATCATCACTGGACTGACTGAGATGGATTGCAGATGCTAGACTTGATTGCAGAGGGGAACTTTGCTGAGTATAGTGGTTGAGAGGGATTTCAAAAAGATGACTTCGAACCATAACTGTTGACTGTAGTGCTGTGAGCTGTTAAAGCTGCTGCCACTATTACCTGCCAATTAATAAACTCTCTTGGGAAAGAGGCCAGGCTGAAAGGCAAAACTCTGTATTGAAAATTTTGAAGGTGTGTCTGCAACTGCAGTTGTAAGTCTGTGAATAAGAAAATGAAACCAATGTGTTAGTGTCAATATGAGTAAACAAGTAAGAAAAATTGATAATTGAGGCGCAAATGACCCGCTGGGGCCCACATTTGTTGACCAAAAGCCACAAAGTTCAGAGAAAAACCATCACTCAAGACTTTCTTCAGAGATATTAAAATGAAGGAGATGATTTTCCGCACCCAGCCTATAGTCCCTACCTGGCACCCTACGACTACTATCTTTTCGGTTTTGTAGAGGAACAGATGCGAGGCCAACACTACGAGACTGTGGAGGACATCCAGAAAGCAGTGCATCTGTGTCTTCAGGCAGCTGGAACGGAGTTCTATCATAAGGGGATTTTCAAGCTTGCAGAACGATGGGAAAAATATGTGCAGAAAAATGGTGACTATGTTGAAAAGTAAAGAAAAGGTTGTACATTAAGAGGTTGTACTTGTTTTTCCTACATTAATAAATTCTAATTTTAAAAAAAATTGTTGCTCATTAATTTCAGTATGATCCTCGTATAACCTTTACAGTTTCAAGATATAACAAGAAGGTGTTCACAAATAGAAACAAAAACGGTGGATACAGATGTTCTGGAGATAATTTATTAAACACTGACATATAAAACCACAAAAATTCAATTAAAAAGTACAATGATAAAAAATACAGTGATAAAAATCCAACCGGACCCTACACGGTCCGTGTTTCGGCGAACACGCCTTCCTCAGGAGTCCAATGGTTTGCAACCACACATATAAAGAATTGGACTGAAAACAGTCTATTGTCTTTAAATGTGTGAGAAAAGAACACCGCAGACAAGCTAAAGTAACAAAAAAATGCACAGTATTTTTTATCATTGTACTTTTTTAATTGAATTTTCGTGGTTTTATATGACAGTGGTTAATAAATTATCTCTAGAACATCTCTATCCACCGTTTTTGTTTTTGGTTTCATCGGTGGATTGTTTTCACTGTGGATCATTGGGTCTCCCCATTTTTCTTGGTTGTGGTTCACAAATAGTAAGACAGATGGGGCTCCTTTTACTAAGTTGCGCTAGCGGTTTTAGCCCGTGCTACATTGCCCCGCATGCTACACGCTGACGCCTCCATAGAGCTGGCGTTAGTATTTTCCGCATAGTGCGGGGGTTAGCATACGCTAAAAACACTAGTGCAGCTTAGTTAAAGGAGCCCATGGAATGGCTTGATAAAGCTGCAATTTCCACCATATACCTTAAATATCACTCTTCTTTATCGGACCTCAGTTTTGTGTACTATAAAGTTTTGACACGCACAGTTTATAAGCACCAGCCTCGTCATTGGTCCATTTTATATTCATAAAGTGCTTAATAGTGCTTTATAATTTAATGTAAACAGTATGCATCTTTTTATACAAACACGGCTAGAGGTACATACTCCGACATAGGACTATGTTTCGCCACAGGCCTTTTCAAGGATTTTCCCCTGTAAAGCAGAAAAGTGCAATCAGCAGCTTATTCTAACAATCTTATTAACCGTATGCATCAACCAATATTATCATTAGCTTAGCTACAGGTACCTTTTAAATGCCAGTTCCATGATATCCCGCATTTACTATGCGCTTGGGAAACACGGTTGCAGCTTTTTTTCTTGTAAGCTTAGTTCAAAGAACAAATGTAATCACGTCATAATAACATTTCAAATCAGCTAGAGTTTGGTTTTACACCATTCAAATCAAAAATCCATTTCTGTTCTTTAAAATTAAGTCTCTCCATATAATTACCTCCCTCCCTCCCTACTAGGTACTTGGGTACTTGGGACATGCATGCATGCATAACGTGACCATTTTTTTTTTTTTCCCACAAAACGGGACCGGACCCTTCCCAGGAGAATGGTATTCTCCTTCTCCACTTATCAATAACTTCTTTACAATGGAAAGACTGAATAATATAGAGACAAGTCCAGATATCATCTTTCATTGCCTGATTGATTCTAATATTACAGGCAGTCCCTGGGTTAAGAATGAGTTCCGTTTTTAAAACTATTCTTAAGTTGAATTTTGTATGTAACTCGGATCATCTGAGAATGTGTGTATTTATATTCTCCTGTACAGCAGTCTGTAAAAACATTAAAGAAATAGTTCTCAAAATAAAGTACAGTCAGTTACATTTTTAAAGCTGTTCTTAAGTCGGATTTGTATGCAACTCAAAACTTGTAGATTTTAATATTTTTTCTTTTTACCTCTGCTCCCAGCTGACAAAAGGGTCAGTTGGCCCTACCAGTGTTCCCTCTGAGGTACAGCATACACCACCAGATACTGTCCTTAATGTGGCCATAGATCATTCCCGAATCTGCTACTTGAGAAGTATAGGAGTCTATGCCACTGGAAATATTGCTCAGTGAAATCAAATGAAGCTGCAACCGCGTTCTTAAGTAGGAGTTGTACTTAAGTTGGGCGTCTCTAACTCGGGGACTGCCTTTATATTATTCTTGGTGGCAAAACTACTGGAACCTTCTAAAATCTATTTATTGTGGCTCATATTCTATAAATGGCAACTTAAGTAGGGTGCCTAACAAGTGGAAAATGCCATTTATAAACAAATAATAGCATTTAAAAAAATGTAGACACCTACTAGTGCATCCATTACAAGTGCAGAGATGCTTTACAACACCTATCTCCACTGTAGGTGTGGTTAGTGCCAGAAGTGACTGCCCCACAGACTTGGAATTCCCTCCCAATTTATTTGCGAAAGGAGCAGGATATAGGAAAATTTAAAAGTAATCTAAAAACATTTCTTTTTAAAGATGCCTTTAGTGCTTAATACACTAATCCCTAGGCCATAGACTATACTGTACTAAACTATGTTTTTACTTGTCTTCCTCTTGTATTTTTCCTCTGTATTGCTTTACTATATCGAATTGTATTTCACAATCCCTTCTTACCTTATGTTCCCAAAATGATGTTTTAGTTTTAAACCCAATGTTATTATTTATAGTATGTATTGTATTGTTTTTTTTCTTTTTTTTTTTATATAATGAATGTATTTTAAACTGTTCATCGCTTTGAAATATGATTAAGCGATTAATCAAGAGAATTATTAAACTTGAAACTTGAAATTAGGCGTTGCAAAGTGCCTCCATAGCAATGATTCACATAAAAGGTAGGCCCTGGAAAAGTAGGCCTTGTAAACCCTGGCCTACATTTCCAGCGCCTACCTTTCACAAAGCCAAATTCTATAAACGGCACTGTTGCATCATTGACATGCAATTGGTGGTCATTTTGTAGGCAGATTTGAATCTACTAAGTAGTAGATTTAAAACAAAGAGAAGAAAATATTTCTTCACACAATGTGTAATTAAACTCTGGAATTCATTGCCGGAGAATTTGGTGAAATTAGTTAGCTTAGCAGGGTTTTAAAAAGGTTTGGATAAATTCCTAAAAGAAAAGTCCATAGGCCATTATTATTATTATTATTATCGTAACATCACCACATACCTGAACGTGCAAACTGCTAACCCCAACCCCTATTCGCTAAATATGAACACTCTATGAACTTACGGAATATTTCTACTTCTGTGTAAACAACTTGGCACTTCCTGGCCTTGCAACACACAAACTGACGTTAACATCATTAACGTCATCAGATGTACACTGCTATATTCTCCAATTCGTTGTACGAAATATACACTGCTATACTCTTTAATTAGCTGTTCGTAAAGCTTCACTTGATTGTATTTACAGTTTCTTTTATTGTAAACCGCCTAGAAGTCGCAAGATTGTTGGCGGTATATAAGAATAAAGTTATTATTATTATTATTATTATTATTGAGATGGCTTGGGGAAATACACAGCTTATTCTTAGGATAAGCAGCATAAAATCTGTTTTATTACTTGGGATCTAGCTAGGTACTTGGGACATGGGCTAACCACTGTTGGAAACAAGATTCTGGGCTTGATGGACTTTTGGTCTATCCCATTATGGCAATTCTTATGTTCTTATGCCTTTTCTTCTGTAGTTCTTGTCTTCTGATCTCAGGGATGTCGACTAGTCCAATCTGATGAGGTCCAACACTCCCAACTTTCTCTCTTTGACCTTTTATAAAGGCTAACTGTACTCACAAAGTATGTGTATTTCATTGAGACAGGCTGAATTGCATCCCAAATCAGTACTTTTTATTTCATACTTGCAGGTAAGTATGTCCATCAGTCCCTCGAGCTTCTCCATAAATTTGTCTTTCTGCTCCAGTTTTGCTCTATCCACAGAAACCTTGCTGGCTTGTTCCAAGGATTTCAGCTTTGCTTTAATGCTAACATGGCTGTTTATTAATAGGATCACTGAAGTTTGGATGTGCTTTGTACCAGTGAGCAAATAATCTATTTGTTAGATCATTAACGAGTTCATCAATGCTGTAATTTCATCTGTCTTGACCACTGATGTCTCAAATATAATCCATATCTAATGAGATCCCTGACAGTTGATAGTTCAGCTAAGCTCTCTGCCTGATCCCACCAAATGATGTAAATGAGTCCAAACTTGCAGTCTTGCTTTTCTTTTGGATATTTTCAATATTAGATTAATGCAATGTTGACGATGTTAGATTAATGCAATGTTAGATTAATGCAATGTAGATTAATGCAATGTTGAAAACCTGTGAATGAGAAAATGAAATTAATATGTTAGTGTCGATATGGGTAAACAAGTAGGAAAAATTGATAGAGGCACAAAAGGCATTGATATGCAATGGAAGCACATAAAAATTATTATCAGGGCACTTAAACGTATTTTAATAATTTGTATATTTTTGCATAATTTCCTAGAAATTCCAGGTAGGTAAATAACATTTTACACAAAATTTAAAGCTAGTTGTTGATTTTCCACATAAAGTTGTACCATTTTTTCACTAGTGCTTTTTAAAATTATGACATCTCTAAAACTCAGTATTGTTCAAAACTCGCCAACTGTGATGAATTTTCTCTGTTGGTGAAATGTCTTCAGGACCCATGAGGGGAAATTCTATAACAGGGCGCTTAGAATTTAGAGTACGGAAGGCACACGGTAGGATCCTATTACATAAAGGAAAGAGAGTGCCTACATAATTCATTATATAGGCACTTAACATTTAGGTATGAACCATAGAGCTGATGTACATATGAGTACCTTGGAGGGGCATTTTTAATAGAACGTCCAAGTCTGACTTTGGACGTTTCCCACAAAACGTCCAAAATTGGCCTTCTAGAAGGGTCCATTTTTGAAAATGACAGACGTCAAAATTTTTTTTTTTGGGGGGGGGGGGAAATCATCTAGTTGGATGTCTTGGCCACCAGGACATCCAACTAGATGTCCAACCTCAGGACATCTAACTTTATTCCCATTTTCGACTACAATACCATCCAAGTTGAAAACATCTAAATGAAGCCCAGTTGGACAAAGGAGGGATCAGCTTTCCAATGGACTGGTCACATAGACATGCCAACAGAACATTGGGGCACATTAGAAGGCACTGCTGTGAACTACACATAAAGAGTGCCAGAAGCACATTTCACCATAACCTCCTTATAACGTATGGTGAGCCCTCCGAAACTTCCCCAAAACCTACTATACCCACTTGTCCAATACCCCAATTGCCCTTAATCAGCTTCTTTGACTGGGTAACAAGAAAGCTGGATATGGGGAAGTCTCTGGACGTCGTGTACTTGGACTTCAGTAAAGCTTTTGATAGCGTCCCACACCGCAGGTTATTGAGCAAAATGAGTTCGATGGGATTAGGTGAAACATTAACTGCATGGGTTAAAGACTGGCTCAGAGGTAGACTTCAGAAGGTGGTGGTGAACAGTACCCTCTCTGAAACATCGGAAGTGATCAGTGGAGTGCCACAGGTCTTGGGCCAGATCCTATTTAACATCTTTGTAAGCGACCTGGCTCAGGGGCTTCGAGGCAAAATTACATTATTCGCCAATGACGCCAAACTATGCAACATAGTGGGCGAAAGCACAGTGCCAGACAGTATGACACAGGACCTACTCTTACTGGAACATTGGTCCACGACTTGGCAACTAAGTTTCAATGCCAAAAAGTGTAAGGTCATGCACCTTGGCAGCAGAAATCCATGCAGATCTTACACCCTAAATGGTGAGATCTAAGCAAGGACTACAGCAGAACGAGACTTGGGGGTAATCATTAGTGAAGACATGAAGATGGCCAATCAAGTGGAGAAAGCTTCATCTAAGGCTAGACAAATGATGGGTTGTATCCGTAGAAGTTTCGTCAGCCGGAAGTCATAATGCCATTGTACAGATCCATGGTGAGACCTCATCTGGAATATTGTGTACAGTTCTGGAGGCCACATTACCAAAAAGATATGCTGAGAGTTGAGTCAGTTCAGCAAATGGCAACCAGGATGGTCTCAGGACTCAAGAATCTCCCGTTTGAGGAACGGCTGGGTAAGTTGCAGCTATACTCACTCGAGGAGCGCAGAGAGAGGGGAGACATGATTGAGATGTTCAAATATGTCACGGGCCGTATTGAGGTGGAAGAAGATATCTTTTTTCTTAAAGGACCCACGGCAAAAAGAGGACATCCGTTGAAAATCAGGGGTGGGAAACTTCATGGCGACACCAGGAAGTATTTCTTCACCGAAAGAGTGGTTGATCATTGGAATGATCTTCCACTGCAGGTAATCGAGCCCAGCAGCGTGCCAGATTTTAAGAAAAAATGGGATAAGCATGTGGGATCTCTTCATGGAAGAAATTAGGGGGGTGGGTCATTAGAGTGGGCATACTTGGTGGGCCGTGGCCCTTTTCTGCCGTCATTTTCTATGTTTCTATGTGGCAGTATAGTAGGGTTTTAGTGGGTTTTGGTGGACTCACACTGTCCACCATAAATGTAGTGGTTCGAGTGGCTTATGGGCCTGGTTCCTCCTCTCTATGGTTCACTAGCCCACCCACTTGACTACTTAAGACACTTGTGTGATGCTCTATTAGGCTTTCCTATACCAAGTGCTGCTGTTCTAGAGCCAGGTATGTACTATTTCATTCAAATGGGGGGGGGGGGGGGTGGAGGGGGAAAGTGGAAGATAGTCAGTGACCACCGGGGGAGTATGTGGGACTCATTACTTAATCCCTCCAGTGGTTATCTGGTCAGCTTAGGTACCCTTATGGCACTTAGACTCTTCTCAAACAGGTCTAGTTGAAAGCATCTAAGTTCCATCTAGGATGTCCTGGGATATGTTTGATTATAGCTGCAGGATGTCCAAGTCTAAGCGCATCCAAAGCCTGTCCATGGCATACCTACCAACACGCCCATTTCTACTCTGGATGCACAGTGGGTAAGAATTCCTGCTAAACGTCCGGAAAGGCAATTTCAAAAATGCCCACTTGAAGGTTTTGGCTAGTAAGACATCCCAGTGCCAGTTTATGCTGTCTTTTGGACATCTATATTTTTGAAAAATGAGCCCCTAAGTGTGGCAGATACCCATGTAACTCAGTTATTCTGTCTTCAGTATTCTGTAAGTTACGTACATGAGAGCCCCACCTATGTCCCAACCATGCTTCGCCTTGTGTGTGCCCCCTTGTAAATATTCATTATGTAACTATTTGCAGTATAGTGCTCAGGCATCATGCTACTGTACTGTATATGTGCATAGGTGCTAGTATTCAAAACATTTATACATGTAAAATGCACTTGAATATTAGCATCTAGTTTATAGAATTGCTCTGACAGGGTGTGTAAAGAATCATTACATTAAGGCAGGGGTGTCAAAGTCCCTCCTTGAGAGCTGCAGTCCAGTCGGGTTTTCAGGATTTCCCCAATGAATATGCATGAGATCTATTTGCATGCACTGCTTTCATTGTATGCTAATAGATCGCATGCATATTCATTGGGGAAATCCTGAAAACCCCGACTGGATTGCGGCCCTCGAGGAGGGACTTTGACACCCCTGCATTAAGAGCACCCAAGGAGCCAAGAGTTCAAATAAGAAAGCAGGGCAGCTGAGAGGTAATAAATGTAGTTTCTTTAGGAGACCATGAGCTCCGGTGATATGTGCAAGTGGTGTGGGCATTGATACAGTATGTGCTGCTATTATAGTATATGTCTGGTCATAAACTGGATAGGTGAAATTATATTTTTAAGTGAGGTTAGTGGTTTGGGAGCCTACAAAGCTGCAAAGGAAATTGAAGATATGCATTTGTTTTTGTTCCAGTGAGGCAGTGGCTATAACAGTGGTCAATTTTGTTTGCACATTATTTGAGGAGTCGAAATGTTAATATTGTCTACTTACTTAGATTATGGATATATATTATGGCTCTTCTTTCCATCTGATTTGAGTAATGTGTGTTTATTGACGTGTCTCTGTGCTGTTCTTAGGCTGTAATGGATTATCTGATCGATCACGTGTCTGCAGCAGTCAGTAGCTTTGCTCCTTTCTTGCTCTGTGTCCCTGCAACCATGGAGATTTATTACCCAAATTACAATAAAGGGGTCACAGACTTCACTGTCCCTACTTATTCCCCACAGGAGCCTTGAAGACCCTCAGTTCTAATTCATGATGACTTTATTGAAATATATGCTCTCTTGTAGTCCTGTGGACATCGCAGTTCATTTGCCTATTTATTTCAGCCATCTCAAATGCAGACGCCTGAGGAGGCTACAACCCAGGGCCTTTTTGCTGCCAGTCTTGCCAGTATCTGGTATCAGCACCTTTTTCTCAGAATCTGCCATGCAATGCAAAGAGGTACAGCCAGAGGGGACAACAATAGCCTTGACCTCTGCCACCATTACTGCCAATATTAGCAGTTAAGTCATAGTGCAGTCCAGTGGCATAGCTAGGGCTGAATGAGCACTGGGTGGAAAAACTGAGATGGCCCTCTATAACACAATCTCTTCCAAAGTGGTGGAGAGCAGGAGAGGAAAGAAGACATCCTTTTAGACTTTCAGAACTCTGGTTCGCAAACCCTGTAAAAAGCAGACCTATAACAGTAATGGCAATTGAAATGCAATTTCCCAAAGCTGGCATATTAATAAATTCAGAAACAAAACATATTATTTCTATGTTTGCTGTCTGAGCATTAGTTTGGTCCCTGTATCTTCAGCTTTTATGTTTTTCTTAACTCTTTCTGGGATCTCCTGTCCTTCAAACTGGTTAATGACCTATACAACATAGAGACCTTCACAAACATACATGAAGAATCCACCTTAACTGCCAACACCCTTGCTGATTTCTTCAACACCAAGATTCAAAAATTAAGAACAACACTACCCACCAGTCCCAATCCCCTCGAGCTTTTCCCCATTCTCCCAGACTTCAACTTATCAAACCCAGACCTAGGAGCCAGAGTTGACTTTAGCTGGAAACAATTCGCAATAACCGATTGGCAAACCTTCAAAACTTACTACAACAAGTATACACACTCCTATTGCCATTTGGACACATGCCCACCAAATTTCATGAAAACTGCCCCCCTCCCCACTTTAAAGCAAAAATGATGACATGGGTTAATTACCTATTATCCACAGGGAACTTCCCGTCTGAGCAAGGTCATATTATGATTACCCCAATTATAAAAAACGCGAAAGAACCACCTAATTCCCCATCTAACTACAGACCGATTGCCAGCATCCTCCTATTTACCAAAATAGCGGAAGGGTTGGTAAAGACGGAACTCTCCGCATACCTAGAAAAATTCAACATTCTAAGCGACAACCAATCAGGCTTTCGCACGGACCACAGCACTGAAACTATTATAGCCTCCCTTCTCGACCACCTCCACACGCTCTTTAGTCAGGGCACAAGTGCCTTGATCATACAACTTGACCTGAGCAGTGCTTTTGACCTGGTCGACCACACCATTCTCCTTGAATGCCTAGCTCACATTGGCATCTCAGACCAGGTCCTCAACTGGTTTCAGGGGTTCCTAATAAATAGATCCTACAAGGTATTCAAGAATAACGCTTTCTCATACAGCTGGGACAACACCTGCGGGGTCCCGCAGGGCTCTCCCCTATCCCCCATCTTATTCAACATCTACCTGGCCTCCCTAGGTAAACTCTTACACAAACTCAAGCTCAAATTCTTCATTTATGCAGACGACATCACAATAGCCATCCCACTAACCAACATCTCACAAGAACTACTCGACCAGATTACAAACATTCTCAACCAGATTGAACTCTGGATACTATCATTCAGACTGAAATTAAACCCCGACAAATCAAAATTCTTCCTAGCCACCCCCAAAGATAAAATCAAGGAAACTACAATTCAACTGAAAGGAATGACCTTCCCCCTCGAACCGACCTTAAAAATCCTGGGAGTCACGCTGAGCAAAAATCTATCCTTAGAAAATCATACCGACCTCATTGTTAGGAAAAGCTTCTCTGTACTCTGGAAACTACGCACCATAAAAAATACTTCAATTACACTTCATTCCGCCTACTTGTACAATCCTCCATCCTCATCATTCTCGACTACTGCAACATCATTTACCTTAACGCCACAAAGAAAACTACCAGGAGACTAAAAATAATCCAAAATACAGCTGTGCGCCTCATCTTTGGCCTAAAGAAATGGGAACATGTCACCCCTTCCTACCACCAACTACACTGGTTGCCGTTCGAATCTAGAGTTCTTTTTAAATTCGCATGCTTCTGCTACAAATCTGTAAATGGTTCTTCACCAAGTTACATCAACCCCCACTTTAACCTTTATTGCACCAACAAGAAATCCCGTAGAATTCAGCTGTTTGCCTTCCCTTCGCTAAAACTTTGTCATCTCAAAAGATTCCTCGACAAAACTTTTGCCTTCCAAGCAGCCAAGCTGAACCCATGGCTAGCCCAAATGATACTCGAGGCCCCCACTTGACTTCAGAAAACTACTTAAAACTTACCTATTCAGCAAACATGACCCTTAACTGTCCACACAACCCACAACAATACCTCGCCCCCCCCTGCTCCTCTCCTCCTTCACTAGACCTCCCCTTTTTTCCCTACTCTCTACATCCTTTGTCAAGTTCGATCAAAGCTGTAATGCTGATAAATTGTTGTAAATCTGCTTGTCAATGCAGACTGTTGTAAATGGCTGTAAATTGTTGTAAATTGTTGTAAATCTGCTTATCAATGCAGATCCTAATCTAATTGATGTAAACTGCCTAGAACTCCCTGGGTATGGCGGTATATAAGAATAAAATTATTATTATTATTATTATTTTGACATTTCTTCTCTCTCTCTCTCTCTCTGTCTTTCTCTCTCTGTTCACTATCCATCTTTCCTCTGCATTCCTAACCATCTCATGTACACTATCATGTCCCTATCCTCCCCTCATGTACACTATCTCTTCTGTGTCCCCAGGTACATTAGGTAGAATGTGAGCCCGCCGGGACAGACAGGGAAAAATGATTGAGTACCTGAATAAATTCATGTAAACCGTTCTGAACTCCCCTGGGAGAACGGTATAGAAAAATTGAAATAAAATAAAATAAATAAATAAATTTACTCTATCCAGCATCACCCTCTAGTCACTGTCCCTACCCTTGTACCCAGCATCATCCTTTGTATCTATGCTCCCTCCATGCCCTACTTTTCTTCTCTGTCTCCCTACACATGTCTCTTCCCCTTCTCTCTTTTTCCTTTCTCCTGCAACCCCCAGCCCTGACCTCCTATTTCCATGGTCCAGTGTTTCTTCTTTCTTTCCCTTCCTCCTTAGTCTAAGGACTGTCTTGTTCTCTCTTTCTCTCTCTCTATCTCCCAATTTCTCTCTCCCTCACTTCTTGATCCAGGGTCTCTCTCTCTCTCTCTCTCTCTCTTCTCCTCCTTCCTTGGTTCTGGGTATCTCTTTCTCTCCCCCTCCCTCATTAGTCTTCTTTATCTTGTTCTCTCTCTCTCTCTCCCAATCTCCCTCATTGATCTAGGGTCTCTCTCTTCCCCTCCTTCCTTTGTGTATGTGCTCCCTCTATGTCCAATTTCTCTGCCTCCCTCTCCCTACCCATGTCCTCTTCCTCTTCTATATGTTCCTTTCCTCCCAGTCCTCCAAAGGCCATGGCAGAGAATGCTGAAAGCTGCCCCTCTGTGATTGGGTCTTTCTTCTGTCAGGTCCCTCTTCTCTGATGCAGTTTCCTTTTGTGGGACCCAGCAGAGGAAAGGCCCCACTGGTCAGAGAGAGGTAGCCTTCAGCATTCTCTGCCATGGCCTTTAGAGAACCAGGGAATGGGTGAGAGGTGCCAGACCCAGGCATTGGGGTGGGGTGGTGGTGGGGGAGCTGTGGAGGAGAGGAAGGTATTGTTCAGCTGTAAGTAGCCCATTAGGAGGCCCTGGATTTTTTATTTGGGCTTGTTCAATGGTAGCTACGCCTCTGGTACAATCCTTCTCCCTCCCAAAAACAGGAAGTGGAAGAAAGCAGCATAGTTATTGGCTGCTTTTTCCACTGCCAACCTGTTATCTGATCTTGTGCATTCAGACATCAGCAGCTAGCAAAGTAAGCAAAAGCAAATGGGAAATATTGTTTGCTCCTCCATTGCCTACAAGGGAAAAGAGTTAGGATTGTGTGGATAGATGAGAGGGAAAGAGACACTAGAGTGGGAAAGAAGGCATAGAGATAGAGAAAAGGAAAGTATAGGGGACTGGAAAGAGAAAAGGGAGGGAGGCACCCAGTTCCAGGAAGCAGACTTTTTGTTCAGTCCTAGTTTTAAATTTATATCCTAAAGCAGTGTGCAGCTATAGGTCAATGACATAGCCAGACAGCCAATTTTGAGTGGGCCTGAGCTTAAAGTAGGTGGGCACAAAATTTTCTCTCAGTCTCCATCCCACTTTCCTGTTTGCTATGTCTCAGGATCTTTCACACCTGATGAACTGTGCTTCAACAGCTATGAACAGGGGGTAGTGGCCGCTGTGGTATTAAAAATTTATCAGAATTAAGATGTGCCTTTAGAAATAGAAGCCTTTAGAAGCTTTTAGATATAAAGGACACAGCTTTTGGATGCCGAGTATTGAATATCATCTACTTTTTTTCTATGTCCTATACCTATCCCATCTAAGTAATTCCCAACCTGACTGTTTTTCCTCAAGACTTCCTCCAAAGGCTTCCAGAACTCCATTTTAGCAAGTTCAGCGGACAGCAGAAACATCCATGAGTCTGCAATGCCAACATCTCATGCATGTTTAGCTGCCAGTGACTCAAAGATTCTGCCATGGACTGCAGAGCATGGTTAAAGAGAGTTCTGGCCACCTTTAGAGGAGGTCCTCAGCTGGTGATGCTTGGGGATCTTCACTAGCTACAACAAGGTTCAGGGCCAGTGGTAGACATGGTAGGGCTCAGCTTAGAAAATAAAGGAAGGGGCTGCCCGGATCATGTCTCCTCCCTGTCTCCCCTCTGATCTCTCCACCTTCCATTACAATCACACCAACATACCCTCATCAAGGGACAAGGCATCACAAATTAGAAATAAAAATATGTAGGCAAAAATTAAACTAGGAATCCAAAGTTAAACAGAATGTAGAGCAATAGTGGAGAAATTTAAAAAAAAAAGAAATGCATTTTCTCTTCTAGTGAACACAATACAAAGACATCTGATATGTACATTTCCCAAAGCTAACATATTTCAGTTAATAAATTAAAAATAAAATGCTTTTTTCTACTTTTGTTTTCTGGACCTTTTATTTTTCCATCATGTTGGTTCTCTTTTCTACTTTCCTCTGATAATTCTACTTTCTTCTGATAATTTCCTTTCAAGTTGCTGCTGTCCGTTTGTATTTTTTCCTCTCTCCCATCTTATTCAATTCCCTTACTATACCTGCCTCTGACATACTTACTGGTCTTTCCTCTCTTTTTTTACTTTAATGCCACTACTAATATTATTTAACACTTCTATAGCGCTGAAGGGCATACGTAGCACTGTACATTTTGTCATTAAATAGACAGTCCCTGCTCGGAGAGCTTACAATCCAACTTGGATAGACAGACATGGCATAGAGGGCTGGGGATGCAGAACCCAAGGTGAGAAGAGTTAGGAGTTGAAAGCAGTCTCAAAGAGATGAGCTTTTAACTTGGACTTGAGCATTGCCAGAGACAGCCCACCGTAGGGATTCAAGTAGGTTGTTCCAGGCCTACAGCACAGCAAGACAGAAAGGACAGAGTCTGGAGTTGGTAGAGCAAGAGAAGGGCACACATAGGAGGGACTTACCAGTTGAGCGGAGCTTGCGGGGGGAACATAGGGAGAGAGAAGTGAAGAAAAATAATGAGGGGCAGCTGAGTGAATGCATTTTTAGGACAATAAGAGGAGTTTGAAATGTATTCAGAAATGGATGGGATGTGAAGCCAATGAAGTGACTTTAGGAGAGGGCTAGCGTGAGTATAGCGGCTGTCACGGAATATGTCTCATGCAGCCGAATTCTGGACAGATTGAAGGGGAGAGAGATGGTAGAGCGGACAACCTGAGAGTAGAGACTTGCAGTAATCTAAGCAGGAGGTAATGAGGGTATGGATAAGGGTTTTGGTAGTGTGCTTAGAGAGGAAAGGTCGGATTTTGGTAATATTATAGAGGAAGAAGTGGCAACTTATAGCAATATGTTGTATCTGGGCAGAGAAGGAGAGAGAGGAGTCAAAGATGACCTTGAGATTACAAGCATTCAAGACAGGGAGGATGAGAGTGTTGTTCACAGAGACAGAGAGTTGGGGAAGTGGGGAGGTGGGTTTAGGTGGGAAGATGAGCAGCTCCATTGTAGCTACATTCAGTTTTAGTTGGTGGTGAGATAGCCATGCAGCAATGTTGGACAGACAAGCTGAGCCCCAGGTCTGGGTTGCAGTAAAGATGTTCGGTGCAGATCTGGGAGTCATCAGCATATAGGTGATACTGGAAACAGTGCTCCAAGTGAGCAGGTGTAAATTAAGAAAAAGAGTATTCCCAAAACAGAGCCTCGAGGTACACTAATTGATGGCTGTGGAGAAAGAACCACCATTGCTTACACTGAAGCAGAGGTAGGAAGAAAAACAAGAGAGAGCAGAACCTTAAATTCCAATGAGACCAGCGTATCAAGGAGCAGGAGGTGATCAACAGTATCAAAGGTGGCAGATAGATCGAGAAGGATGAGGACAGAGTAGAGGCCTTTAGATCTGGCTAGGAACAAGTCATTGGAAACTTTAGTAAGGGCAGTTTCTGTGGAATGCAGTGCAGTAGGATAGGGTAGGGGTAGGGGGATAGAAATCTCCAAAGATTTGAGCCTGACTGAAGCGGATCAAGAATAGCTTTGGATGAGAGGAAGTCCAGGCAATTACGGTGAACAAGTAACTTGGATAAGAAGGGGAGGAGAGAGATGGGGTGATAGTTTGAGTAGCACACTGGTTCTAGTGAGGGTTTTTTGAGGAGGGGTGTGACAATGGCGTATTTGAAGGCATCGGGGACAGTTGCAGTGGAGAATAGGTTGAGGATGTGACATATGGGAGGGATGACAGCAGGAGAGATAGCACTGAGTAGGTGAGTGGGAATCGGATCAGAGGAGCAGGTAGTGGATTTGAAGGATGAAAGAAGATGTGCAGCTTCTTCTTCAGTGATCTCAGAGGAGGAGAAAGTGGCAGGTTTTGTGGGGAGGTTAGCAGAAGGGACAGATGGAGGGAGGGGAGGGGGAGACAGCCTGCTTGAGAGCTCAAGGTGAATCTTCTGCCATAGTGGCCACTGTGGTATTAAAAATTTATCAGAATTAAGATGTGCCTTTAGAAATAGAAGCCTTTAGAAGCTTTTAGATATAAAGGACACAGCTTTTGGATGCCGAGTACTGAATATCATCTGCCATAGTCTGGGGAGAAATTGAAGGGTGGATAGGAGGTGAGGATGCTTTGAGTAGGGAGTTTAGTGTGGCAAAGAGATGGCATGGATTGGAAATAAGAGAGGTGGGTATGGTATTCTTTGGCAAGTGAGAGGGCAGACTGGAATGATATCAGTATGAATTTGAAGTATATGAAGTCAGCATGCACACAGGATTTAAACCACAGACGTTCAGTGGAGCGGGCACAGGTAGAGGATGCGAGGGATCAGCCAGGGTTGGGGTTTGGCACGCCTAACAGAGTGTGAAATTGGAGGAGTGAGGGTATCTAGAGCAGAGGAGAGAATAGTAATATAGGAGAGGACAGCTTTGTTGACAGTCTTCTGTGATATAGTTGAGGAGAGAGATGAGACAGAAGCAAAGAGGGCTCCAGGGTCAAAAGCCTGAAAGGTCCTAAACGTATTGGTGGTGATTGGCCGGGTCTTGGGGGTGGGGGGTGAAGAATTGTGAACTTTAGCAGATGATGGTCAGAGAGGGGAAGGCTGGTATTGGAAAATTTAGTGGTCGAACAGTTGGAGGAAAGGATTAGGTCTAGGTAGAGTCCATTTTGGTGTGTAGGGTGGTGGAGCACAGCTGTAGATTGAATGAGGATGTTAGAGCAAGGAACTGGGAAGCAAAGGAGTTGGAAAGGTCATTGTCATGGATGTTGAAGTCACCGACGATGAGGGAAGGGGATGAGGACTCAAAAAAGAAAACCCAGGTGTTGAAGTCGGTGAGGAAGGAAGAGTGGGATGTATTGGGGGGGGGGGTCAGTAGATGACTGCTACTCAAAGAGGTAGGGGAGCAAATACACGGAATGGACTTCAAAGGAGGAACAACATTGAGATTGTGATGGGAAAAAGGGTTGAAATCTGCGAGAGGGTGAGAATAGCAGCCCAATGCCTCCTCCTTGACCAACCTGGTGAGCATGTGGGAGAAAAGGTAGTCCCATGACACAAGGTAGAAGCTGAAGTAGAGTCATTAGGGCGGATCCAGGTCTCCGTTAGTGCAAGCAGGTAGAGAGATTAAGAGATGACGAGGTTGTGGATGTAGGCAAGCTTGTTTGGAATGGAGTGGGCATTTCTTAGGGCACAAGAGAAGGGCAGGAAGGAAGAGGTGAAGAGAGGAATAGAAAAAAGGTTGATGGTATTGTGGGTTGTTCTGCAAGAGTAAGGTGGACTCTAAAAGTAGGGTGGGAGTTGGTTGGGAGGGGTTGATGTTCCCAGTGCAGAGCAAGAGAAGAGCGAAGAAGATATGAGTGAGGGTAGGGAAGGTGAAGAGGACCTGCAGCAATGACGTGGGTGAGATGTATGCAGGGACAGAGGGGATGACCGAATGAGAGGGAGAAAGTGTTAGATCTTTATGATGGAGAACAGGGTAGTGGAGAAGAGGAAGGGGAAGGCAATGGGTTTAAAGAATGAGTGGTGTGGTTTCTAGGGGTTCAGTGGCTTGGGGAGAGATTGGGGATAGTTAATATCAGCAGAAGGGGGAGGAAAGGAGTCATGACTGGAAGGAGGAAAGGAAACCAGGAAGAAGCTTGGTTGCGAACTAATCTAGAGAGCAGAGAGGTCGTGCTCAAAGGTAGAATATCAGTGTTATAAAGATGCAGCAAGGTTGAGATGAGAGGTAAAAATTTTCTGCTCACTCTCAAACTCAAAAGGATCAGTCCTTGCCATGTGATCTATGGAGGAGGAGAGCCAGGTAGGTGCTTAGAATTTTTTATGTGGGCCAGCAAAAGGGGCTGCTCAGAAGAAAAAGGGTTTTAAATCCTAGAGATAGATACAGTGCATTAGAGTTTGAACTATAGTAGCAAACATGTTAGTTTTGCATTAACAGACAGAGAAAATTAACTGTTACAGATAATATCAAACAGAGAGATTATGCATACATACAAATTATTACATAAGAGAAGGCCTCCCCACCAAACTCAAAAGAATCAGTTCTAAGTGTGCAGTCACTTATAATCACCTTACCATGTGATCTGTGGAGGAGGGTAGACAGGTAGGCTAGTTTGGGATTTCTCAAATTTTACCCTCTCTCACACCCTTCTTTATACTTTTCAGCTCCTATTCTCACTTATTAGCTTTCCCATTCCCCATCTCACCCCTTCTCCAGCTTTGCATTTCCTTTCATCTTTAACCTGCTTCTGCTCCTTCTAATCACTATCCCTCTCTTATTCCAGCCTATCCCACATGGTTCTACTATTCCCAGCAACTTTTCCCTCCACCCTTCTAGGTCAGCATCTGCTTCCTATTTCTCCCCTCCCTGATAGCCTATCTCTCTTTTCCCCTTACTCCATCATCCCCCCCAGTTCTTTTTCTTTCCCTTCCTTCCTTCTCTTCCCACTTGGTCCAGCATTTCTCCCTCCTTCCCATTGTCCCCTCCACTACCATATTCAACACCTATCCCTCTCTCTTCCTTCTTCCCTATCTCTACAATCTCTCTCTCTTCCCCTCTCCCTTGCACTCTAAATCCTATATCTCTCCCCTCTCTTGCTCCTCTCCCTCCCCATACAGCATCTCTCCTCTCTCATCCCTCCTACACATGCCCATCAATTCTCCCTCTCTTCCCTTCCTCCCTTCTGCTTCCCAGCCTTTCCTTTCCCAGTCTAGACTCCCCTCCCCCCCCCCCCCCCCGCTCCCCTCCATATCTACCTTTTTGAGCTTCTCCAAAAGCTCAGGCCCACCCAGCAATGGTGCAACCTGATAGCTGGCATCGTGGATAGCTCTATAGCCCTGCACCTCCTTTTTTCTGTCCCTTCCTTCAGATGCTAGCTTCTTCAAAGGGGTAGTGGTAGCAGTAATGATTCCTACTCACTGCCTGAATCTGACCCAGAAGTCTCTGCCGCGTCCCACTTCCTCTATGCAAAAGCTTTATTGTACCTTAGTAAATACAGGCATTTTAGCATTTTCAGTGATATCTGTATGCATATTTGCAATACCTACTTCTGTAAGCCATTGCATTCCAGTCACAGCTGGAAATAGCTATCTATGGTTTGACAAGACCACTGACTGACTGCCCATCATGATGATGAGTGCTGCGATTAATGCCTTTATTCACGGTCCCTTATAATTAGACAAAGATCAACTGTTATAACTACTGATCATGATCACTCACCGTTCTGTTTTGCATTAATTGGCTTTGTATAATTCCCAGTATACAGTGTCATACGTATAACAGACAGTGGAAATTTGGGAGTTTTGGGAGGGGAAAGGAAGAGGCTGAGAGAATGGTTATCTGTACCATTCTTTAACATTAATCTTCTCAGCTCAAATCTTTGGAGAGTTCCTTCCCCCATCCCTACCCTATCCTACTGCACCAATGGGCCAGGTGTTCAAAGTGCTCCATGCATATGCAATAGGCAAAATGTATGCTAAACAAGCCCACGCATGCAAATTCATCTCACACCTAGGCAAATGAACCTCTTGTTTATTCAAATTTGGCAAAAAGTTGCACTGATAGGGAGATAGTAGAAGCTGGCAGCAGGAAGCACTCACTGGATGGTAGCACTGGCCCTTCAGCGTTAATATATACAATAAATAAAAATACATACTGAATTGTTAAGTTTATTTCTTGCCTTATCCTACAGAGCACTGTGGTTCAGTTTTGAAATGCCAGCACCGCCGATCTGATGCATACAAAGAGAGGGGCTCTAATGAAGAGTTATACAATTTTGCTCTCAATGTCACACAGTGAATGACTGGAGACATAAAGGATGGAATTCTGAGAATGAGAGAATCAGTGAGAGAGAGGAAAGCAGAAGAAGAGGTAATTTAAGACAGAGGAGGGAAGGAGATGGGAGAAGCAGGAAGAGGATTGGAGGGAAAGGTGGGATATTTGGTGAAAGATGCAAAAAGAAAGGACCGAGTGAGTTGCAGAGATAGGGAAGGAAGAGAAAGGAGAGAGACAGACAGAGGGTAAAGAAGATGAGGCAGGGTGGGGCAGAGGATGAGGAGGGAGGGAAGGGTGGTAATTAAGGGAAGCCAGAGTAGGGAAAGGAATTGAGGAAAAGGGAAAGAGGGAAACATATAGAAGGGAGGAAGGCAGAGACAATGAGAAAGGAATAGAGCAGAAATCACACATTCAGTCTTCAAGATGAAACAGATTACCGTATTTTTCACTCCATAAGAAGCACTTTTTTTCTCCAAAAAAGTGGGTGGAAATAAGGGCGCATCTTATGGAGTAAATACCACAACCCCCCCCCCTCCTTCGTTCCTTTTTGTACTCTAGGTCCAGCACTGGCAGGTGAGACTCTTTGCAACCCTCACGAGCTGCTCAGATCGCAGCCAACAAACAAGATACGCTGTGCTCCCGAAGGAAAGCGCTTCCATCACCAATACATGTCACAAGAAGCCGCCTCCCCCAACGCCAACCTACCAAGTCTCCAGCCTTACCCTCGCAGGCTCACTCTGCAGCGTCGGCACCTTTGATTGGCTCCGCCTATGTCACCTTTGATTGGCTCCACCTATGTCACCTCTTCCATCAGCCTATGGCAGAGTGCTGCGTGCATTGGATCCAAGATAGCTGCCCCGGAGCATGAAAGCGGGTTTCCTGAGGCGGCGGCAGCGGCCTTTCTGACCCTGGGGTGCAGGTAGGTGCGCTAGGCTCCCGCCCGGATACTCAACTTCCATACGATATGGCCACCGATCACAGCAAGCAGTTTTGGAAGAGGAGTGCCAAGCTTTCGGGGAGGTGAGTGAGGAGCTGGCCCTGGGGGCAAGTGGATGAACTGCTGTTGGGCCTGGGGATGAGGCAGAGACCACCCACCTCCCAGACCTGCTCACGTCACCGTCCAGCTTTAACAGGCGCGGCCAGAGTTCTCAGGAGTCAGAGGCAGCTCGCTTATACAGAATTCTGCGCACAACATAAAAAAAACTAAGACCTTTCCATTGTTGTTCAGTATTTCAAAACAACTGCACAGCACTTGATACAACCTTGCATTGTTTAAACATACTGTTATTTCTCTGTTAACTGTTTTGAATTTCTTCATATGGCTCAAAATAGTCACTGAACCAAGAATAGCTAGGTATGCAAAACAGCCCTAAATTAGCTCTGTTTATATGAAATGAAGTTCATAATGAACTTTCATTAATTTATTCACTAAACTTCCACAAAAATGTTTAAACTGATGTTTAAAAAATTGGTTCTGATTATTCTGTGGTATATACTGTATATAAAGTCTCTTAGGACTCCTTTTACAAAGGTGCGCTAGCGTTTTTAGCGCACGCTAACCACACGCTAAATGAAAAATACTAACGCAAGCTCTATGGAGGCGTTAGCGTTTAGCGTGCGCAGCATTGTAGTGCACGCTAAGCGTGCACTAAAACCACTAGCGCACCTTAGTAAAAGGAGCCCATAGTCCCAGAGCAATATTTTATTTCTAATTCTTCATCATTCATTTCCAAAAACAGTATTAAAAAATAAAAATAAATCATATACTTAATATAAAAATACAATAGACATTCAGTTATCTGGCACCCATGCAGATTGGTCAACCGAACAGGGCCATCCAAACCAGGTTTTGTCCCATTGCTTGTATGGAGTCGTAATTTTTATATTGCTCATGGACTTCCAGAATGTCAGAGCTACAGATCTCTGCATGTCATGGCGCAAAACCAAATATGCCTGCCTGCCCTGTCCCTATCTGCCTGCCAGCCACTAGGCCTGCCTGCCCTGTGCCCTGTGCCCTGTCCCAGCCTACCACTGGACCACCAGAGGGGGGACAGGGTGCAAAGCTTGGCAAGGAGTGTGGGGTTGGGTGCAGAGCCTGGCAGTGAGAATTTGATTGAGAATGTTTTTTTCTTGTTTTCCTCCTCTAAATCTTGGGTGCGTCTTATGGAGCGAAAAATACGGTATATTGCATATTTATTAGAGATATTCTGAAAACTTGACCTGTGTATGACCCTCCAAGATTGAACTTGTACACCTCAATAGAAGGAAGTCAAAATGGGGATGGGGTGGTAAGAGGAAAGGGAAGGGAGGTTGAAGAAAAAGGCAGGAAGTCTGAAAAAGGAAGGTTACTGTCTTTTTATATGTTTCTGCTGTATTCCATGTTGTTGTTTTTTGTAGACTGCTAAGAATAAGGGGAGTGTGTGGCGCAGTGGTTGGATCTATAGCCTCAGCACCCTGGGGTTGTGGGTTCAAACCCCGCGCTGCTCCTTGTGACCCTGGACAAGTTACTTAATCCTCCATAGCCCCAGGTACGTTAGATAGATTGTGAGCCCACCAGGACAGAGAGGGAAAATGCTTGAATGCCTGATTGTAAAAACCGCTTAGATAACCTTGATAGGCGGTATATAAAATCCTAATAAACTTGAACTTGAATAAAAAATGTGGATTAGTGTCTTAAAATAAATAGAGGGATAAAAGTGGAGGGCGCGAAAGGGGGATAAATAGATCAAAATAGGAGAGGTGAAGGAAGGAAAAGGAGAGGTATGAGAAAGGAAAAGAGAGGTGAAGGGAGAAAAGACAGGGATATGGAAGGGGGAGACAGAAGGAAAGAGAAAGACATAGAGAAGAGAATGGGAGAAATGGGGAAGGAAAAAGCAAAGGGTGAAGAAAGGGAGGAATGAGAAAAGCAGAGAAGCTTAGGGAAGGGAGAAGTTAAGGTAGGATTTTTTTTCTTCCTTCCCTTCCCCATGCCGCACTTTCCCTCTGCCTTTTCCTCATCCTGCCCTTCCCTATCCCCTACTTGTCCCTTCTCCTTCCCATATTCCTCCCTTTCAATGCCTCTGTTTTCCCATCCTATAGCCCACCCACCCTATTTTCCCTCCTCAGCCTGCTGATTACAGGGCCAGGTACATCTGTATAACTGGCCTGCAGTGTTTGCTATGAATGGTAAAAGAGCAAAGCCATGCTGGAAGGACAGTAATGTCAGACAGAGATTTACTAGCCACTCTTATGGACTAAAGTGCTCTGAAAGACTATAAACAGCTCTGTAAGCAGAAAGTCTCTTTATTACTCTTCCTGCCATTGCACGAGAAGAAATATGAGCAACGTAGAAGGGGGACAAAGGGCACGCTCACAGGCGCGCTATTCCTTTACATTTTTCTAGGGAATGTAATGCTCATGAGATTAATAGCACTGCATGCCATAGTCCTCCATTTATCTCCAGAATAGGTACAGTATGAGAGACCAGCAATATAAACATGCACATATGCACCTGTTTGGGATTCACAACACATGCATATATTTAATATAAACTTATATACTGCCATTTGTGGTAAAAAAAAGAAAACATCAACCCAATTATTTTATCCCTCATTGTTTTCTTTTCTTTAAATATTGTAGTTTTACCACCTTTCCCCTTGTCTCAGGTTTGTCCATTGTCCAAGTTTGTCTACGTTTGTATTTTAAACATTCTTGTGCTCCCCTTTTTTAGTGATGTACACCACTTAGAAATTTTATAAGCGATTATATCAAATTTTAAATAAACTTGAAACTTCATATGTGTGCCTTTGGGCAGACATAAAACTCAACATGAAAATGTTTCCCCCTTTGTAAAATAAGAAGGGAATATAGCAGATTGGCCTCTCACTCAAGCCTCACCCAAGCCACATCCCCTTGAAATCTCTAGTGGTGTAGATCTCCATATGTAAATAGAAGCTTTTTAGAATCAGTATTTATATGTGTATGCAATGGGTGCTGACAGGGAAATTTGAGGAATAAATCTCAATCAAAATTACTGGCTACCAGAGCTGAAGAAATGTGCTTCTGAGTAACCCTGGTGACATCTGGAAATACTTTGACCTTATGACCAAAGAAAAGGATATTCTATTGTTAAAAAGCAAATTGTAATCAAAAGAAATGAAGTCTCTAGAATAATGTTACCTTCTCATGAGTTGTTTTTAGCAATTAGGTTGTATTCAAACTGTCTGAGGAGACCAATATGTCAATGCTTCATTCTGCTTTGTTGTCTTATTGAGCGATATTCAAAGTAATTTAAATGGCTCCTGACCATTTAAATCACTTGACCAGAGATAACCAGGCATATTCAGTAGCACTTAACCAAATAGTGCCACTGAAAATGCCTGATTAGCACCCAAGTTAAAACCAGCTGCATTGTGGGTGCTCTGAGGGTAAAGTCCTCACTTAGCCAGTTAAGTAGCAATAATTCAACCCTTAACCAGCTAAGATAACCACATAAATAGGACTGCATAAAAAATAGTCCTCTCTTTACGCAATTCATTGTAGCTGCTTAAGTGCTAAACATCACACATAACTGGTTAGATTTTAGCCAGTCACATATGCTTGGATATTCAATGCCAGTGCCCAGGTATGGCCAACTGGGATTCAAGCTGGTGGTGGTCAGCAAAACGCAGATTGCTACAGGCTGGTGTTTAAATCTATGGATATAAAACTATATAGCACTGACTCATTTGGTACTGTAAGAAATTTCAAAAATAAGTCTAAAGCACATATAAACATGGGGTGGTTTTATAAAGAGCCATCAGGGACATAGTAGAAAGGTCCCTCCTCTAGTCTGGCAACCTCTGAACTGTCATGAAGGAGAAAGGTCTCCTGAAGGGAAAGAATTACTGTGGCAAGGCCTGCTCTCTTCAAGGGATGCAATATCTTCTTGTACTAAGGATGTATCCCGAGGGGCTTTTGTCTAGGAGGGAAAGGTTAGGATGGCTGTTGCAGTTGGAGATTCAATCATTAGGCATGTAGATACCTGGGTGGCTGGTGGACATAAGGATTGCTTAGTCACTCGTCTGCCTGGTGTGAAGATGGTTGATCTTACACATCACCTAGAAAAGATTTTAGTGCTGGGGAGGAGCCTACTATCTTGGTATGTGTGGGTTCCAATGATATAGGAAAATGTGGTATGGAGGTTCTGGAAGGCAAATTGAGGCTCTTAGGGAGGAAGCTGAAATCCAGACTTTCCAGGGTAGCATTTTCAAAAGTGCTCCCCATTCCACATGCAGGACCCAAGAGATAGGCAGACCTCTGGAGTCTCAATGCATGGATCAGTCAATGGTGCAGAGATGGGCAACATTCTGGAGAAGCAGAAGCCTATTCTTCAAATATGGGCTCCACTTTAACCAGGGTAGAACCAGGCTGCTGGCATCAACATTTAAAAAGGAGATAGAGCAGCTTTTAAACTAGAAGCTGGGGGAAGGCTAACAGTCGCTCAAAAGTGCATGGTTCAGAACAAGATATCTTTAAAAGATAATCATTAAAACAGGGAAGATAGGGCATACTGAGATCATTGTTAACCAGGTCTCTTTAAATACACAGCAGACAAATTTTAAAGATTGCAAATTATCACTGCCAACTGCTAATCAAGTTGTCAATAGAAACAACAAACACTGTTTGAAATGTCTATATGCAAATGCAAGAAGTTTAAGAAACAAGATGGGAGAGTTAGAATATATTACACTAAATGAACAGATAGATATAATAGGCATCTCAGGGAGAAATTAGGGATGCAAACAAACTGGGTAACACAATAATAATGGGTGACTTCAATTACCCTGTTATTGACTGGGTATATGTAACATCAGGTCATGCTAGGGAGATAAAATCCCTTGAAGAAATCAAGAACTGCTTTATGAAGCAGCTTGTTCAGGAACCAACAAGATGGGAAACAGTTCTAGACTTAGTCCTTAGTACATGATTTGGTGCAGGAGGTAATAGTGCTGTGGCCACTTAATAACAGCGATTATAATATGATCAGGTTTGATATAATCTCTGGAGTAAGTACAGGAAATCCAATACTTTAATAATTAACTTTCAAAAAGGAGAATGGTTAGGGAAAAAAAAAACCCAACAAGAAACCTTAGAGGAGCAGCTGCAAAGGTCAAAAATTTACATCGGGCATGAATGTTATTAAAAAATACCATCCTGGAAGCCCAGACCACAAATATTCCATGTATTAAAAAAGGAAGAAGGGAGGCCAAACAACAGCCAACATGGTTAATAATTGAGGTAAAGGAAGCTATTAAAGCTAAAAGAAAATCCTTCAGAAATGGAAGAAAATATCCTTCAAGGATCCTCCACACCAAAGCACCTGCTCCTAGACGACTGTCGGCTCCCCCCCCCCCCAATCTTAATTTAAAAGCTACTCATCTCCTTTTTAAACATCCAAGTACATCTTAAACCCACCCCTGACATTATCCTTGATTTTGGAGACTGACTGCTGTATTCATTTTTGCTTGGCTATATGCTGGAATTGCTCTATCCCACAGGGTAGATACTGCCAGGAGAAGTTACAGGCAGCTATAACAGGAGACCATACTTAGTTTTTGCCATGCTTCACCCTAAAGAAAACAGCAGAGGCCTTTGCTATCACAGCATTCATTCATGGAATGAAAAATATCTGTACCAAAGAGAGAAGTCATTAGATTTGCCAGAGTGATATTATGAAGGAGGGAAAAGCAGTACATCTGACAGCTGAAAGATAATCCTTACAATAGTATAGGCAGGACCAACAGAGTCAGCTAGGTGGCCCATTTGGTTTTTAACTGCCATATCTGCTATTGAGTTGATAAATTCAAAAGCACCTATGCAATCAGCATTGCATGCTAACTGCATGAGTGCTTTATTTGAAATAAATTTTGTCTGTTCGAACTAAGAGTTGAACAAAATTTATCCATTTAAATATAGGAGAGGCCAGGGTCACAAATTATGCAAATAGTGCTGCTACACAGCTATTATCCAGACAACTTTATACATTAGGTGGACTGCATAAGTAGCAATCATTATTTTAAACATATGCAGCGCCATTTTAGATAAGTTGTGGAAGTGGGAATCTAGACATTTTTTGCCAAAACATTTTACAAATGCAGATGTGAACGTTTAAACCTATTATAAAACTGGCGTACTGCCACCTCCTGACCAGTCCATCAAAAACGTAAAGCACATCAACAGCAATGTCTCAAAATGCGTGAATGTGAATATAAATGTGAATATATATAATAATGTGAATATAAATAAGCAAGTGTAAATAAAGGTGCCCCTGGAGCTGAAATCATCCTCCAGGAGTCTACATCATCATGCCCTGCCCTCATAGGACATGTAAATAGCATCCATGAGATCGCTGCAGCATCCAGGTGTCCATGCAGTGCCTGCAGGGGAAAACATCTAGCACTACCCATGACAGCAGAACAAACCATATAACTGCAGGTATAAAAAGTATAATGTTATCAATCATGAGCTCAGTGCAAAATGTATAGAAATATAGAAACATAGACCATGACGGCAGAAAGGGCCGATGGCCCAACAAGTCTGCCCACTTAAGAACCCTCCCTCCCTTGAGAATCCATCTATTAAGCTTCCCTCCCTCCCTTGAGAATCCATCTATTAAGCATTCCTCTTGAGTGACCCCACCAGTCTGTCCCATCGTCCCTTGAAGTCGAGCGTGTTACTGGCCTTGACTACCTGTCGTGGAAGACCATTCCATCGATCAATTACCCTTTCGGTGAAGAAGTACTTCCTGGTGTCCCCATGAAATCTTCCCCCTCTGAGCTTTAGCGGATGCCCTCTTGTCGCCGTGGGACCGGTAAGAAAAAAGATTTCTTCCTCCACTTCAATGCGACCTGTGATGTATTTGAATGTTTCTATCATGTCCCCCCTTTCTCTGCGCTCCTCGAGAGAATATAAGCGCAGTCTGCTCAGACGTTCCTCATATGGGAGATCTTTAAGTCCTGAGACCATCCTGGTGGCCATCCGCTGAATCGACTCCATTCTCTTCACATCCTTTTGATAATGTGGCCTCCAAAACTGAACGCAGTACTCCAGGTGAGGTCTCACCATGGATCTGTATAACAGCAGTATAACTTCAGGCTTTCGGCTAATAAAGCTCCTTCTGATGCAACCCAGCATTTGTCTAGCCTTTGCTGAAGCTTTCTCCACCTGATTGGCAGCTTTCATATCTTCCCGGATGATTACTCCTAAGTCCCGTTCTGCTACAGTTCTTGTTAGGTTTTCACCATTCAGGGTGTATGTTCTGCAAGGATTTCCTTTTCCAAAGTGCATTACCTTACATTTTTTGGCATTAAAATTCAGTTGCCAAATACTGGACCATTGTTCCAGTAAAGGCAGGTCTTGCGTCATAGAGTTGGGTATGATTGCGCTGACTGGTTCTGCTGCGTTGCCCACAAAGTTACATAGTTTAGCATCATCTGCAAATAATGTAATTTTGCCACGAAGTCCCTGAGGCAGATCCCTTATAAAGATATTAAATAGTATTGGGCCCAAGATCGAACCTGTGGTACTCCACTGGTCACTTCCGATGTTTTTGAGGGAATACCATTTACCATTACCTTTTGAAGCCTGCCACTAAGCCAGTCTTCTACCCATGCAGTCAGTGTTACTCCTAGGCCCATTGCGTTCATTTTGTTCAATAACCTTCGGTGTGGGACACTGTCAAAGGCCTTACTGAAGTCCAAATACACTATGTCCAGGGATTCTCCCCCATCCAGTTTCTTTGTTATCCAATCAAAGAAGCTTATCAGCGTAATCCATGGGTGCAAGACATTTACTACTAAACGCCTTGCATCTGCAGACAATGGTAAAAGTTTTGCATTCGGCACAAGACACATAGTGTCACCCATGGCTACAAAAATGCATAGCGTAAAATGTTTTGTACCAATGCAGTGCAAAACATGTAATGCAAGATGTAGAATTCCTGTTTGTAACAAAAAGCATCTACCTTTGTGCTGCACATAACGACCCCTCCCAGCAATGACCTGACTAGCCCTATGCCTATGGACCCTGCAACCACTATATATATACAGCACTCACAACAGAGCCTTCATGTGCATATGGAAAATGGAGGCCAGGAGGCAGGGAAATTTCTCCTCCTGGTCCTTCAAAATAAGGACAGGTTATTTGGGAAGGGCAAACAGAATATGCACCTTCAGCTGATGTCCTATTCTTCCCCCCCCCCCCCCCGCCACTGACTTCCCTCCTGCTGCCCATGGTGATGACCATAAGGCCCAGAAGCCACAGTGGTGGGTGAAGTCCAGTAGGAGTTCATCAGTCTGCGTGGGGTCAAGGCAAATTAACAAATAGAAATAAAACAAAAGATGGAAAATAAGATATCATTTTAAGAACATAAGAATTGCCGGCGCTGGGTCAGACCAGTGGTCCATCGTGCCCAGCAGTCCACTCACGCAGTGGCCCCCAGGTCAAAGACCAGTACTCTAAATGAGTCCAGCCTCACCTGCGTACGTTCCAGTTTAGCAGGAACTTGTCCAACTTTGTCTTGAATCCCTGGAGGGTGTTTTCCCCTATAACAGACTCCTGAAGAGCGTTCCAGTTTTCAATTAGCTTTCAGAGGGCAAAACCTCCTTCCTCAGGTCAGTACAATATATTGCAGTTATGGTATCCTGTCCTGACCTGAAGAAGGGGGTTTTGGTCTCCAAAAGTTAGTCAAAAATATATTAAAATTAGTCCAATAGAAAGATCACCTTATTTCCATTTTCTATTTTAAATCTATACGTGGCTTATGACCTAGGGCAGAGGTATGCAATTCTGGTCCTCGAGAGCTGGAGCCAGGTCAGTCAGGTTTTCAGGATATCCACAATAAATATGCATGAGATAGATTTATATCTCAAGGAGGCAGTGCATGTAAATCCATCTCATACATATTCATTGTGGATATCCTGAAAACCTGACCTGGCTCCAGCTCTCGAGGACTGGAATTGCCTACCCCTGCCCTAGGTCATAAGCCATGTATAAATTTAAATATCAATGTTAATATCTTGAATTATATTCTCCGTGTGACTGGCAGCCAGTGAAGTTTGACTACTACAGGTGTAACATGGGATTAGCGAGGTGATTTTGCTATCACCCTAGCTGCGGTGTTCTGCACTCTAAAACTTCTGGGAATGACGATTGACAGATGCTGCACCATGCAACCACAAATCAACAAAACAATACAGAAATCATTTGCAGTCATGAGACACCTAAGGCAAGTTCGAAAATTCTTCGACAGAAAACAATTCCAGCTCATGGTCCAGTCCCTAGTCATAGGTCTCCTTGACTACTGCAACATCTTCTATCTCCCCTGCCCCGCAACAATGATAAAACAACTACAAGCAGTAAAAAAAAACACAGCCCTGAGACTAATCTATTCACTAAGAAAACAAGACCACATCACCAAGGCATACCTTGACTCACACTGGCTTCCAATTCAAGCAAGAATACTATTTAAAGTCTACTGTCTACTATTTATTGTAACACCATTTATCTTGGCATCACTAAGAACTGCCTTCAAAGACTACAATTGATTCAGAATACCGCCACCAAGTTGATCTATGGAAAGAGCAAATTCAACCATGTGACTCCTTTGCTTTTCTCTCTCCATTGGTTCCAGGTTTATTTTAGAATTCAGTTTAAGTGTTTATGTATTGTTTTTAAGATTTTACATGGCATCTTTGCTCCTCTTGTTCCTCTGCTATGGAATGTTTATAGATTTTCATATGCGAGAGGCATTCATCGATTTAAACTTTCTCTTCCTTCTAGGAAAGGAATTCAAGGAGTTAAGAATTTTAGCAGCTCTCTAGCGTTTCAATTTACCCAATTATGGAATGAACTTCCCCTAATTTTGAGGTGTCTCATTTCCTTCCAACTCTTCCGTAAACTTCTAAAAAGTTTTTTATTCGCTAAACATTTTGAAAACTAACTCTTGTATTTCAGTTTACTTTATTTTTTTTTTAATGTATTGTTAACTGCGTCGAGCTTCCTTTGGTTGAAGACCCAGTATATAAGGTTAAGTTTTAGTTTAGTTTAAATCCATAAATGGTGACAGCCCAGCCTACTTGAACAACCGCCTAATCCAAACTACCACAACCAGACACAGGAGAACCCAGACACCATTCACATACCCTCCAATCAGAGACATCAAACGGAAAAAAACTGTACAAAGGCTCTGCCCCGAACCCCCGCGAATACGGAGGGGGAAGTGTACATGATATACAGTACACCTTAATGCATGTTTCTTCATTTTGAAATCTGCAGCACTACCCTGTTTCCCTGAAAATAAGACTTATCCTTAAAATAAGCCCTAGCATGATTTTTAAAGATGCTCCTAATATAAGCCCTACTCCAAAAATAAGCCCTAGTTAAGATCGATGCAGAGGGAAGGCCCCAGCGGGGAACGCCGAGAAGCAGCCCATTCAGAGCTTAGCCGCTGCTGCTGTTTGTGGATGCCTCGGAGTGGAGGTATGTCAGTCTCATGGTAGGAGGGTCGGTGGGGTTCTGCTGCACAGGGAGATGGGAGGGAGGGGAGGAAAGATGCTGCACATGGGGGGCGGGAGAAAGGAAAGGGGAGGAATTGGGGTGGAGGAAAGAAAGGGAGAGATGATTGTTGTACTTGAAAAAAATAAGATATCCCCCCCAAAAATAAGCCCTAATGCATTTTTTGGACCCCAAATTAATATGACAGCCTTATTTTCAGGGAAATACGGTATCACTAAATTATGTTATTCTATTGTTACCCATCTGCCATTCCACATACTAAATGGAATTTGTGCCTCATTCCCACGCCTTGCATCACAGCTATCTGTGTGTTCCTGCTTCTCAGCCCAGTCTCCTATTTCTATTAACATCCCACAACTGATCAAAATAAAGAAGGAACATACCAATTCCAATTGAAAGAACACTCCCCAACCTACAGACCAACATTAAAAGCTAAACAATGAAAAACTGTATATAATAGAGACTGACATAGGGACACATTTTTCTCCGTCCCTGCAGGAACTCATTATCGCGTCCCGGTGAGTTCTTTTCCTGTCCCTGCCCCATTCCTGCAAGCTCTGTCCTCATCTGCACAAGCCTCAAACACTTTAAAATCATAAGTGTTCAAGGCTTCTGCGGTTAAGGCAGAGCTTACAGGAATGGGGCAGGGACAGCGACAAAACTCACAGCTGCTGAAAGTCTGTGGCTTAAATCCTGCACACATTCATTTCAAATTCATGCAGATGTTCTTCCAATCTACCCTCTTGCTTGCCAAACAAGAATACTACAATCATTTAACTAACACTTTTAGAGCCAACCTTGCCGTCTCTTTGCCACACTCAACTCTCTACTCAAAGTGCCCCCACCTCCTATCCCCTCTTCACTTTCCCTCCCAGATGATAGCAGAGTTCTTCCATGAAAAGATTCATCTTGAATTCTCAACCATGTCACCTCCCCCATCACCCCTTCCGACTGTCCACTCTGTCAAACTTCCTTCAACAACCCCTACAACCCTTTCTTCCTTTTCTGAAGTCACAGAAGAGGAAACTGCTCACTTTCTCTCCTCCTTCAAACCCACCACCTGTTCCTCTGATCTGATTCTTACCCTCCTACTCAGATCCATCGCTCCTACTCCTAACCCTAACCCTAATCCCTTCCATCCGTCACATCCTCAACTTTCGCTCTCCACTGCCACAGTTCCTGATGTCTTCAAACATGTCGTAGTTACACCCCTCCTCAAAAAGACCTCACTAGGCCCCACATCCCCCTCCAACTATCGCCCCATATTCCTCTTCCCCTTCCTATCCAAACCACTCTTTTCCATATATACCAGCTCTCTCAGTACACTGATCTCCTCTCTTGGTTTTCAATATCATCTCTATGCCGATGACTCCCAGATCTACCTCTCCACACCAGATATCTCTACAGGAATTCAGGCCCAAATCTCAGCCTGCCTGTCTGACATTGCCACTTGGATATCTCACCGCCATCTCAAACTAAATATGGCTAAAACTGAACTCCTTATCTTTCCACCTAAACTCACCTCTCCCCTCTCACCATTCTCTATTTCTGTGGATAACACTATCTTCCTCCCTGTTTCCTCAGCTCACAACCTGCAGGTGATTTTTGACTCCTCTCTTTCCTTCTCTACTCAGATCCAACAAACCACCAAAACCTGTTGCTTCTTCCTCTATAATATTACCAAAATCCTTCCTCTTCTCTCTGAACACACTACCTTATCTACACTCTCATCACCTCGCACTTAGACTACTGCAACATACTTCTCTCAGGCTTCTTGCGTACCCACCTCTCACCTCTTCAATCCATTCAAAATGCTGCTGCATGACTCATATTCTGTAAGAGCCGCTATTCTCACACTACCTCTCTCCACACGTCACTTCATTGGCTCCCCATCCATTTCCAAATACAGTTCAGACTCCTCTTGCTGACTTACAAGTGCATTCACTCTGAAACCCCCAAATATCTCTCTTCACTTATCTCCCCCCATGCTCTTCCCCATAAACTCCATTCATTGGGCAAGCCCCTCTTGTCTGTACCCTTCTCTTTCTCTGCCAACTCTCCCTTCTTCCTTGCTGAACCGTATGCCTGGAACAGGCCCTGAATCCATATGTCATGCTCCATCCCTAGCAGTATTCAAATCCAAGCTAAAAGCCCACTTTTTTGAAACTGCTTTCAACTCTTAACTCCCACTCACTGCTGTCAGATACCTATACCCACTGTATCATTTCCTCTACCATAATCTCTCCAACCCTGAAATGTCCTGTCTGTCAAAATTAGATTATAAGCTCTTCTGAGCAGGGACTGTCTGAGCAGGGAATGTCTATTGCAGTGGTTCCCAACCCTGTCCTGGAGGACTCAATTTCCCCGTCTCGTCTACTATTTATAATTTCTATAGCGCTGAAAGGCGTATGCAGCGCTGTACATTTAACATACAATAGACCAGTGGTTCTCAACCCTGTCCTGGAGGATCACCAGGCCAATCGGGTTTTCAGGCTAGCCCTAATGAATATGCATGGAGCAGATTTGCATGCCTCTTACTTCCATTATATGCAAATCTCTCATGCATATTCATTAGGGCTAGCCTGAAAAGCTGATTGGCCTGGTGGTCCTCCAGGACAGGGTTGGGAACCACTGGTCTATTGTATGTTAAATGTACAGCGCTGCATATGCCTTTCAGCGCTATAGAAATGATAAATAGTAGACGAGACGGGGAAATTGAGTTCCTGCGGGCACAGGGACAAATTTGTCCCTGTGTCATTCTCTAGTATATAATCCCCATCCCCCAGCTATCAGATGTTGGTCCACGGATTCTCTGTTCCACTGGGATCTATGATCTATTTATTTCAGCAGGCTTTTGGACTATAGTTATAGGTTTTATTAGCATGAATGTGGTATGCTTGCTTGTTTGTTTGGGAATTGACTATGGGAAGGCTTTTGGGATGGGCTTTCATTTTTATGATAGAGTTCTTTTCTTTTTGATTTTCTTTTTATTGTAAACCACTTTATTTGCTTTCATTGAGTTAGTGGTATATCAAATAAACGAAACCTGTACATAAGTAACAAATTTTTAGAGAAAATGTCTTCCTACCCCCACCCCCAACAGAATCATCACATCTACTACTGCCAAAATTGTGGCAAACAATTACACATCAAGGTACAGTATATCTCCTACCATGGTGCATACCCTGGTAATCCTAGTAATCACACATATCCTTCACCTGTGCATATAGTTGTTAAGTTTGCTTCATTGGCCAGGCTGTTGGTGGTCGCATGACTTGTTAACACATAAGTTGGGTACCATCGCTGCTTCATACAGGTCACATGTCCAATGTTAGAACTGCACTTATTCTTAACCTTTTGCTGTTGCTTGTCAAATGGCAGGCATAAATATTTTGCACTCAGAAAACATTAATATCGGCCAGTAATTCCACTAAACGTTTTGCAAGCCACTGTGTAAAATGGCAGGCACAGATGTTTTGCAGCCCTAAACATTTTCACCTGTCACCAAATTCAGAAATGTTAAAACCCGCCTCTCCTCTTCCTGTGTTCTCTATCTCTGTGGACACTCGCCTTCACTGTCCCTGTCTCGTTGGCTCATAACCTCAGGGTAATCTTTGACCCATCTCTCTCCTTCTCTTCATAAATCCAACAAACCGCTAAAACCTGTTGTTTCTTTCTCTACACCACTGCTAAAATCTGACCCTCACCCTGAACCTCAATCCTAAGCCAGGGGTATGTGAAGTTTGGGCCTTTTCGTGTGAGAAGCAATTTGTTTTATACAGCAATAGTTTCCTTCTTAAATATGTTGCATATTGCTTTTTCTTTGTAACAATTGACTTGAGTTTCTAATTTAAAAAAAGACCTCTAAAATTAAAAGTTTTGCCCTGGCCTTTTGTACAATGCCAGTTTAGATGTTTTTGCTACAATGTGCAGGTATTAGGACCCCTTTTACAAAGCCACAGTAGCAATGCTGTCACGGTAAATGTACCAAAGCCCACCATGGCCTTCACTGCATGTATCGTGGCTTGATGTGCCTATAGTGCCTGTCAAGTGACCACCATAACATCCACATAGGCTGGCTGAAAATCTCAAAAGATTTCAGAAGAATTTATCCAGATGCATAAGCAGCAGCCACCCTGAGTACTAACACCTCTTGTTACAGTTGTGTTTGTTTCAACCAAGGGGAGCCATTAGACCTTCAGGTTCCATGCTAACTGAGTCCCAACACCTTGCTGGGGCTGTACTGTCAGTTTTCCTTCCACTCCTTCAAAGTTGTTAATTGACGGGGTTAAAAGGAGCAGCACTAATTGGTGCAGGCAAGAGAGAGGTAGGTCCTGCTGTGCTTGTGACAAAACATGATGCTGAGATGTGCACTCCCCGGGGAGCCCATCGCACTCTCTGTGTGAGGGTTTTCTACCACATATCACTTTTATGACTCTTGTCTCCAAGCATAGTATGTACAAGGAGATGCATTCAGTTAAACAATCGTCTCCAGAAAGAGCTTGCGGTCTTTATGATTGCATGCTGGAGAGGTTTCAAGGAGTAAAGAGCTGATGGCGGACAGGGATCGGGCTCTTGTCCTTGGTCTGCAGACTTCTGCTTTGTGCTCTGCTGCCGACAATCATTATGACATAAAGCGGGAAGATGGAAAAAGATGGTACAATTACACCGGCACTACTGTTCCTCTTCTGAGCCTGTTTCTCGTCTACTGAACAATCTTTCTCTCCAGTTTTTCCTTTTTGAGAACTACAGTAGAATCCTATCAATTACTTAAATAATACTCTAACATGTGTCCTAAACCCAATACGGGAAGATTAAGCACTTCACTCAGATCTCCAAAGCTGCAGGGGGAGGTGGAAGGCGAATTATCTTCAGATTTTTGAATCCTGTACCGCATGTGCAAATATCGGTGAGGTGTAAGGCACAGTCCACACTCCTCCCAGAGATAGCTCTACCTGCAACTGAGTGTCACATGCCAAGCAATTAGATCATTTAACTAAAGCAGGGGTAGGGAACTCCGGTCCTCGAGAGCCGTATTCCAGTCGGGTTTTCACGATTTCCCCTATGAATATGCATGAGATCTATTTGCAGGCACTGCTTTCAATGCATGTTCATTGGGGAAATCCTGAAAACCCGACTGGACTACGGCTCTCGAGGACCGGAGTTCCCTACCCCTGAACTAAAGGATTAAATGAAAATGGATTTCTAACAAGGGCCCTATCACGGGTGTCCAGTGACCTCCTCTCCCCAGGCCTGGTTTTTTTCTTGGGGGGTTTTTTTCCCATAAGACATGGTAGCAAGTAGCTCTCTTTTAAGAGAAATGTCACTCTTGCAGCTGCTGTTTAATAATAATATTGTCTCGTGTGCGGACAGAGTGCATTCAGTTTAATGGAAGGCAGAGCGGTCGATACCTGGCATCACGCTCTCATCTCAATTATTGCAATCGGAGCCACGGCACTTATTGTTTCTCACAGCTGGGGATGCTGGGGGGCAGGGTGCCAATGGAACTGAAAGTGTTACTTGACGAAAAATCGTTCCTTATTTATTAAGTTAAGTGCCTGCATCCTGCCTCCAAACTAGAGTTCAGCAATTGCTTGCTTATTCGGTCCTTAGGGAGAAAAAAAAATTAATAATAAAAAATACTCTTCAATCTTCCAGCTGTTTGATGGCATCATCATTAACCAAATGCAGTCTTTAGGCCCCCTGTCTCCCAGTAGGCAAGTTATATTACAAACCAGTACCAGACAGTGGCTGCATTCCATTCATCTGTGAATGCATTCAAAGATTTGGATTCCAGTTCTCTAGACAGTGTGGTATTGGTGACATCTTGATGACACCTAAATTAGAATCCTAAATCTAGGCAAATGAATAGCAGATCTACATTTAAGAGGATAACCTTTAGAATCTCAAATTTAGTGAGTGAATATTCAGCTGAAACCTTAAGCTCCTAAGTTTTGCTGAAATTAGGGTGGCCAGATTTTACTATAGTAAAATTTGGACCCCCCCCTAGATCTGCCTCCAGGCCCGCCCAGTTCCACCCATCCCCATTCTGTTATGCCCCAGTCCCGCCCTAGCCCTGCCCTAGCCCCACCCCCCACTGCCTGCTCTTGTCGGGCAGGAGGAAATCCGCGCATGCAATTTAGTGCCGGACAAAGTACCAGGTTTTGAAAAGCCGTCCGGACCCCTGGGCATGTCCTCGAAAAGGAGAGCAAGTCCAGGGAAATCTGAACATCTGGTAACCCTAGCTGAAATAGAGGACAAATATAAACATCTCATTTAGGAGCCCAGATTTAAAAAAAAAAAAACCAAAACCTTGGGTTCTGTAATGCTATGGTTTTGGAATCTTGGCTTTGATCCTGGATAGAGTAAGACCAAAACTGGACACAGCATCCACAATACCAAAAGCAGAGCAAAAATCAACTTTCTTATTTAATGCTCCTATTTTCCACTGTAGCGTTGTAGCATAAGGTACAAAACTTAGATTGTGAGCCCACTAGAGACAGAGAAAGTACATTCAGAAAATAAACATCTTTGGTTATACCACAGAAAGGTGGTATATCAAATGTATTACTCTTATCCTTACCCTGTGAAAAAAAATGTATCAAGCACTACTACTGCTACTTATCATTTCTATAGCGTTGCCAGACATACAATCCCTGCTCAATAGAGCTTACAATCTAATCAAAAGAGACAAACAGGACAATTAGGGATTAAGGAATTTCTCACAGAGGCACTAAAGCCAGCGATAGTTACTAAACCTGTTTTTTAACAGCTGTAGCAACGATTACATTTGCCGACTCGATGCAGAAAACGGCTCACCGCCTGGTTTTCTGCATAATCTCTCATTCCCCGATCCAACCATTCAAATAAGCTGATTAATATTAATATGCCATGTAACTAGTAGAGCGAATGATGCTCTAACATGGCTTCCCGATGCACTAAAAGTGATCAGTCGCTTACGTCTAACATTTTTTTTTTTTTAATGGGCACAGATGTTTTGCATGTTACATATACATAATATCTGCCCCATTAGAAAAGAAAGCACATCTCCCCCACCGATGATGGCTCCCCCCCATGAACCAACGGGACCTTAGACGTCTGAGCCAATCAGGGCCTTAAGCCCCACTCTGTGAATCACATGATCCACCAGGGAGGGAAAGGCCTGCCATTTTGGAGCAATGGCCTTTCGAGCAGGATGGACCTGGCTTCCTTCCTGCTCCAACATCTCTAAAATGGCATGGGGGATGTGGGGGATGGCAGGGGACCTCCGGTGGCAGGAGGGAGTGGGCATTCCTCCTGCCTTTATTTCAGGGGGGCACCTGGCACAGGAGTGGGCCTTCGGTGGCAGGAGGGAGTGGGCATCTCTCCTGCTGTATTGCTGCCGTAGGGGGGAATCACATTGGTAGGAGGGAGTGGGAATCCCTCCGGCCAATTTTCTTTCACAGTGGAGGGGGGTTCCGCATGGCAGGAGGAAGTGTGCATTCCTCCTGCCATTTTCGCTGACACAGTGGGGGGGGTCAGTTCACGGTGCCTTCATTGGGGAGGGCAGTCATCGGCGGGAGGGGGCTTTTTTATTTTTTTATGGGGCAGATATTGTGTGTGTGTGTAATATGCACAGCATCTGTGCCCATTTAAAAAATTAATTTTAGAAAAAAAAGGTTTCCTGCCCCGAATGGCTGAATGGTAGGAGCCTGCTTTCGGGGTTTCCCCTGCCTCTCAGCTGTTTGCGCTTCCCCTGCCGGCTCTGCACATGTGTGAGAGTCGCTCTCACTGCAGTCAGTTGGACAACAGAGTTGGGGATTATGAGGAACATCCGCGTGAATCATATGCATGCAAAGCTTTTGGTGCATTTTCTGAATTAGCTAAAAAATTGGATCGGTGCTGACCCACATGGTCATACTAATCTTCTTAGTGCATCTTGCCCTAGGAGTTAAAAGCAGCCTTGAAAAAGTGGGCTTTTAGCCTAGTAGGAGATACAATGGTGGGGTGGAGGTGGAGGCCATGGATTGAGCGGATACACATAAAGCAGACCCACACAGACAAATATGCATAGAAAACTTAATTTTAGAACAGGCCACTTTTGCAATAGGTATGCATATAAGTCACATCAGTTTTAAACGAAGAGAAAAGGCATTCAAACCTTTTTCCTTTGAAAATTACCCCAACAATAAACTATGATATATACTTGACTATAAGTCAATCTCGTGGGCAGTTTTGAGACTAAAAATGACCAAAATTGGTGTAAGTTCAAAATATACGGTACCATCTGGTTAACTGACACAGCCAAATTTGAACCCATCTCTCTTCCCCACCCCACCCCTCCCAGCCAACAGGTCATTCTCCCTGTCACACACGTCTCCCTGCCTCACTCATACCCCACCACCCAGGTCAAGCATGTCCTTTCTGCTGCCCCCACACCCTGATCCAGCGTGGTAAAAAGTGATATTGGTTATCTGATTAGCTGATTTTGATTTCTAAACTCTCACTTTTTAGCTGGGAAACTCCCTCTTTCCTGGACAGTTAGTCACTGGGTTTTCTCTTTGCAGCAAAGCAGCTGCCCCACAATCCATTTCAGGATAAGGCTCCAAGCCTGCCTTTCCCCATTCAGAGTTTTGGTGTGTTGGCATGGAGGCCTATTATTTATCATAATTTTCACAAGGCTTGTGCCTGCAGTGCTTCTCACCGCATAGCCCAGCTCAGAGAATCAGGACTTATGGGAGAGCTTTATTAAGTGACGCTTTTCTTCCTCACTTTGCCCATCTTATCTTCTTTCTTATATTTATCAACACATGATAAAACGCCGGTGGGCCTGAAAGGCGTCTAAGCGGTTTACATCAAAAGTAACACATACAAAGAGTTATACAAAATCAAAGAACATATACAAATAATTATCAAACAGTATCAATAAGTACAGATCTTCGTCTCCCGTCCTATTCAGCCATGTGGCTGTGTCCCATTTTTCTCTGGCAAAGTATCAATCCTTCAGGCTACCTCCAGCCATAACCATTAAATCTCCACTTGACAAATAGTATCAGCTAAAACACACATCCTGCCATTGATTGTACTAAAGCAGCCATGGGGGAGTGGATGTAAATCCTTGAGAATGGCCCTGCCTTGTTGACAGCATTATTCTGAATGCAGCTCACGTCTGGTCAGTTGCCCGCTCTGCAGAATATTAATGGGTTGCATTAAAATCTCACTCTCCCTTCCTTTCTTGTCTTGCCCATGACTTGTCCTTCTTACTAGACTGGAACTTCAGCACCCACTGCTCTGTTCAAAGTTGTAGTCTCATGAGCTGGAGACCCAAACGAGGTCTTTAATTTACCTTTCACCTAAGGTATCTTAGACAAACTGGCCCGGGGCTTGTTTCTCTTGCGTCTGAAGGATTTATAGTGCAGTTCCTTTTTCATGGAGAAGTCAGAACTGAAAAACCTATATGGCTCCAGAAAAAGGAGGACGGATTGAGACATCCGGGTTTTCCTTCCATTGAAAGCAATGGAAGTAAGTAAGGCAGATTGATTGCATCTGGGTTTTACTTCCATTGCCTTCAACAGAAGGAAAATCCAGATGTCTTAATCCGTCCTCCTTTTTCTGGAGCCATATGGTAACCCTACCTATAGCAGGTCTGGCTCGGCGTGTCATTGATGATCTGGAGTCCTTTATTGTTTGCTTTTTGTTACAGATTTGATACACATCTTAATCTCGCATACGGGTCAAGACGGATTACAAAACATATATAAAATTAAGGAAAAGCAACTCCAAGTTGACAGGAAAGTTAAAGCAATGCAGTTAAGAGGGTATAACCAAACAACTCTATACAGTATACAAGTGCTGGACTAAACCACTGAATGCATCGAAATGTCCCCCAAAGAACATAAGCAGTGCCTCTGCTGGGTCAGATCAGAGGTCCATCATGCTCAGCAGTCCACTCATGCGGCGGCCCATCAGGTCCAGGACCTGTATAGTAATCCTCTATCTATACCCTTCTATCCCCTTTTCCTTCAGGAAATTATCCAATCCCAATACCGTACCCTGTCCTATCACACCTTCTGGAAGCGCATTCCAGGTGTCCACCACCCTTTGGGTGAAGAAGAACTTCCTAGCATTGGTTCTGAATCTGTCCCCTCTTAATTTTTCTGAATGCCCTCTCATTCTGTCCCTCTCCTCTTTCTCTATGCCCTTCATGATCTTGTAAGTCTCTATCATGTCCCCTCTAAGTCTCCGCTTCTCCAGGGAAAAGAGCCCCAGTTTCTCCAATCTTTCAGCGTATGAAAGGTTTTCCATACCTTTTATCAATCGTGTCGCTCTCTTCTGAACCCTCTCACGTATCGCTATATCCTTCTTTAGGTACACCGACCAATATTGGACGCAGTACTCCAGATGCGGGTGCACCATCACCCAATACAATGGGAGGATAACTTCTTTCGTTCTGGTTGTAATACCCTTCTTGATTATACCTACTTCCAATGTACTAAAGAGTAATCTCTTCCTTCCCATCTCTTCCACCTCAGTGAGCTCATGGGTGTTTGCAGATATTTTATTAATTGATTGATTGATTTACAGAGGTTTTCCTGCGTATCCACTGATCAGAGTTTTCACAATGCTTCAGAAAAGAGGCACATTTAATCAAAGTTAAATAGACCAACCAATGGCTTCCCTGAGCCTTGTTCAGTACTCAGAGGACCTGCCTTGGCTAATGGGCCTCATTAACTAATTAAGGGGGGAAGTTTTCAATGCGCGCTGTCATTAAGAAATGTTATTTTATTATTAACCTGTTATTAGCAGCTAGATCTCATTGCATAAAATGGGACCTGTGCTAAAACAGCATGAGTTAATGGTAAAATACCACATCTTATTGGTGGCCCACGTTTTTAACTATGCCCCTAATTAATTTGATGGATTTCTAAGGGGAGCATTTGTGGCAAAGAAGGTCCCGGTCTTGAGTGAACTGGGTATGGGGTGAAAGATATTTACAGTCACAGGACTGGAAAGTAAACCCCTAAGCAGGATATACTTTACAGAAGACAGATACTTAGGGTTACCAAATGGCTCCAGAAAAAGGAAGACGGATTGAGACATCCGGGTTTTACTTCCACTGAGAGTAATGGAAGTAAAACCCAGATGTCTCAATCCGACTTCCTTTTTTCTAGAGCCATATGGTAACCCTACAGATATGTATAGAGTAAATGATGGCCAAAGCACAGTACAATGCTTTCTGAGACAGGGAGTCTTGCCTAAAGCTTGCATTAAGCTTAGAGGGGTAAAGTAGCTCACACTAAGTACAGGAATTAATTTTTATCCATTTCCACTAATAAAAAAGAAAGAAGTAACAGCCTTTAATTACAATGGAGGAGATTTAGGTCAGATATTAGGAGGAACTACAGGAAAGAAGTGCCAACAGAGGTGGTGGAAAATCCATCATTGGAGGTTTTTAAGAGCAGGTTAGACACACCTTTGGTGGATTCATTTTCAAGGTCCCTTCCAGCCCTCCTTTTCTATAATTCTAGATGATATTCTGATGTCTCCTCCAGCATTTTCTTTAGAGGATTTCATGATATTATTCATGAATAATTTTATTCATGGAAACAAAATTTGGAAAATAATTTATGCATATAACATAGTAACATATTAAATGATTTTTTTAAATTTTATTTATTTATTATACACTTACTATACCGCGATGGCTATACAAGATAGAAATACGTGGTTTGAAATCTAAAAAATAATGGAAAAGGAAAAGAACACCTGGAGATAAAGACCAATATCTAGTAAGCATAATAGTTTCCCAAGCATTAAAAAAAATGACAGCTCTTGTGTTAGGTTGAAGAGGGAAACGTATTTTAGCAAAGGCCATGTTCCGTAGGGGGTAAGGGAAGAGAAAGAGATACGAGGCCATGGTGCATGAGTGCAGTGCCCACCGCTTCTTCCTCCTCTTCATTCAAATTCTGTATTTGATTTATGAAACTTTCTTTACTCCTGGACTTCTCATGTGCTCACTACCTGTCCTTTCTTTTGCTTAACAGCAGTTAGAACAGTTTGGGTGATGAGGATATTGTGAGACCTCCTGAATGTTAATCAGAAAATCCCTTTGTAGGTATAATGAGCAGGCTGTGTCGCTGTGGCAACCAACCACAGGTTTCCCTCCTTTGTGTGTCTTCCATTCTTTTCCCTTTCGATGATACTTTTTGATATAAAGATTGAAGGTTTGGAGAGATATACACTCCCTTGTACTTTGCAGGGTTCCGGCCTACACTCAGGCTCATAATAAAAATATATACAGTATATATCTCATACTTGAGTTCTGTACTGGTGCTTCAGACCACTTGATTTCACTGACTGGGAGTTTAATACAGGGTAGCCGCCAAACCCAAGTCAACTCAGACATCTTCAAACGGTCCTAGATTTATTCCCATTGCATTTGTCAAGTGAGATGATGTGACATGGAAGTCAGATGATGTGGGGTAGTGTCCATATGAAAGGGAGGTGTCATATGTAGAAAAATCTACAACATACTCCACAAACATGTCTTGCACACTATCCATTCCATTAAAGCATTATAGCGCCCCCTACCAGCCAGCGCCACTACTCAACAGGTAAGGAGTTGAATGGAGTGGAAGTCATATGGAGCTTATGAGTTGAGTGGGGTGGCAGGGAGGTGGAAGATTTTGGTGGGTAAGGGCAGGATGACATGGAGGTGATAACTGATAAGTTACCGCCGATACCTATGAGCAGAAATTCTTGCTCTTTTCTTGCCCATGCTTTTTTTTAGGCATTTTTAAATGATTTAGTTCCATCATAATGTTTTTACCTCTAATATCTCACTTAATTATTGTAGTTCTTCCCTTTTTCCTTTGCATTTCTGTGCGTTTCGTTAATATTAATGTCTGGGTTTGTAATTATCTTTAATATATGTCAGTTGTATTTTCCCTTTTTTACATATATATTGTACATCGCTTAGAATTCTTTGATAAGTGATTAATCAAATTTTAAATAAAATTTGGAAAAAAAACTTGAAAGTTTGATGGATTGGCAGAGAAGATGTGACTTTGAGAGATTAGATAAGTACAGAACAGAAATGAATTTGGGGGTGATGGGGAGATGAGGACTTGGGAAGGATATGTAGAGGGGAGAAGCTGGCTGGTTCATGGGTGGAGTGGCATGCATGTGAGAGGATGGATGGAAGGTAGCTAAAAGAATTAGCTAACATGCTATATTATGCACCCTCCATTCACTCCTAGTTCTTTCTTAGGATTGCTTCAAATGCAAAACCTAGCAAAACATTCTCCAGTTAATATCATGATTAAGCAGGGATTTGTGTCAGAAGGATTTCAATTAAATTAATTGGGATCACTATCAAAACAAACCTTTAAAGGTCAAAAAGATTGCAGGAAAAAATCTCTGTGATTTATGCTGATAATGTGTTAGGAAAATTAATTATGAAAAGGCAAGATTTTTGCAGCTTTGATAATGAATTACAGTGGAAGATGAGGTGTTACCCAGGGTGGCAACGGTGAGAGATAATTTGAATCATGTTCAAGACCTTTAATAAACTTGTCACACCAGGTGTGAAATAATCTGTAAATACACAAAGAGGAGGGGTCTCTAAGACTCAGACACTGTGCCAACTCGCCTCCTTCGATCTTCCCAGCAAGACTTATTATCGGTCCCTTCGCTAAAAATTGTTGGAACAAGGAGAAATGATATGTTCTCTGTACTAGCTCCCCAACTCTGGAACACCCTGCCTCTTTTTATCAGAAAGGAAAAAGATCTTATTTCTTTTAAAAAACTGTTGAAAACTTTTTTATTTAATGATGCTTTTAATGATTAATTTCCTTCCTTTTTTATTTAATGATATTTTTAATGTTTAACTTCCTTCCTTTTCTCTTTCTTTTATATTGTCTTTCCCTTCCTTATGTTCTTTCCTTTTTTAAGAGAAACATTGTAATCCTTTCCCTCCCTCCCCTTGTTATGTCTTGTTAAGTGTTAGGTAAAGAGAAATTCTCTTCATTTTATTTAATTTAATTAACAATTGTTTATGTTGATGTTTTGGATGTCTTATATTACTAATATGATAATATGTTTTTATAACTTGTATTTTATTGTACATCGCCTAGAAAGTTTTATATAGGCGATTAATCAAAATAAACCTGAACTTGAACTTGAACTTGAACCCTTACTTCAGCAAGCCACATACAGTATCACTGGCCTTAATTTTACCTCCTGTGTTAGGAAAAATAGATCATTCTACAGTATGCAGAGGGACAAACTGAAAGGCTCGCATATGGCTGAAGGTAGAGCTTACTTGCTGCCAGGATTTTACCTCACTGCTTCTGGTCCAAATATCACAATTTTAGCTTATCCTATGTTTACTGCTTTGAGATCAAAACTGTTCCTTGGAAGGGCTCAGTCTTAGCTTCAAGTTACTCATCTACTTCCAACATTCAAAAGCAGGGTCAGTGCAAGAGTTTTAAGTTCTCTAGGCAAATCATCGGCCTGTTCAATTAATTTTCAAGCCAAAAAACTTTGCCTGATCCCAAGTAAACTGAGCTCTTGTGGGTCCCTAACAGAAGTGGTCACATATCTGAAATCAAAATCTCTTTGAAAGCTACAAGCTCCCCCTTAAATTACAGGTCAGAGAGATACAACTAGACTTAACACTTATGCTGAACCCCCACATCCAAGCAACCTTCAGGAGTTGTCTCTATCATCTGCAACAAATATATTGTCTCTCTGCATACATCGAAAAGACAATTCTTGTCATGTTGGTTCACGCCACAATAACATCCTTCTGGATTACTCAAATATAGTGTTTCTCAGCTTCTTCAAGCCAACCACCCTCAAATTAGAGCAAATCTCAACCAATATCATCTCTGTCACTCACCTAATGGTTAATGCAGTGGGCTCCTTCTAACCCTTGACAAACCACGTAACCCTCCATTGGCCCAGATATAAAACTTATATACTATATGCCCACTAGGGACAGAATAAGTAGATGCATATTATACACTCCCCCCTCCACATTTGCAGGGGTTAGGGGCACAGCCCTTTCACAAATAAGAAAAATCTGCAAATAACTTTAGGGCCAACTCTAAACCACTCCTGCCTCCCTCTCACCTCCTGGACCTCTCCACACCTTATTTTTAAAGCCTGGGGGACCATAGTGGTAGACTGCGGATAACCAAAGCGTGCGCTTAACCGACATGCACTTAGGTGGAGTTGACTGTATGTAAAGTGGCCAGCCCCACAACTAAAATTTAAACGCGACCATTTATGCCAACTACAACCTGCACAATCGAGCGTATTCTGTAACATGAAATCCCATGACCCGCCTATGCCCCCTTTTGAGATCCACACATTAGAATTTATGTGTACCACTTTGTAGAATATGCTTAGAAAGTTGTGTGCATAAATTCTTATTAGTGTTAATTAGTGCTGATAATTGCTTGTTAGTGACCAGTTATCAACGCCGATTGGCTTGTTAATTAAGTTGCGTGTGCAATTTGACCACATGGTCAAATCTGCACATGCAACTTCAGTCATCATTTATAGATTCCAAGCGCAAGTGTGCACCTAAGTTATAGAATACTAGAACACATGGAAGTACTAGCTGCGTCCCATGCAGTATTCTAGAACTTTAGTACACAACTTAGTACATAAATGCAAGGGGCCGTGTACAGGCATGTCTAACATTTGCACCTAGAACTTATAGAATACTGTAAGTTAGGTGCTATTAACTGATGGAAGTGGGAGCACCTAAATGCAGGTGTGTTTCTGCTCAGTGGTGTAGCAACGGTAGGAGGTGCCACTTCCCCCTGTACCCTCCTCTCCTCACCCTCCTGCTCCTTCAACACCAACCTCCCCCCCCACTCCTTCTGGGCCCCTATGCCACACTTGTACCCTCCCTTCTCATCCCCATACCTCTTTAAATCGCCAGCGTTAGCAGCTTCTCCGGCCTGCTGCTCGTGATGGCATTGGCTTTCCCTCTGATGTCACTTCCTGGGCCCCACGATCCCAGAAGTGATTTCAGAAGAAGCCAGGCTGGCGCGAGCAGCAGGCTAGAGTAGTTGCTCGAGTTGGTGAAGATTTTAAAGAGGTATGGGGGAGCGAGGAAGGTAGGGCATGAACGTGGTGTAGGGGTGGAGAGGTGACAGCATCCCCCACAAAGATGGCGCCCGGGGCAGTCTGCCCCTCACCCCCCTCCTTACTATGCCACTATTTCTGGTTTTCGCCAGTATGCATGTAAATGTTTTTAAAGATTCGTACTTAGCACACATAAATCTGGCACTTAATTTCTGGTGCCCAGTTATAGAATTGCCTCCTTAACGGTAAGCTATTTGAACCTGAATGTTTATCACTACTGTACAATGGTGCTCTTAAAATGTTCCGCCCAATAAGCAGTCTGTGTTTTGTTTAAAGAGCAGTTGCCCAGCAAAACTAAATCCAGATGCTCAGCCCCAGTATCTGGATTGCAGCTAGAACTGAATATCTGAACAGAGCGACAATCACTGCTATATTCAGTCCACTATCCAGACAGCCTTTTTGCTGTCCTAACTTTATCCATGTAGTTGGCAGACTGAATATCAACACTAATCAGATAATTTGGCAGCTCCATCGTAGCTCTCCCTGTGGACTTCCTGACACTATCCAGATTTCACCAAAGCTGTTGTAAATATATTCAGAGACACCATCCAGATAGTGTCACTAAATAACACTGGATAGCAACGGCTAAGGGAAATAACTGGATATCAGATATTTCCCCTTCACTATTAAGCTCCATAAGTATTATTATTATTTTAGGTGAACGCATTCTATCAAGCTTTTGTAGTCTCCTACCAGCTATCCTGCATTCCCCATCAATGAAGCTCTCTCTCCTGATTCTCTTTTACAGATATTATTCACACTGTAGGGCCCATTGCCAAAGGAGACCCCAGCGAGAGGCATGTTATGGACCTCACCAACTGTTACAAGAACAGCCTGAAACTAGTCCTGGAAAATAAGATACGCACTGTGGTAAGCATGGGCCACTGCTATAAGGGGGAAGCTAATTCTAGACTGCTAGCTACAAAGCACAGCTCATAGGTATAGCCAGAAGCTAGTTCTGGAGAGCAAGATAAGGCTCACACTAACTGTATGGCCCCTGGCTACAGGCTAAAGCTGGGCCTAGAGAAAAACTGTGGACTGTGACAAGCATGAATCTTTGACAATGACCCCCTAACATCCCAGGGCTTTAAAAAGAGCAAAAAATCTAGCCCTTGCTATGTAATAGACTACTATCTATGGAATCATGGGACACAAAAAGTTGTATGCGGGAGGGATAAAGACAGTACTTGGCTGGGAGCCTGCATGTTTCTCCCTCTGTCTTCTTTATTAATGGTATTTCCATTTTCTACCCCTACACTCTTGCTAATACTACATATTGCAAACCCCCCCCCCCCCGCCCCATCAAATCTCCTCTCCTAACCCATTACCATTGATCAAAACTCATGTGCCTATTGTACTATAAGGGAAGATTAGGTTCTTACATATGAGTCTTGAAGGCCCACCCTGTCAAATTTCATTTAGCCTGCTTACTGTCTCAGACATGTATGTATTACCAGATGTTTCGTTTTCTCCTGTCATACAGGACCAAAGAGTAATAACTTAATTCTATCTTGTAAATAATCTAATTTAATCTAGTATTTCTGAGTCACACTATGCTTAAACAAGTTCAAGACAACTTAAGAACATAAGAATAGCCTTACTGGGTCAGACACATCAAGCCCAGTAGCCCATTCTCATGGTGGCCAATCCAGGTTACTAGTACCTGGCCAAAACCCAAGGAGTAGCAATATTCTATACTACCGATCCAGGGCAAGCAGTGTCTTCCTCCTATAGGCTTTTCCTCCAGGAAATTGTCCAAACCTTTCTTAAAACCAGCTATGCTATCCGCTTTTACCACAACATCTGGCAATGCGTTCCAGAGCTTAACTATTGTTTGAGTGAAAAAATTTTCCTCCTATTGGTTTTAAAAGTATTTCCCTGTAACTTCATCAAGTGTCCCCTAATCTTTGTAATTTTTGACCGAGTGAAAAATTGATCCACATGACCCGTTCTACTCCATTCAGGATTTTGTAGACTTCAATCAAGTCTCCCCTCATCCGTCTCTTTTCCAAGCTGAAGTGCCCTAACTGTTTTAGTCTTTCTTCATACAAGAGTTCCATCCCCTTTATCATCTTGGTCGCTCTTCTTTGAACCTTTTCTAGCATCACTATATCTTTCTTGAGATAAGGAGACCAGAATTGAAAGCAATACTCCGGATGAGGTCGCACCATGGAGCAATACAGGGGCATTATAACATTCTTAGTTTTGTTAACCATCCCATATTTAACAATTCCTAGCATCCTGTTTGCTTTTTTGGCTGCCGCTGCACATTGGGCGGAAGGTTTCATAGTATTGTCTATGATGACACCCAGATCCTTTTCTTGGGAGCTAATCCCCAAGGTGGATCCTAGCATCCGGTAACTGTGATTCATATTATTCTTCCCAATGTGCATCACTTTGCATTTGTCCACATTAAATTTCATCTGCCACATAGATGCCCAGGCTTCCAATTTCCTAAGGTCTGCCTACAATTTTTCACAATTTGCATGTGTTTTAACAACTTTGAACAGTTTAGTGTCATCTATAAATTGAATCACTTCATTCATCGTTCCAATTTCCAAATCACTTATAAATAAGTTAAATAGCACTGGGCACTCCTCTACGGCACTCCACTGTTTACTCGCCTCCATTGAGAAAAATGACCATTTAACCCTATCCTACCCTACCCTCTGTTTTCTATCCGATAACCAATTCCAATATAAGGAATTGCAAAATGAATATACTAATAGCAGTTTGAGGAGAGCCAAGTTATAAATGGAGTAATGGGGGAGGGACAATGGAGGTTCTATAACTGCACTGGTATAACATTTGAGTTGAGTATGGGATTTAGTGACATTAGGTATTTCAAGTTAGTTGTCTACAGAGTGTATGCTTTCAAAGAAGAGAGGGGGTTTTTTTAAATTTGTTGTAGAATGTTTCCATCCTGATGTCAGTTGTGAAGTTGTTATAAGTCTTAGTGCCAAGGTAAGTGAAGAGCAATTCAAATGTGCATTTGTATTTAACCCCTTTGGGAGATAGAAGGAGTAATTGAAGCGATTCTAGTTTTCTGGTTGATGTTGACCAGGAGTTGACAAGTAAGTTGAAGGTGATACAAGTTTTTACAGATAGCCAGTGTGAAGAGACTGTGAGAACTGCATAAATGTTAGCTGGTTTCGCTCAGGTAGATAGTTTGTTTGTTCCACCTTGTTTTACAGAACAGAACAGAATTGGCTTTCTTGAGGAAATCCCCATACCCCTCCTGGTTATTTCTCCTCTTATAGTGGTTGTCAACTGCTTTGGTACGAACTGAGGAGCTACAGCACAGCACAGAAATGCAGAAGACAGAGCTGAAAAATGTAGATGATGCCTTCTAAACAACTTGTGAATAACCCACTGGTTCAAGACTCGTATGCTTTTCTACTAGAAAGAAGATTATTGAAGTAAGACCCTAATCTTCCCTTCTATTATATTCATTTAAGTGCTTTGGTATTTATATTTTTGTTTGTATTCATACGGTTACATATTTTATGAAGATTATTCAAAATCTGGCCATGTTGGGTGTTATGTATGTTTTTTGCAATAAATATTTGACATTTATGCCTGTTTATATGTGTTTCATCTGAATGCCCTGGTTTGTCCATAACCAGAACATTCTACAGCATATCTGTAACCTTGACACAAATCAGTGGGACATTGCTGCAAGGTCTGCCTGTTCTCTTCAAGGGAAAGAAGTCACAGGCTAGATCCCCTTGTTTTCCTTTTTTGGGCTAATCACAGAGATGGTCAGTAAAGGAATTTCTCTATCCCCCAATTCACAAGCTTGGAAAGCAGCATTGCACAGTGGGATGGAGAGGGTACTGCATGGCATATATTTCCTAAAGCTTAGGCACAATGTTATAACCAAGACAGTCATTCTGTAATTAAAGCTTTGGGTGCTTGTAGTTCTCTGTCCAGCAACAACAGGAAAAAGTCAAAATACTGAGAGCAAAGGGCTATGGTCCATGTGGGTCTAGGAGCACAGGACCATATACAAGTAAAAATAATCATCAAAGATCTGAAGTTCTCTTTTCTTTTTTAGGCTTTTCCCTGTATCTCCACTGGAGTCTATGGTGAGTATAAAACACACTTTAGTATAGAAAATATCAAGAATACCTTCCAAATATAAACAAATACTTCTTTCATTCTCAGCTAGCTGAAATCAGAATGAGCAAGGCCCTGAATTCAGAATACATCAGTAAATGAAAAGTTTATGGTCAAGTCATTAGCAAAGAAAATCTTTCATCAAAAGTATCATGAATTCTCTCAACCAGAATGGGATTTAATTGATTTATATACAGCACTAGACAGTCAAAGCTTTTCAGTGATAGGTGATGCATGTCAGAAATTATTTCTACCTTTTTCCTGTCTCAAATATGCAAGAGGTACTTGTGATCAGACTGGCCACTGTCAGAGACAGAATGGTGAGCTTGATTGACCTTGATTGTATTTGGCATATATTATGTTCTTAAGTCCTTGAGGTAGTTAGTGCATGTTGGACAGGATCATATGGAAACATGACATCACCACAGAGAGTGGTGATTGTAACACAAGAACATAATATCACTAAGGGGGTAGTGACATCATAGAGTAGTGATGTTACTATGTAGGCACTGTTCCCTCTAAGCTTGTGCGCGCGCACACAACTTGCCGAACCCGTGCACAAAAAAATAAATTATTGCCTAAAATTATTTATTGAAATGAGACTTTATGTTACATAAAGTGTAACTAACATAAAGTGTAACTAAAATTACATTGTGTTTTCGTTAATTCAGACTAAACTCAAAGACCTGCCCATAAATGCCCATAACTGAACTCCGGGCCCTCTGGCAATCATTTTTATAGCGCACACAAATTTTGTTTTTCTTTAAAATGCGCACAGATGCAATTTTGTGCACTCACAGCCTATGAAAAATTAGAGGGAACATTATATGTAAGTAGTCAAAATAGAAAGGGAGTCAAAGTACACAACAACCAAGAAGTGCAAAAAAGAAGCACAAGGGGCCTTCAAGGTCTGAGCAGTCAAACTTCTATTTATAGAAGGATTACATTACATTAGAGATTTCTATTCCGCCATTACCTTGCAGTTCAAGGCAGATTACAATTAGTTGTAGAAGGTGGGTTACAAAAGAAGATCACTGGTCATTTCTAGTGAGGGTAAAGAGTAGATCAGGTAATATCGGTGAGTCGGGAAGAAGGAAGCTATTCATGGTGTTAAGACTTTTTCAGTGATTTCTTAAAGAGTATCGTCTTTATTTCTTTTCTGAACATCTTGTAGTCAGGGGTTGTTATCAGTAGATTGGCGATTTGGTTATCTAGTTTTGCTGCTTGAGTGTCCAGGAGACTATCGTATATTTTTTTTCCGTTTAACTTCTTTGATTGGAGGGTAAATGAATGGAGTGTGTGTTTTTCTGTCTGGTTGAGGTAGATTGGATGAGGCGGTTGTTCAGGTAGGTTGGGCCGTTGCCATTTTATAGTTTTAAATAGTATGCAGTAGAACTTAAATAGTATTTTTTTCCTGAATTGGAAGCCAGTGCGAGTTGAGGTATGCCTCTGTAATGTGGTCGTGTTTCCTCAATGAGTAGACAAGTCTCAGAGTTGTATTTTGAATTGTCTGTAATTGTTTAGGCATTGTTGCAGGGCAGGGGAGATTGTAATTTCCTTGTAAATGTCCAGTTTTCTTCTGATTTCTACTCATCTTGTAATTTCCTCTATGTTCGCTACCCATCTTGTAATTTCTCCTCTAAGACTCTATTATGTAACTAGCCCCCTAGAGTGTAATTTTCCTGGAAATGTCCAGTTATCTTCTGATGTAATCCACCTAGAACTGCAAGGTACAGGCGGAATAGAAGTCACTAATGTAATGTAATGTAAAACATAACACACCCAAGATACAAGGCAATATTTACATAATAAGGACAAAGAAAAAGTAACCTACTGAATGCATATTACTTCACCCACCTACCTCAGCCCACTTTACTAACCTCATCTTTTACAAAGCCCAGTAGCGCGGGCTGCTGCAATAACTGCCCCAAAGCCCATAGGGATGCTGCGTGGCATCCACTAGCGTGGCTTTGGAAAAAGAAGGGTAACAGCAGTATCCATTCACTAGGGAAATTACACATCACTTTAAGTTCTTCTTTAGCTGAAATAACTCCATTAGGTGTTCAGGGTCAAAGAAATTATAAGACACCCCTTCAAAGAAAATCACACATATGCAGAGAAATTTCAATACAAAATTGGCTCCCAAAGCAGCCACCCTTGGCCTAAGAGCCAAGAATGCTTGACACCACTTCTGTGGATCATGAGAAAGATCAGGAAATGCATGTATATTTGATTCCATAAACTGCTGAGTCATATTGCAGAAATACACACGCATTATTACATTAATACATTATTACAATCCAGTTCCAAGGCAAAGGTAACAATCAAAGTCAATCCTGTGTTACTATCTCCAATGAGGATTGAAGAAAGCCAGTTAGATCTACAACTGGATCAGTTCTTCTCATAAAGCTCCTTTTATCAAGGTGCGGTAGGCGGTTAACGCGCGGAATACCGAGTGTTCAACCGCCTGCCGCGCTAGTCACTAACGCCTCCATTGATGAGGCGTTAGTTTTTTGGCATGCCACAGGGATTAGCACGTGATGACATGTCCGACGTGCTAACCCCCGTAGCACACCTTGATAAAAGGAGCCCATAGTCTCAATATCTCTAGGAGCAAACAGAATGCTGGGTATCATCAAGAAGGGTATCACGACCAGGACAAAGGAAGTCATCATGCCACTGTACCGTGCAATGGTGCGCCCGCATTTGGAGTACTGTGTCCAGTATTGGTCGCCGTACCTCAAGAAGGACATGGCATTGCTTGAGGGGGTCCAGAGAAGAGCGACGAAAATGGTAAGAGGTATGGAAAACCTTTCATATGCCGACAGGCTAGAACAGCTGGGGCTGTTCTCCCTGGAAAAGAGGAGACTTAGAGGAGACATGATACAAACTTTCAAGATCCTGAAAGGCATAGATAAGGTAGACAGGGACAGATTCTTCAGACTGTGGGGAACAACAAGTACAAGGGGGCACTCGGAGAAACTGAAAGGGGATAGGTTTAGAACCAATGCCAGGAAGTTCTTCTTCACCCAGAGAGTGGTGGACACATGGAACGCACTCCCGGAGGTAGTGGTGGGGCAGAAGACACTACAGGGATTCAAAGAAGGTTTGGATAAATTCTTGAAGGAAAAGGGGATTGAGGGATACAGATAGAAGTAAGGAAAGGTTTTTTTTTTTTTTTTTAGGGCAGGGAACACTTGACAGGTCATGGACCTGATGGGCCGCCGCGGGTGCGGACCGCTGGGTGCGATGGACCTCTGGTCTGATCCCGGTGGAGGCAACTTCTTATGTTCTTATGTTCTTAGGTCTAACAGACACATACTGAGCTCTTACAATTGGAGGTAGAGCTTCTTCTGGAATCTTGAGAACTTCCTTTTAATAACATCTCACCAAATCCACTGAAGATAACAAAGGAAACTTAGGAAAATTCAAAAAACTCAAGTTATTTCTTCTTAAATGGTTTCCCAAATATTCAATCTTCCCATGAACCAGATTTTTATCTTTCACTAAGGCCACTCCAAGATCTTGTACTTCCTCAGCCTTCTGTTCCAGAGAAACAGCTTTTTCAGACTGCTGAACTAACTCATGGGATTGGAAAGCAACTTTAAGTTTCATTTCACCTTCCATTTTCTCCACAGTTTTCAAAAAAGATGAATTCCGGTACTGTATAGCATCCCAGAGTAGAGAGTTGTGCGGGGACAGAAATCCCACCCATCCCCGCCCGTCCCCGCCAGGATCCTCTCCGTCCCTGCCAGGATCCTCTCCGTCCCCGCCAGGATCCTCTCCGTCCCCACCCGTCCCCGTCAGGATCCTCTCCATCCCCACCATCCCCGCAAGAAATTATCTCCATCCCCGCCCGTCCCCATAAAAAGCAGCAATTCTTCTGACAGGATCATCAATTCCACAGTTTCTTTTGTATTTGCGCTGCTGTTTTCCTTGTGGAATCTCTTTGGTGGAACTCTTTTTTTGTTTTCTGTTCAGGTAATTAACTTATAAACCCCCTCTTTTACTAAGGCTGATGTGTCCATTATATTATATGAACGAACCCTGCTTCCAAAGCCTTCCATCCCCGTGGGAGTCCCGTTGGCTAGAGGGGGGTCCCCGTGGGAGTCCTGTGGGCCAGAGGGGGGTCCCCGTGGGAGTCCCGTGGGTTAGGGGGGATTCCCGCGATCCCCGTTCCCATGCAGACCTCTATCCCAGAGTACATCTAAGGTAACCATGGCAGGTTTATAAATCCTCCCCACAACTAATTCTTCAGAAGGAATATTCCCTTCACATGTCCCACTCATTGTAAGAGATGGTCGAAGTTCCAGCGGTGCCAAAATCTTTGGTGTAATGCCACCATGGTTGGAAAACTCTGCAAAAGGTAAGCTCCCAGCGAGCAATGAGGAGGACAGAGACTCTCCCAGAATCCTCCTTGCTGTTCATCCCCTAGCAAACTCCTTCCAGGAGGTGCCATGTGATTCTTGGGGCTTCAAGAAACCCTGTCCCCACTGCTGCTGCTAGCCTGATCTGGCAACTCTTGAGCAGAAGAGGTAGATGTTGTGGAACCAGCCGCTAGAAAAAAAAGTTCACCATTGTTTACCTCATTGGCAGTACCTAGCTGGACACTGGGAGATGTGCCTTCATTGTCCCTTCCTTTTATCCATGACTACCGGCAAGAAAAGCCTGATGGGCTCAAACAATAAGAACTCATTCTTGCAAAAACTTTAACTTATCTGATAGCTGTTTAGAAGTCAAACATTTTTTTCTTTTATTTACAATTTATATCCTAAGCAGTCTATGTTGAATAGTAATCAGGTACTCTTAAGTATTTTTCCTATCTATTCTGGCAGGCTCACAATCTAACTGGGGTACCTGGGGCCATGAAGAATTGGGTGATTTCCTCAGGGTCATAGGGAGCAGCACTGGGATTGAACCTACAATCTCAGGGTACTTTGGCAGCAGCCCTCACCACTAGGCCATTCCTCTACTCCAATATAGATTGATGTTTCATCTCAAGCTGCATCAGGAGTTAAAGTCTCCTAGAGATAAAACAAAATGCCACCATTATAAACACAAATGTATTAAACAACAACAAAAAAAAAAGATAAAGAAACATATTAGACTTCATCCAATATATCAATGGTTCTCATCATGGTCACTTAACCTATGGCACTTCAAAATGGCAAGAGTGCCTTTTAATTATTTCAAAGTTAGTCACATGAATAATAAGTGCCAATCACAGAAGCAGAGTAGATCAATGTCATCCAGTCTAGTTCTAAATTAAGACCATTAAAGATCAGTGTATAAAAGCAATGTCACTCTCAATAAAAATATTTTTCTGTATTATGACCCTCCCACCCAAACTTACCCCCCTCCCCTGCAGTCTAGTTCTAAAAAGGCTAATGCAGCTTCATAAAAGAGGGTTTTATGAAGCCGTGGTAGCCTTTTTTATCACTGGCCATGGTAGTTAAAAGATCTGATGCTCAGAGAATTCCTATGAGCATTGGAATTTTTACCATTGCAACCAACAATAAAAAATGGTAACACGGCTTCATAAAAGGGAGGGGAGATTAATATGCTCAATAATTCTCCATTATACAGTATATCTGATAGACCATGTTTTTTCTCTTGTCAGTGTTGTACCAAGGGTACCTGAAGATTTGCTGTCTAGATTCTTGATTTATGTTCATTCAAATTTAGGTGTACTGGATAGGAACTCCTTCCAACATAAGCAAGGACATATTGTTTTATAATACATGTGATGATATACAAGATGTAATAGTTTTAGTTTGCATCTAATAGTCAATCTGAGAATCCACCCAATTTGATCCGTTGGGTGGGCTAGGCAGGGGGGTTCTGGCTGGGCTGGGGGGTGGGGGGGTCCAATGGCCTACCTTGGCGGGGGGTGGGGGGTATCTGGCAGGAGGGACTGGGCATCTGTCCTGCTGGCGAAGGTTGCAGGGGATCACAGCAGGTTTGGGCAGGAGGGATTAGGCATCCCTCCTTCCAGCGATCATTGGGGGGGAGAATGGGCTGCCAGGGCCGCTGAATTGATCGCGGCAGCCACAATCAGCTCAGCGGCCTGATCTGGAGCTTATACCTATTTTGACTAAAACATAAGTTCCATCCAGGCAACCTGTTAAACTTTTCGATTATGGCTGCCGGATGACTAAGTCTAGTTCAGTCCACCTCCCGCCCTACCCACTCCTCCAAAAACGCCTCTTTTCTCTATGGGCGCACAGAGGCAGTCAAAAACCCTAAGCTGATTTTAGATATGTCAAAACCCTGTTCGATTCGGTACTTGGACAACCTGTCTTTTTGATCGTCCAAGTGCGAATTTAGGCAGGTTTTTAGATGTATTTTCTTTTCGATTATGAACCTCATGATATACAGTTTACAGTTTAAATTTGTCATAGACTGCAATGTCGGGTCCCCTTTCGTTGGGTGACGGGTCCTGTTAGATATCTGGGGATTCAGCTCGGGGTGGAGTGGACTACCCTGTTCTGACTTAATTATCTTCCTCTGGTTGCGGCTTTGCGGTAGGACCTTGCTAGATGGGATCCCTTGTACCTTTCCTGGATGGGCAGAATGGAGGTGGTGCGTATGATGGTCCTTCCCAGATTTCTTTATCTTTTTCAAGTTCTTCCTGTTGAAGTTCCCAGAGTGTATTTTATTCGCTGGCATAGAAATCTTTTGCGCTTTATATGGGGGGGTAGGCGTCCCAGGGTTGCGAGATTTGCCATGTTCAAATTCAAGGAGGAGGGGTGCTTGGGGATACCCAATTTGGAAATATACTATCGGGCTGCGCAGCTTCGGGCGGTTGTGGATTGGCATGCGACTCCGGCCAAATTGTGGGTTCAGGCGGAACAGGGTCTTCTGGGGGGTCCCAGGGGCATAACTGTTTTGTCTTATTTACCATGGGTGGGCTTACGGGAGAAGGAGCTCGCTACCATTTCTAATCCCTTTATAAGATGGACGCTACGGGTGTGGTTGGGGGCTATTCGGAAATTGGTGGGTAAGGTGAGGGGGTCTACATTTTCTGCCTATCCGGTATGCGGAGGATTTCCTTCCGGGTAGGGAGGGGGGTGTCTTTCACAGGTGGGAGCGAGGCTGGCATAGAAATCTTTTGCGCTTTATATGGGGGGGTAGGCGTCCCAGGGTTGCGAGATTTGCCATGTTCAAATTCAAGGAGGAGGGGTGCTTGGGGATACCCAATTTGGAAATATACTATCGGGCTGCGCAGCTTCGGGCGGTTGTGGATTGGCATGCGACTCCGGCCAAATTGTGGGTTCAGGCGGAACAGGGTCTTCTGGGGGGTCCCAGGGGCATAACTGTTTTGTCTTATTTACCATGGGTGGGCTTACGGGAGAAGGAGCTCGCTACCATTTCTAATCCCTTTATAAGATGGACGCTACGGGTGTGGTTGGGGGCTATTCGGAAATTGGTGGGTAAGGTGAGGGGGGTCTACATTTTCTGCCTATCCGGTATGCGGAGGATTTCCTTCCGGGTAGGGAGGGGTGTGTCTTTCACAGGTGGGAGCGAGGCGGGCTGAGGTGTTTTGGCCAGTTGTTGGAGGGGGAGCACATCAAAGGGTTTCCTGAGGTCCGAGCTTCTTTTCACCTGGAGCAGCGTGATTTATTCCCCTTCTTACAGGTGAAGGACTACGTTATGCGTGCTAAAGCGGGGGACCTTACCGCTTTTAGGCGCTCGAGGTTTGAGTTGATGGTGGGGGACCCGGTGCGTCGGGGCTGCATCTCGCTGTTATATCTGTTATTGCACGCCGACCCTGATCAGAAGACTTCTTATATGCGGGCATGGGAGACGGATTTGGGGCTCACCTATACGATGGAGGAATGGGAACAAATTGCATTGCGAATACACCATGTGGCGGTGGCTCCGCAGTTGGTGGAAAATGCTCTTAAGCTACTTGTGCGTTGGTATGTTACTCCTGTGGTGCTTAACAAGATGTATACCTCATGTGCGGGGGAGTGCTGGAGAGGGTGTGGTCTGCGGGGTACGTTCTTTCATATGTGGTGGGAGTGCCCTCACATTTTGGGCTATTGGACTCAGGTGTTCAACTGTGTGGGGCAACTTCTGCAATGTCACTTGACATATAGAGCGGAAACTGCTTTGTTGGGGGTACTCCCGGGGGAAGTGGAGGACACGCAAGATAAGTTGGCGCGTCTGGCTTTTACAGCTGCAAGGCTAGTGCTGGCTTCTCATTGGAAGAGCCCCACGATACCCACGGTAGAGATGATGCGTGTGAAATTGGGCTGGGTTTGTGAGAAATTTCGGCTCTCCGCTCTACTCACCCACCAGAGGCGACAGTTTGAGGATCTTTGGGGTAGGTTTCTGGAGGTGGAGGGTAGTTCTGAGTATCATGTATTGGATTCACCAAAGGATTAATATCACATTGGGGATTCCTTTCTACTTTTGGCTCGTGTCCCTTTCCTTCTCCTTTTCTTGTGCTTCCTTTGATAGGGGGGGATTATGCTGCTATTTGGGGATGGGCAATTTAGCTGGTTCTTTGGGGGGGATGGAGGGCTGGGCTAGGGTGGGGGAGGGAGTTGGGGGGGTTCTTTCTTGGGGGGAGGGGTGTTGCATTTCTTGTACACTGTATTACTGCTTTTCTGGTTATGCCATGCTGTTGTAAGCTTGGCCACAGTGTTTAAATAAAGAATTTCAAAAAAAAAAATAAATTTGTCATAGTTACAGTGCAAGATTTTTCAAGTTTTTATCCTAATGTGACACATACCAAAGATCTTGAATCAATCTAATCCAATCTAATCTTTGGTTTTTTTTATACCGATTCATCTCAACAGGAGGGCTCGACTCAGTTAACAAAATATTATTAAAATTATACAGGAGAATAGAATAGAAACTATGGGCTCCTTTTACTAAGGTGCGCTAGCGTTTTTAGCGCATGTAGGATTTTAGCGCATGCAAAACCTGTGCTATGCTTCTAGAACAATGCTGGCGTTAAGGTCTAGCTATTCCGCGCGTTAAGGCCCTAATGCACCTTTGTAAAAGGAGCCCCATATCTTTTAGGCCAGAATTTTATCTTTTATGATTGATTATTTGAAAAAGAAGGATCATTAGTAAATTTCTGAAATAAGTATGTATTCAGTACTTTACGAAAAGTGGGTAGATGAGAGAGAGCTCTAATTATAGAAGGAAGGTCATTCCAAAATTTTACAAATAAAAAAGAAAAGGATCGACAAAAATTGGCCATAGTTTTTATTCCTTTAACAGTAGGAAAGCCAAGTTTATATTTCTGAGAGCTCCTAGAATTGTAATCTATTGGTTGTAGGTGGGGGAGTTAGATGAAGAGGTATGTTTTTATTGCTTTCCTAAAGTTGAGGAGTCCTTCAAGGGATCTAATCTGTGGGGGCAGTTGATTCCAGTGGGTTGGTATGAAGTAGGTAGGTTTTTAGGCCTGTTTTTTTTCTTGGCCTAAATGGATGCACCTAATTTTAATGATGCAAATGGCCACTGAGCGTGATTCTATATATGGCGGATGCCTTTTATAGAATCGTACCAAGCACCGTTCTAGTCAGCGCTGATTTTTTTGGGTGCTATATATGGAATCTGACCCAAAGTGTCCTTCAGCTCTGGCATGTTCATGAAGTCTTTGATGCCACTGAGCTGTTGGCTCAATGAATTCTGGAGTTTCATTAAGCATGAGTTCAACTATTTTGTGAGCGTGATGTGCTGAATCTCCATCCCGTTGAAAAATAAAGTCCTCAGAAACGTCTCGAATTTAAGGCTGAAGTTTCTGTGGCAATAGGATGTTTTTGAATTACCGTATTTGGAAAATTGTTGGAGATCCCTTTCTTTCCAGACAGCGTGTAGTGTGAACAACCAGCAAATGTCAGATACCTGCTTTCTTCTGATTCTTGTCTTCACCAAACTTCAGTACTACTACTAATCATTTCTATAATGCTACCAGATGCGTGCAGCATTGTAAACCATATATGCAAGGTACTTTCTGCCCACGTTGGGCTTACACAGTGACATAGTAAGGGGGTGGGCGAGGGGAGCGGTCTGCCCCAGGCGCCATGTTGGTTGGGGCGCTGACACCCCTCCTTCTCTCCGCCTCTTCCCATTCCTCCCCTCCATGTGCGCGCCCCCTTCCCTTCCCCCGTACTTCTAGTGGAAGTTGTTGTTCACGGTGGTCAACAACGTGCTCTTCGCAACCCCATCAGCTCTCCCGTTGACGTCACTTCCGGGTGCCACACATAGGAAGTGACGTCAGAGGGAGAGCTAATGGGGTCTCAAGGAGCCCGTTGTTGAGCACCGCGAGCAACAACTTCAATTAGAGGTACGGGGGAGGGAAGAGGAGGGAGGGCGCGCACAGCAGCGGGATCGTGGAAGGAGTGGGGGCGGAGATGAGGGTGGGGGAGGGGCACCGCCACCCCAGGTGCCTTTCACCCTCACTACACCACTGGGTTTACAATCTAAGTTCTGGTACCCAGGTCAATTGAGGGTTGGGTGACTTGCCCAGGATCATGGAGCTGCGGCGGGAGCTACAGCGGGAATTGAGCCCGGTTCCCCAGGATATCAGTCCGCTGCACTAGTCCGTAGGCTGCTGCTCCACTCCACTAAAGCCACCCCCACCTTGCTCATCTCTGTGCTCAAGGTGAGGTAAGGGGTAGAGAATGACACGGGGGACAAATTTTTTCCCCGTCCTGCGGGAGCTCATTTTCTCGACCCCCGTGAGTTCTTTTCCTGTCCCTGCCCCATTCTTGCAAACTCCATCTTCATCTACACAAGCCTCAAACACTTTAAAATCCTAAGTGTTCGAGGCTTGTGCGGTTAAGGTAGAGCTTACAGGAATGGGACAAGGGTAGAGACAGCGACAAAACTCACGGGATGGGGATATTGAGTCCCATCTTTCCTCTTGTTCCCTTTTGTTCCTGTTATAGTGTAATAGTCTACGTTTTAGTATTTTTTCCCCAAATACTATGTTTGTCATACCCTATTTTATATTTTGTACCGCGCATTGAATATATGATAATGCGTTTTAATCAAAATTTTATTAAACTTGAGTTCCAGCGGGAATGGGGAAAAATTTGTCCTTGTGTCATTCTCTAGTAAGGGACCTGACTTAGTCCCAACCCGTTGCTCCATTACACGTATGAATTGTCTTCCCCTTTGATCCCTCAGGTTATCCTGGTAATGCAGCTGCGGATGTAGCTTTGAGCACCATCAGACTCTGGCTGCAGGATAATAAGGACAAGGTAAAAATTTATGTAGATTTATGCAGATGTTAAGACAGCTTGATTTCAGTTGTAGGAGGTGTTGTCTTTATATTACAAATGCTTTTTGGAAACCGCCTAGGTTTAGGCGGTACAAAAAATTTTTAAATAAATTTTTATTTTATTTATTTATTTATTGGATTTATTTACGGCCTTTTTGAAAGAATTCACTCAAAAATACAGCAAGAATAAGTCAAGTGTAGGCAATAGACAATTATAGCAGTAAAAAATATTCCAACAACAGTACAAGGTATGGCACAGTATGCTACATTCCAAAGTCAACCCAGTAGACAATAAAACATTTTAATAGGCAGCAATATTGTGTATGCAAAGATGGAATGTATAGATAGATAAGATATATTAACAGGAGTTAGAAAATAAGGAGACTAATATAAATAAAGTTGCATGTGAAGTCAGAAAGGTGCTTGAATATTATCTAAGTTTGGGTAGGAATGGATAAACATGTCCTGCTACAGTATTATGTAGCTTGTGTCACTCCATGTGTGTCTTTCTCTGTCTCTGTCTCTGTCATCACCAGTAGAGTAGTAAGGGGGGAGGGGCAGACTGCCTTGGGCGCCGTCTTCATGGGAGGCACTGGCACCTCGCCAACTCTCTGCTTTCCCCCTACTCTCCTCTCCCACCCCCTCTTTAAATGTTCACCAGCGCACTTGCTGATCACGCTGGTCTTGGCTCTCTTTTGACATCACTTCCTGGTCACGGGACCAGGTCGTGATGTCAGAAGGGAGCTAAAGCTGGTGCAAACAGCAAGTGGATAATGCTGCTCTCGCCAGCGAACATTTCAAAAGGTACATGGAGGGGGAGTTCAAGCGGTGGAGAAGAGTTGGGGATGCACAGTGCAGTGATGCAGTGCACCACTGCCCTGAGCACCAACCTTCCTCGCTACTCCACTGCCCATCACCCCTGTTTTCTATGTGTCTCTCCTTCCTTGGCCCAGTCCCCTGTTTGTCTCTCCAGTTTTCCCCACTATCTTGGTTTTCCAGTGACTTTGTATTTCTCCTCTCCCATTGCTCTGTGTGTGTGGATCTGCCTCTACCCCTCCCTTCTCCACTTTACTCCGTATTTGTATTTCTTTCCTCTCCCCTATCTGCATATGTTCCCCTCACCACTTGCACATCTATATCTTTGTGGCTCTTTCCTTCTTCCATCCCACTGGATGTTTCTCTGCCCCTACCAGTGTTTCTTTTTGTGTATGTCTATCTAGGGTTTCCAGACGTCTGAGAAAACCTGGACATCTCCTCTTTGTAGAGGACTATCCGGACTTTCTAAAACCCAGCAGTTTGTCCAGGTTCTGGAAAGCCACAACGAGCTCCATCCGTATCTGGAGGGCATCTGAACATGCACGGATGACGTCACACACATCCGCGCATGCTTCGGGCCCTCTAGACATGATCGGAGCTTGTTGGGAAAGAACAGAGGATATTTGTGGGGGTGGGAGGGACTGGGGACGGAATTGGGAGGGGCTGGAGGTGGAATAGGGCAGAGCCGAAGGCAGAATTAAGTGGGATCTGATGCAGAACAGGGCGGGGCCATGTGTCCGGATTTTTGCGTCCCATAAAATGGTAACCCTATGTCTATCCACCCTTCTCCCCACCCCTGTCTCTGTATGGATGCCTTCATTGTGTCTGTATGCATCTGTCCCCTTCCTACCCTCAAGTTTGTTGGTGTGGCTCTCAGGACCATACTGAGCTATAGATGTACCTGCTTTACTACACTGATAAAAGGAGATGGTGGGCTAGGAGCAGTTTTCGTGCCCTTTCATACTTGTACCCTGTGCAGCTGCACCACTCAGCCTTTGGTAGGCACTGGTGACAGTGATGTAGTAAGGGGGGGCGTTCCACCCCAGGTGCCATGTTGGTGGGTGCACCGGTACCCCTCCACCTCTCCGCCCCCTCTGCCTCTTCCCACCCCTTCCCTCGCCACCTGTGCGTCCCCCTTCTCTCCCCCCGCACCTCTATTTGTTCACCACCATGAGCAACAGCTTCAACGTGTTCCTCGCGACCGCGTCAGCCTTCTCACCGATGCCAATTCTGGGTGCCGCGCATAGGAAGTGACATCCGAGGGAGAGCTGCCGGGATCGCGAGGAGCACGTTGAATTTGTTAGTCGCAGTGGGGAACAACTGGAGGTACGGGGGAAGGGAAGGGGACATAAACACAGCAGAGGGGGATCGGGGAAAGAGCGGGAGTTGGAGATGAGGGCGGAAGAGGGATGCCTCCGCTCCGGGCGCCTCTCACCCCTCGCTATGCCACTGACTGGCGACTCTCCCTTTTTTCTCCCTCCCATCCCTTTTTCTATTTAGGTTTCGCCTCCCCTCATGCGCCATGCCTCCGTCCCGTCTTTTCCCTGAATTTCTGTGTGCGTGTCTCTTCCCTTTCCTCTTGGTTTCTCTGTTTTTCCTCTTCCTTACTGTGTATTTGTTTCTCTTTTTCTCTAACCTTTGTTTGTGTGAGGCAGTCCAAGCAGTATTTCCTTGCCCCTTTGGTCCTTATTAAACTAGCATGAGAAGAAGCATAATGTTTGACATTTTAACAGATAATCCTTTATTTTCCACCCCCCCCCCCCCCTCCGCCACCCGAGCAGCACAACTAGGAAAATGTGGTAAAATATGTATAATTCAGTTAGTAATGAAACAAGCTCACACTTAAAAATCCTTGCATCTTTTTGTGACTTTTCATGTATTCATGACAGGATATTAGTGTTTATAAAGTGTTTAGCTAAATCTTCCTACCTAACAGCTACCCACTGTCACCTATTACAGTCAAGCAGAGGTCTATTCAGCTGATCACTATCAGAGCTCTAAGTAGACTTTAAAATGATTCATGTAGACGGAGGACCATTTTCAAAGCAGCTTATAGGAGTAAAAATCATCTTATTGCTATTAATCGGCTGCCTGGAAATTGCCCTCCCTCTACTCAGCTACAGTCTGCAGATCACACAGCTCCACTACACAGCCTTTCAGTAGCGTGGACAGGAAATGTTTTGGGGCATGTTTAAGTCGGGGGGGGGGGGGGGAGAATTAACATATGTAGATTACATTCTCAAAGCTATATGACAAATGTGGCCACAGGCAAAGCAGGTACAAGTGTCAAAGCAAATGTACGTACAGACTTTTGCTTTCAAAGCTGATGCAAAATCCATAGGTAAAAAGTGTATGCAGATTTTGTTCTCTTGCAGATAGTTTTAAAAACTGTCTCCTGTTAAAGCAAATCTTCATCAGAGCCTTTGAAGGGTCATACCCAGAACCCTGAGCGTATGGTATGGACAGCGAAACGCAGATCTTTGGAGTATCATACTGTGTCTCACCAAGAGGCCTAAAGCATGAGTACAGCACGGACTGCTGAAGAGCAAGTTTCTGCCAACTATGTAGAGAGAAGAATACTTTTTTATCTGTCCATGCTGAAGGCATTTGGCATTACCTTTAGTGCTGTATTTTCCCTCATGGTTACAGGTAGACCGCATCATTATCTCTGTGTTCTTGGAGAAGGATGAGGAAATATACCTGAAGAAGCTCCTGGAATATTTCCCAATAGGTAAGTCAGAGATTTTTCTGATAATTCAGCACTGTGATCCTTTCCCCCTTCCCCCTCTGTCTCTGCCTTTGGCCTGCAAACCTACGCCAGGGCACAAAAATCCAGGGGATAACGTCAATGAATTAGTGTCGAGACAAGCTAAAGCCCCTGGCCCTCTTCTTTAACCTTCATCACCCTCCTCCTTCCCCTATCCCAACCTGTCATATATATTTTTTTTAATTTCAGCCTGATTCAAGTCACTTTCTCACTCTTTATGATGGGGGTAAGATGTTTAACCCTTAAGATGCTGTGACTCAGCAGATGACTAAACCTGTAACATGCATGTCTTTGCTGATTCTGCCTGGATGTATATCACACTTGGTGGCATTCTCACATTTTCTTATTTTCTTTTTTAATAAAATAAAATACCTATTCTCATGAAGCAATACAAAATACAGTGTCTACTCAGGAAGGAGGAGCATGGCTTTTATTGCGGTAGAGAGAGCCAGGAGAGGTGTGTGCAGAGCTGTCTCTTGCTAGTTTTGCTAACTTGGGTAATGCTGTGTGATGGCTTTAGATTAATGATTCCCAATCCAGTCCTCAGGGCGCACCCAACCAGTCGGGTTTTCAGGATATCCACAAAGCATATACATGAAATAGATCTGCATGCACTGCCTCCTTGATATTCATTGTGGATATCTTGAAAACCCGATTGGCTGAGTATGCCCCAAGGACTGGGCTGAGACCCACTTTTTTAGATAAACATTAATAAGTACTCTTTACATTAGCATTGAATTTTCTGCTATGTTACTAATGTGGAAGTTTGTGGCAGGTGCATGTTCTCTTGTTCATATGTATAGAATCTATAGATAGATCTCTATCTGTACAGGAACCTATACAGAAAGAAATAGAAATAGACCAGAGCATAAATATGTTCAAAGAAATACAAACGCACGGGGCCAGTGGAATGTATTGTTTGGGGGGTACCCATGCTTCACCTTTAACCGCAGCCTTGCCCCCAGTCCTTCCCTTCCATCACATAGTCTCCTCATGGTACCCAGCATCTCTTTCCTTCCCTCCTTCTCAACCCCCTCCATGGTGTCCAGCATTTCTCTGCTTCCCTACCTACCTGCCCCTTCTTCAGTATATCCCTTTCTTTTCTGCCCCCCCCCCCCTTCAGCTTCTTTTTCCCTTCTCCTCTCCCTCCCCATTGTCTCAAGCTTAGGGTTACCAGATTTCTTCTTTTAAAAAAGAGGGCACGTGTCCCCACCCATTCTGCACCTGACCCCACCCCCTAGCCTCACCCCATACGAACCTTGTGTCTCCTTCCCTGAGCTCCGGCCCATGTCTAGAGGGCCTCTGCACATGTGGGGATGTCAACACAATGACATCATGCTCATGCAACTGATATCAAACCACTCCTCCAAAACTAAAACATTCTCATACAGGGATTTTTCTCAATTAGAAAGTTCTGATATCTCGCCTAAATTCAGCCCTTTTATCACTATTCCACCATTCGAAACCATTGACGATCAACTTCAATACTGGAACTCAAACCTAGAATCCATAATAAATACTAAAATACCATTAATCACTAAAACAGTAATCAACAGAAAACTTAAAAACCCGTGGTACTCTAAAAAACTATCTCAAATAAAAACTCAACTTCGTGCTACAGAAAGGAAATGGCGCTCTTCCAAAACCCCCACTAACCTCCAAAAATTTAAAGATACTTCTCTCTATTATAAACGTGAAATTACCCAGGCAAAAAAATCTTATTATAATAATAAAATCCAAAAAGCCAAGAATACTGCCGTCCTCTTTAATATTCTAAAATCAGTAAACCCGGAAAAAAAAAATATATATCTAATCAAAAATCAATATTAAAAGCACAAGAACTAGCAGATTACTTCTGCCAAAAGATAGCCAAAATAAGACAAATATTCTCAAATAATACAACAATCTCACCTGCATTTGAAAACTCAACCACAAATAACTTTATTCCAACAGCCAAATGTACAAACTTCAGAATTCCAACCATAAACGACATCGAAAGACATCTTAAATCAATCAATCTAAAAGGCTCTCCTATAGAACTTATTCCGCCGTTCTATCTAAAGAAATTTTTTCCTTATTTTGGTCCTTTTATTCTATCGCTCATACAAAATAGTTTCTCCTCTGCTACCGTTCCTACCACTTGGAAAACCTCTATTGTCACACCAATAATAAAAAACTTCAAATCCAGTCAAGATGATTCATCCAATTACCGCCCCATTTCAAATTTACCATTCTTAATGAAACTGTCTGAAAAATTAGTTTTTGAACAGCTTTCAGAATTCATCGAATCCTCGAACGCGTTACATCCCAACCAAACTGGCTTTCGAAAACATCACAGCACTGAATATTCTATGATCGGTCTCGTTACAAATATACACTACTTTCTCGATCATCATAAATCTGTAGCACTCTTTTCTCTAGACCTATCCGCAGCTTTCGATACTATAGATCATGAACTTCTTCTCAATCGTCTGCAATCATTAGGGATAGAAGGCCAAGTCTTAAAATGGTTAACATCTTTTTTATCGGATCGGATCTCGAGAGTCAAATTCAATGAAACCTATTCTAAAAACTTTTCATCATCATTTGGCGTTCCACAAGGATCAATATTATCTCCTCTTCTATTTAACATTTTTCTATCCCCGCTTATCACCATCTCACAGTCACTAGGTTTTACAACCTTTTCATACGCTGATGACATTCAACTCATGCACCCTCTCAACCCAGAAAATACAGAAGAAATAAAAATTATCAATGACAAATTAGAACTAATAAAAAACTGGCTAAACAATAACAAACTGGTTTTAAATACTCAAAAAACAAAAACAATGCTTTTCACTTGGAAAGGAGACATATTTCAAAAAATACCATTCATACTTGATAATACTCCTATAGAATCGGTCTCTAAGCTGAAAATCCTCGGTGTAATAATCGATGTAGATCTTTCATTTCATAATCATATTAGCAAAATAGTTAAATCATGCTTTTACAGATTACGGCTCCTACGTTCAATTTCTACTTTTTTAGATTCTAAATCACTCAATATCTTAGTTCATTCTCTTATTATCTCTAAATTGGATTATTGTAATTCTCTTCTAATCAACATAACCCAGAAAGAAAATAGACGTCTCCAAATCATCCAAAACACATCAGTTAAATTAATTCACAATGCAAAAAAATTCGACCATGTTACCCCTTTACTTATTAAATCACATTGGCTCCCCATATCTCATCGAATTACTTTCAAAATTTTATTTTTGGTATACAAAACATTGAGCTTCAACGAACCCCAATTTATAGCAAAAATGATTGTCCCATACAAATCTTCTCGTTCTTTAAGATCTTCCTCATCACAACTGCTCTCAATCCCTTCACTGAGAATCATAGGCACAAGACGTAATGATATGTTCTCCGTGAAAGCCCCTACACTGTGGAACTCTCTTCCAAATTTTATTAAAAACGAAACAGACCTCGTCTCTTTTAAGAAAATTTTAAAAACATATTTATTTCAAGATGCATTTGATTCATGAAACGTAACATTTCAGGTTCCCGCATTCTTCTTATCTTATCTTAACCCATTACTACCCAATGTGCTTTCCTTTTGATGTTAAATTCTAATATATAATAAAATTGTAACTTTTCCCCTCCTCCCCACCCCTTCCTGTTTGTCCAATTTTGTCTGTCTTTTATTTAACTTTCATAAACTAAATGTATTACCACATTCTGATGGTTTTTAAATTGTACATCGCTTAGATATTGTTATAAGCGATTCATCAAATGAATATTAAACTTGAAACTTGTCATCAAGTTGACATCTGCACATACGCAGAGGTCCTTCAGACACGGCCCTGAGTTCAGGGCCTTCCCAAACCAGGACAAACTGCCGACAAATATCTTCCTTTTTGGGGCCATGACACCAATAACGCTTCACGATATTGATTACTACCAGAATGTTTGGCCTTGGTTACATGTACAGAGCACAGATAAACTCTATGCAAACACAGGACCACAAACTAAAAGTCCTAATATACCCAAACGAAACCCTAAGATGCCACACTCTGCATGCAGTACAACAAAGAAACAGAAATACATTTCTTCCTGAACAGTACACAATATAGACAGCAGATGTAAATTCTAAAAATGTAAACATTTCAATCACTAAATTGAAAATAAAATCATTTTTCCTACCTTTGTTATTTGGTGATTTTATTTTTCTACTCATCTTTTCCCAGTCTCTGGTTGCACTTCCTTCTGCCTGTGCTCTTAACTCTGTTTCGAGGGCCTTCTTATCCATTTGCTGTTTTTCTCCCCTTCACTTTCTGCCCTACATCCATCTTTGGTATTAATATTCTGCTGCTGCTTTCTGTCTATGCGGGGACAGGAAGCAGTAGCAGAGGAGAAGCTTCCGGGTCACCAAAGGAAGCATGTTTACTTCAGTTATGCTGCCGACGGCCAAGAGAGTTACAGCAGAGCAGGGTAAGCAAGCACTGGATCCTGCGAGGGAGGGGAGGGAGGACTCCAGATAGGTGAGGCAGGAGAGGACTCCGGATAGGTAAGCAAGCTGCTATAGGGAGTACTAGATGTCCAGTTTCCCTGATCAAAAGTTGTAAAATTAAAAAGCTGCTCAGACTCCCAACACAGTCCTCAAAAAGAGGACGTGTCCGGGGAAACCTGGACATCTGGTAGCCCTACTCCAGCATCTCTCTCTTTCCCTCCTCTCCCCATAATCTCCAGAATTTCTCTCCATCCTCCCTTCTCTCCATGGTCTCCAGCATCTCTTTCCTTTCTTCCCTCCCTCATCCCTTCTTCGGTGTCTCTGTCCTTGCAAGGGAAGGGACAGAAGCCAGCAGGCATTGAGCATGTGCAGATCCTCAAGGCCCTGCACTGGCCAACCTTGCAATGCCTCTTCTTATTCAGTATGTAGAGTCACTATCCTGGGAGTTAGAGGTAAGAAAATAAACAGCTCATAGGAGAGGCAGGTAGGGAAGGAAAATTTGTGGGATCCATGGCTCCTGTGGTTCCTTCCAATCCGATATCTATGCATACATATGTGTATTTATAGAGAGAAATATTTCTTTGAGGACAAGCAGGATAATCAGACGTGGATGATGTCATCTTATGATGGCAACATGGAACATCTCTCAGGGCCTTCTAGTGAAACGTTTCTGAGCATGTATAGGAATTCATGCATGGCTGCTTCCTCACTGAGCCTTCTAAATCTGTTTTTATCTGTGGTAATGTTCAGACACATCTTCCTACCATGGTTTCGTTCTTTAACAGAATTTTCTCTTTTTTCACAATTAGGCCTCCTCAGTAGTTTTTTTTCAACTCATGCTGGATAGGCGTTTCTAAGTTTTAGGATTTGATTTGATTTGGCTGCTTGGACCCTGCACTTTTTCCCTGATATGGCTGTCATCAGTAGCTTCAGGATTTTCTTGATTGAGTCCAGCAGCTTCATATTTCTTCCCACTGCAGTTAGAAATGTTCATTATGGATCAAAATTAGGTCTGCTTGTGCCACACGGAGCTAGAGCATGATGTCCTTAAATTGTGGCATATGCTCAAAGTTGTCAGCTAGGGCTTTCAAGCTTTGGTTGCTTGACATTTTGTTTGTGAAGCAAAAAAATAGTAATTCTTCACTGGTACCAAAAGCATGGGTTCCAAAAGACTCAGAAAGTATACCAAGTATACTGTCCATCAGTGAGGAAAAAATGGAAAATTTTGATGCATATTTGTTTAAAATCTATTTGTACTTAAATATCAAAATGCAGGCCGATAGTCAAACAAAGGCCGTCAGTGAACATATAACTTTGCTATCCATATATTTCAATTCTTATACTGATAATATCAAGCTGAATGACTGATACTATCCATATAATAAAGGACCAGGTTTGGGATGAGGCGGGTTGGGATAAGGGCAGGCTTATCCAAATAGAGACAATATTCATCTGCTGAGTGGATGATTAAATACGCTTAGTTTAGGCCTAAACTAAATTGACAGTGCTGGTGCAGTCATTGCATAAAAGGCCTCTTAAGAAATCACCTCATGTATAAAGGTATCCGTAAAACATAGAAACAGAGAAAAATGAAAGCAGATAAAGACCATGTAGCCCAGTGGTCCCCAACCCTATCCTGGAGGACCACTAGCCAGTCGGGTTTTCGGGATAGCCCTAATGAATATGCATGGGGCAGATCTGCATTCCTATCATCTTCATTACATGCAAATCTCTTTCATGCATATTCATTAGGGCTGTCCTGAAAACCTGACTGGCTGGTGGTCCTCCAGGACAGGGTTGGGAACCACTGATATAGACTAAAAGGTATAGAAGATGAAAAAGTGAGGCCAACTGGAAACAGCTACAGCGACCAAAATCCTCACTGTTCGGATTCAACAACAGGATGGCAATAGGGCTTTCAAAGTCATCAATGTCAATACATCAAACAAATATGTGTCTGGCTTTGGCTCATCTCATTGCCTCCTTATGTGATGTAGCTTGTCTATTTACTTCTGTATCATTTATCCAGAAATAAAAACTAGTTGACAGCATAAGTTCTTTTTACATATCGTTTTAATGCAGTGTCTCTAGCATGCCCCGACGGGACCCGTTTCTCCCAAAAGGCTTTCTCAAGGGTTTGTGGAGAAGCACATATACAACCTCCTTATACGACCTCGTATCGCCTGATCCCATGCCGCTCTGTGATTGGCTGCAATCAGTAACTGACTGCAGCCATCACAGAGCGGCACGACCAGGCAGGAAGTGCAAAGGTCACGCTCCTAAGTTGTGTGTCACTCTTCTAAAGACCAAGGCAGCAGTCCAGGAGACCACGCTGGACCACGGCCACTAAAAAAGGTACCGGGGGAGGTGCACAGTGTATTCAGTCCATAAGACGCACCCCCTTTTCTACCCCTTTTTTTGGGGTGGAAAAAATGCATCTTATGGTCCGAAAAATACAGTATGTTTCGGCAGGAGATAGACAAAGGCCAGGATTCACTAAAGCTCCAAACCGTGCACGATCAGTTTCCATTTGCATGTCGGCCAACAAATTCAGTAAAGGCCTGCATGCAAATGGGGCCCCTTACCTACGGCCAGAGCAATCCCCACTCATGCGCAAACCCTGACAGTAGTGACAGGAGAAGCAGCCTCCTGTCACTGCTGTCAGGGCTGCCGGCTTTTAAAAAATTTCAAAAAATTTGCCCCGCAGCCTTCTCTCTGCTACCCCAAAGCTGTGTCCTGAATCTGCCTGCCCCGACTCTCCCGCTCTCGCCCCGAATCTCTCCTGCCCTTCCCGCACTGGGAGCCTGTGGTTTTAACCCGCTGATTAAAGCGGGTTAAAACCACGGACTCCCTGGCCTACAAAAAGGAAAAAGTTTTTTAAAAAAAAAGTCGCGATGCCCCCCGCCCTGCGTCGATGCCCCCCCCCCGCGATGCCCCCACCCACGTGCCGATGCCCCACAAAAGACAGGAGGGTTGCCAACTCCCTCCTGCCATGTTACCCTCCTAGTCTGGCCGGGCTAGTCCCAGCCCACCTCCCTCCCTGTTGCAAAATCTAGTCAGGCCGGGTGGCAGGACCCACCCACCAATAAACAAACTGCAGGAGGGATGCCAACTCCCTCCTGCCACCCTCCCTGGACACCCCCTACCCATTCCAAGCCCCTTTTCCACCACCCCTCCCCATACCTTTAACGGAGCTGGAGGGATGCTCAACCCCTCCTGCTCCAATGACTCCCTTGAGGACTCTGAGGCCTTAGGCCCCACCTGTTGCATCATGTGATGCACAGGGAGGAGCCTATGGCCCTGATTGGGAGGGGCCTGGGGTGCCTGAGCCAATCAGGGACTTCCTAGGGCTCAGCCTAAGGAAGTCCCTGATTGGTCAAAGCAATAGCCAATCAGGGACTTCCTAAGGCTCAGCCTTAAGCAAGTATCGCATGATGCGCCGGGGCGGGGCCTAAGGCCTCAGAGTCGTCGCGGGAGTCATTGAAGCAGGAGGGGTTGAGCATCCCTCCTGCTCCGTTAAAGGTACAGGGAAGGGGGGTGGAAAGGGGGCTTGCAATGGGTAGGGGATGTCCGGGGGGGGTGGCAGGAGGGAGTTGACATCCCTCCTGCAGTTTGTTTATTGACAGGTGGGTGGGCCGGGCCCGGCCAGCTGGCCTGACTTGATTTTGCAACAGGGAGGGAGGTGGGCCAGACCAGGAGGGTAACATGGCAGGAGGGAGTTTCAACCCTCTTGCCTTTTGTGGGGCATCGGCGCAGGGGGGGGAGCATTGGGGGGGCATCGACACGGAGGGGGTATCGCGACTTTTTTTTTAACTTTTTTGTCGGGCATGGAGCCTGTGAGGAGGGCAGGGTCGGGTGGTTGCAGGAGGGAGTGTGTCGTCAGGTTTGTCAGTAGTAAAACCCGACTCAAAATAGCCAAGCAATTGTTAGTGAATCAATCGCTTGGCTATTTTGCATGGGGTTTTGCTAATTTGCATAGGAGGATTGGGATCAGATTGCCATAAGACTTAGTGAATAGTGCAAGAGGGAAATTTGGTGGCAAAGGGCTCGCAAACCGATGGGTTTGCTTAGTGAATCTAGCCCAAAGTTGTCTACTTAACTGCTTTGTGCTGTTTAGAAAGAGAGGGTAGGGGAAACACTTCCAAGTATTGTGCTAGCCTGTCTCCTCCCCTCCTGTGCTTCATGTTCCACAACGGAATTTTCTAGAGCTGAACAGGAGCAAAAATACTGTACCTCCACTAGAATGTAGTGAAGAGGTAGTATCACAATGTGCATAAATTTGCTGAAAGAAAAAGCATATCTTAAAAAAAAAAAAACAGTTATGCAGGTAGCATTAGAAGTTGGAAAACACATAGGACAAATTGTGCCTGACAACGTATTCAGGACAAAACTATAGAAAATTGCAGCCATTCTAACACCAGCTCTGATAAAACTCGGCTATCTGATGCTCCATATGTTTCCAAAAGATAAAATAAAATACTGAAGCAAAGCTATATTCAGCTTCTCTGCAGGAAACGGAAAAGAAAAAAGGATTTTGGAAGCAATACAGCATAGAAAGTTTTAGCCATACATGTTGCCACACATTTGTTGGGCCCTCAATATTAGGGAAACTCAAAGAAAGTGAATCAGATAAAAGAAGCAATAGAGTAAATTATCCAGGTCACAGGAATTAAACTTAATCCTAGAGAAGTTTGGGCAAATCTTGCATTGCTATTATTATTTAATACTATATTTATTAATTTTATTAGAGAGAGACATACAAAATTCAGACAGATAAAAGTCATGTGGCCTATCCATTCTGCCCATCCACACCATCTGCTATTCCTTCTTCTCACTTAGAGATCCGAGGCTTTCTTGAATTCAGATACAGTTTTCATCTTTACAACCTCTACCAGGAGGCTGTTTCATGCATGTACCCCTTTCTGTGAAGTGTCTCCTTTCGCCTTCATCCTTTCCTCACTCATTCCAGAGCTTCCTTTCAACTGAAAGAGTTTCGCTTTATGCCACAGAGGTATTTAAATGTCTCTATCATATCTCCCCTCTCCCGCCTTTCTTCCATATTGAGATCTTTAAGTCTTTCTCCATATGCTTTATGACAAAAACCCCTGTTGATTTTAATAGTCACCTTCTGGACCGTCTCCATCCTGTTTATATCTTTTTGAAAGTGCAGTTGCCAGAACTTACATGGACGGTGTTTGAGCAGTGGCTTAACAGTTGAGGAGAACCCTTTTCCTCCTAAGAGATAACTTATATCAGGTTTGAGAAAGGGAAATGTCCTTATTATTCCTATTATCATTCCTATTATTTCTATTGTCACTATGATTAATAGTAGTAGTATTGTAATGGTTAAAAGGGATGGGATTAAGTTTATTGCTACTGGATAATTGGATAAAATGGTATGTGGTCTCCATCATAAGGCGTATGGGAACAGACTTAAAGATCTCAATCTGTATACTTTGGAGGAAAGGCGGGAGAGGGGAAATATGTTAGAGACATTTAAATACCTACGTAATGTAAATGCACATGAGTCGAGTCTCATTTGAAAGGAAACTCTGCAATGAGAGGGCATAGGATGAAGTTAAGAGGTGATAGGCTCCAGAGTAATCTAAGCAATGGTGACTTCAGTAGCTCATCTATGTTCCACTCCCCTTGAAGACATCTGTAAAGCAGCAACCTGGTCCTCAATTCATACATTCACATCCCACTATTGTTTGGAGAATCATTCCAGATGGTTCGGCCAAGCAGTTCTACAAAATTTATTCTCTACTTAGAAACATAGAAACATGATGGCAGATAAAGGCCAAATGGTCCATCCAGTCTGCCAATCCACAGCATCCACTATCACCTCCTCTGCCTGAGAGATCCCACGTGCCTGTCCCATGCTTCTTGAATTCAGACACATTCTGAGTCTCCATCACCTCTAATGGGAGACTATTCCACACATCTACCACGCTTTCTGTACAAAAATATTTCCTTAGATTACTCATGAACCTATCACCTCTTAACTTTATCCTATTCCCTCTCATTCCAGAACTTCCTTTCAATTGAAAGAGACTCACCTCATGCACATTTATGCCATGTAAATATTTAAATGTCTCTATCATATCTCCCCTCTCCTGCCTTTCCTCCAAAGTATACATATTAAGATCTTTAAGTCTGTCCCCATATGCCTTATGATGAAGACCACTGATCATTTTAGTAGCCTTCCTCTGGACCAACTCCATCCATTTTCTTAGTTTAAATAAGTTTTTATTCTTTTTAATATTTTTTAATATACATTTCATTTTATTGTAAATCGTTTAGATACCTGTATGATAAACGGTATATCAAAAATAAAGAAACTTGAAACTAGAAACTTTTTGAAGGTGTGGTCTCCAGAATTGTACACAATATTCTAAATAAGGTTTCACCAGAATTTTATACAGGGGCATGAATACCTCCTTCTTCCTACTGGCCATACCTCTTCCTATGCACCCTAGCATTCTTCTAGCATTGGTTGTCACTTTTTCAACCTGTTTGGCCACCTTAAGATCATTACACCTAATCCCCACTCCTCTTTCAAGCACAAAAGTTCTTCACCCCTTAAATTGTACTGGTCCCTTGGATACTTAGATGCTATCTTCCCTCCAACCCTTTTGGTGTTGCCAGGCTCATGGTAGTTAATAACCCTCTTCTCAGAGACATGATCCTGGCAGCTAGGGAGTCCCACATGTGAAAATATTCTGCCTATGGGATACTCGGTGAAGTTACAGGGAAATACTTTTAAAACCAATAAGAGGAAATATTTTTTCACTCAGAAAATAGTTAAGCTCTGGAACGTATTGCCAGAGGTTGTGGTAAGAGCGGATAACGTAGCTGGTTTTAAGAAAGGTTTGGACAATTTCCTGGACAAAATCCATAGTCTGTTATTGAGAAAGACATAGGGGAAGCCACTGCTTGCCATGGATCAGTAGCATGGAATGTTGCTACTCCATGGGTACTGATTAGGTACTAGGGACCTGGATTGGCCACTGTGAGAACGGGATATTGGGCTTGATGGACCATTGGTCTGACCCAGTAAGATTATTCTTATGTTTGTATGTGCCACCTTTCCTAGTTGGCATCTTAGCAAACCGACGTAAGGCAGGAAGGCACTGGCGCATGCGTGGTACAAGCAGTCTTCAAAAGACTTAAAGTGATAGTACACTTTTTGACTGTCTATACTGGTTTCCATGAATGATGTTACCCTCTTAATGTGAGAATATCTGCCTATTGTCCTCGATTAACATCTACTACAAGTGAGTAACTATGCTTTATTAGTATTCTAGCTCTGTATTGCAGGTTACTACTAGGAGTAAGTGGTTTTCCTCTATTTGTATTGCTTGCATTTTCAAGCTACTGTATACTCTAGTCCCTTTGTTTTGGACTGCTGAAAGAAGTGCAGCTCTATGAGAGTAATTTTATAACAGGGCAACTAGGCAAAACAGGCTCATAGGTGTCACTATTTGAAAGGGTTTAACTGGACAAGAGAGGCTCTGTCCTCATTGCCAGAATGTATGCCTTTATGCATTATTTTCTTCTGAGTTCTTATTATGTGACTTTGGTGCCCTGCCCTTCCTCCCTCCCTCCTCATTGCTTCTATCCTATGCACTCCCCATAAGTCCAACATCTCTCTGCTTGCTCAGTCCAGCATCTCTCCCCCCTCCCCTTGTCTGGTCTCTCTCTTTCCTCCTACTTCTACCAGAATCCTGTATACCTTACTTGGTTGTCAACAGCAGCATAACCAATAAGCAGCATATTCCTGCGTCTTCCCTCTGCTGAGTTCTACCTCCTCTGATGTAATTTTCTGTGGGCAGGACCCAACAGAGGGAATATACAAGGACAGGCCAAAAGCTGCCTATTGTTCATACACCACTGCCTGTAACTAAAATGTACAGTACCATAAAATGTACAGTATCCTATTGGAAAAGGGAGGGAGAGACACCAAACCAGATGAAGAACCACCACTGATGTCAGAGAATAGAGATTTTGGCATCCTTTATCACCCGGTGCCCTGAGGCAGTGCCTCATCGGGTCCAGTGGTTAAGCTTACCCTGAATCTGTGGCATTCTCACATTGAGAAAATACAATTCAAAGGCACAAAACAGAATTTGCACAGAATTCCTGTCCTGTGCTACATTTTCCACTTAGCATGCAGATTTTGGTAGGAGAATGTGGAGATAGTTGCTGGAATATGAGCCCATGTGGCGGGAAGTGTAGGGAGATAACTCGCTAGAACTGGATTTATTTTATTTATTTTGATTTATTTCCTGTCCTCCCGGAAAGCTCAGGGCGGGTAACAGAAGAACAAACACAGATTCTGAGAACGAGCTTACAGCAAAACCGGGAGGGTAACAGAATAATACGGAGACCTAGGTATAATATTAAAGGCTAACAATTTATCATCAAGGAACAAAGTACAGATTCCGAAGCATAGGATCTAGGGACAAAAGATAGATGCTTTTTCAGCATATGACTGGATTTTTTTTCCCTGAACAGATGCAGGGCCAGTACAAGAATAGATGAACCTTTATTAAATTCAATCTAATCCAATTCAGTCCTCTCTTCCCCTTGGATTAACTTTTGGGCCCTTAGGCCCCTCCTTAAACTGTGATAATTAAACTCAACAATCATGATCACCCATCACCACTCTTCTCAGGGTGAGCCTGTAAAAACACATACTCGAACACCGTACTTTAAAATATTAAACTTTGCCATATCTATCTGTATAAATGATGTTGACTCCACCCCCAATTAGGAAAGCATTTTCTTCAGCATTTGAACTCATTATACTCTGAGCATGTGGGTACTCCGTGTAACAATCTAATTGACATTTTTGGAATTGGCTTAGTTTGCCTCACTAACTCCCTAGCTATGTATGCTGAGATTTTTACATGCCAAATCTTTGTTCCCCTGCAGCAAGATGTTTTTCATTTTGACTTTTCCATATTATTTGATCAAGAGGTCATCCCAACCTTGTTTGAGCTTTCTAACCACCTCAGGAAGTGATAGCACCCCCAGAAATCTGATAGAGGCAATTATTACCTCAAGTCATAAGAAGAACAAAGATAACTAGATTGTAGTTCCTATAATTCTCTTAATAGTGCAGATATAGAAAGTTGGCTAAAATGCTCAGCTTAGATTAGAAAATGTGATATCGGCTTTACAAATGGCAGAACCTCCATTAAGAACAGCAGTCTGTTTCATATCATGCACTTAGCCCAGACACACCAAATCCCCAGCCTGGCCATTTTACCTAATATTGACAAAGTCTTTGATCACTTATCTTGGTGTTCTATGCTTGCTGTCATAGACAGATCTGGTCTCCTTCTAGGCTTTTTTTTCCTGGATCCAAGCCCTGTGCTCCAAACTGTTTGCATATTTGATCATTAATAATATATTTCTTGTCTCCTGTGTTTATATACAGTACATAGAAGGATCAGGCAAAGAAGCCTACTTTTGCCTTTCCTTTTCAGTTTAGCTCTACAGCTCTTAGTATCTTTGACTAAAATTTTACCAGAAGTCTCTAGGTTTGGCTTTCTGGGCACATTGCATAAAATTGCATTCCATGGGAATGAAGTCCTGTTATTTTTACATATTTCAAGAAAATATGGTCCAATATTAAGAGGGCATTAACTCTTCTGTCTATATAGTTTCAGAAATTATATGGATAATATTAGATCATTTAAATCACTAACCATCCAATATTCAAAGTGATTCAAATGGCACAAAGAGGCTTCTGGTCTTTTAAATCACTTGCTTCATTTACCTTTAAAGCGGATTTATTTAAATGGGCCTCCTTTTCTCTGATTCAGGGACTGTTTCCTGATGAATTGGGTCAAATTTTGGTTACCCCCTATTCTTAAAGACCAGAAGGTATCAATTGCTACGAAATCCAATTACAGACCCATAGCAAGTATTCCTTTGTTTATCAAATTACTAGAAGGTTTAGTTAATTTAGAATTAGTAAGTTATTTGTATAAATTTAATATCCTTAACGATCATCAGTCAGGGTTTAGAAGAGTATACAGTACTGAGACCGTCCTAATCTCAATGCTTGATTATCTTCATGGTCTATTACATTAGTGATTTCTATTCCGCCATTATCTTGAGGTTCAAGGCTGATTACAAAAGAAGATATCTGGCAATTTCCAGAGGAGATAAAGAGTAGAGCAGGTTGCTTCGGGGAATTGGGAAGGTTCTTGCGATATTAGTTCGTTTTCAGGGATTTTTTGAAAAGTAGAGTCTTTATTTCTTTTCTGAACATTTTGTAGTCTGGGGTCGTTATCAGTAGATTGGAGATTTGGTTGTCTAGCAAAGGCACTAGTGCTTTAATTCTTCAGCTAGATTTTAGCAGTGCCTTTGATCTAGTAGATCATGAAATATTGCTGAGTTGTTTAGACACAATAGGACTCTCAGGAAGGATTTGGAACTAGTTTCAAGGTTTTCTGAAGAAAAGATCTTATCGAGTGGTTTGTGACGGTCATTATTCTCATTCATGGAGCAACCCATCTGGTGTGCCCCAAGGTTCTCCGCTATCGTCTACTTTATTCAACATTTACATTTCCTCTTTAGGACATTTATTACAGAGTTCAAATGTAAAATTTTATATATACGCAGATGACATCTCTATTTTAATTCCTCTAAACAATTTTACTACTGAAATTTTAAACTAGATATCGTCTATTATGACTCAGATAGAACAGTGGACAATTAATTTCAAATTGAAACTTAACACGGAAAAGACCAAACTTTTCTTGGCTAGTCCAAACGATAAGCAGTGAATAACAAATTCACTGCTTCACCTTAACGGTCATGACTACCTGATTATTAAATCTATCAAAGTTCTGGGAGTCATACTAGACCGGCATTTAACATTAGCAGAACATACTAAATCAGTGGTAAAAAAATGCTTTTTTGCATTGTGGAAATTAAGAACCATAAAATAAATATTTTGAACCTTTATTGTTCAGACTATTGGTGCAGGCATTAATTTTATCTATTTTAGACTATTGTAACATCATCTATTTGGGAGCGCCCAAAAAAATACTAAGGAAATTAAGGATAATTCAGAATATGGCTATCCGACTGATTTTTGGTTTAAAAAAGAATGACCATATTAGCTCATACTATTGTTTACTTCATTGGCTGCCTTTGGAGTCAAGAGTACTATTCAGATTTTCCTGTATCTGCTTTAAGCTGATATCGGGATTGTCTCCAGCTTATCTTTTTTCTCATTTTGTGTTGTATAGACCATCAAGGGAAACTATAAATTTTTACTTATTTGCTTATCCAAAAATCAATGGGTGTAGATATAAGACCTTCTTAGATAGGACCCTAGCGTTTCAAGCTGGTAGACAGCAATCTTGGCTAGGTAAATGTATTCAACAAGCTATGTTATCTTATTGCTCTTTTTGGAAATTAAGACCACTCTGTTCGATAAGTTTATTACTTAATGAGAGTTTTACATTGAAACTATATTTTATAATATATCTGTATTCTTAGTGTATTATTATATTTCGCTGATTGTCCAGCTGTTTTTAGTGTAAACTGTCAGCATAGCTATCGCTAGCATTCAGCATTTTTCAGTTGGCATAACTTATGTCAGCGAAGGCCTATGGGAAATTATATCAATCTGACTCTGGCATGTGAATGCAGATAGACTCTGAGGGCAGGGAGACTGTTTTAAGTAGCCCTGATTGATATATTTTAAGTAGCCCTGATTGAATCATGATTAGCTGAAAGGTGTTAATGTCTGATTAAGAGGGTGCTTACGACAATGGGTCCAGGTGCAAAGTTAATCAGAAACTATTGTCAGAAACAGACTGGAAATACATATATGCCCATAGCCTATTCTTCGGCTGTCTAGCACAAGTTTACTAAGAAGGGGGAGATTTAACTTCTATTGAAGATTCCAAGCTATAAAAGCCTCCTCTCTGCAACACACAAAAATCTATATCTATCTATCTATCTCTTGACTCTTGGGTCTTGGCTCTCTTGTTCTTTCTTTCTTTCTCTCTCTCTCTCTCTGGCTCTCCCTTCAGACTCTCTGTCTCTTTGTCTCTGAACTATGTAAGGCAGGGAAACTGCTTTGCTCTCTACTTAATTGTAATGCTTAATTGTTGTAATGCCTATGAATACTACTTTTCTGTAAGCCTATTTCTATAATATATTCTTTATGCAATCACCTCTGGCTGTGCCTCTTTGATTCTACTTCCTGGTGAATCATCTGTGAGGGAATTGAACCTGGGACCTGGCGTTTGTAAGGGCACCTCTCAAGTGACCCCACCAACCATATATTGTGGGGGCCACTAACAAACCTGACATAAACCACCTAGAACTTATGGTTATGGCGGTATAAAAGAATAAAGTTGTTATTATTAATATTATTGTCTGTGGCTAACCATGAATATTCAGCAGCACTTAACTGTTAAGTGTCTCTGAATATTCTGTTAGCGCCTCAGTCAAAATTGGATAACATCTGGGCATGCCAAGCACTCAGTCCTTAACCGCATAAGATAACCACAAAAATTGGGCCACATTGCCCAAGTACATTGTGAGCCAGCCAGAACAGACATAAGTACCTGAACAAATTCATGTAAACCGTTCTGAGCTCTCCTGGGAGAACGGTATATAAAATTGAATGAATAAATTAATTAATTAATCTGCCTATCTTATGCAGCTCATCTTATGAGGTTAAGGGCTGAATATTGGACTTAACTGCATAAGTTTTAGCAGCCAATTTACAACCAAGTATTTAATGTCAGTGCCTGAACATGGCCTGGCACTGAATATCTGGGAATACAGCCAGCGGTGGGCATAAAAACGCTAACTGCCACAGGCTGAATATTGACTGCCAAATTACCAAATATTATCCATTTAACAATGGTCCAGGTTGTAGCAGGGCAGAGATGGCATTACAAAATATTCATTTACCCCTGAATTCTATGGGCTCCTTTTACAAAGCTGCGTTAGGATTTTAACACGCTAGACCTTAACGTCAGCATTAAGCTGGTGTTAGTTTTAGAAGCGTAGCGCGGGTTTAGCGCACGGTAATTTCCTGCGTGCGCTAAAAACGCTAGCGCACCTTAGTAAAAGGAGCCCTATGTATTGCGGCAGGGGGGGTGAATTGAAGGCTATATCAAAAAGGTGGATTTTCAATCTGCTTTAAAACAAGGTAAGGGAAGGTGTTTGGGGGACAAACTCGGGTAATCTATTGCAGGCATAGGAGGCAGCTAGATGAAAGAAACAAAGTCTGGAATTGGCAGTGGAGGAGTAGGGTACAGCTAAGAGCAGTTTATCTGAGGAACGGAATTCTCTGGGAGATGTGTGAGGAGAGAGGAGAGAGAAGAGAGGAGAGATATTGAGGGGCAGCAGACTGAACATACTTGTTGGTCATCAATAGGAGCCTGAACCATATGTGAAGGTGGATAGGGAGCCAGTGAAGTGATTTAAGGAGAAGGGTGACATGAGTATAGCAAGATTGGTAGAAGATGAGATGTGCAGTAGAGTTTTGCATCGAATGCAGGGGGGGGGGGAGGCAGCACTGCAGGAGACCAGTTAGAAGTAGATTACTGAGGTAAGAACCTAATCTTCCAAAATATATAGGGCTGGATTCTGAAAAAGCCGCTGAAAGTTAGTCACCAGCAGGTGCTTAGATTGCGCCTATCAACAACTAACTTAAGGGTTTTAATTGATTCTAAGTGATGTGATAATTGATTACACCATTAAAAAACAATTAAAATTTTCATTAAAAAAAGACAGGCGATGCTAAGCGGCCTCTGAGACCGGCACCCAGGTCCAGGTCCTTGTCCGCAAGTGAATTCACTCTTCCGCATTACTGATGACATCATCAGTAACGCGGCAGAGTGAATTCACGGGCGGACAAGGCCGAAGCAGCCTGTTTAGAGTGCTGCCAGCCCAACGCTGCTTAGGGAGGTACCGTGTGTAGGACTCGCTCGCGGTCAGCGGGATTCGGATGGGAGGGAGGGAAGGATGGAGGGGCAGGTGCTTGGGGGGGGCAGTGCTCACTCAAGGGTTCTGCTGCACAAGGGATGGGAGGGAGGGAAGGGAAGTTGGGCAAGGGTCCTGCTGCATGAAGGCTGGGAGGGAGAGATAGGGAAGCTGGGCAAGGGTCCTGCTGCACGAGGGATGGGAGGGAGGGGAGGAAAGATGCTGCACATAGGGAGAGAAAGGAAAGAGGAAGAACTGGGGTGAAGAGGAAGGGAGAGATGATCATGTACATACTCCGAAAATAAGACCTAGAGCATTTTTGGGGAAATACGATAGTTGTAGTAGTGGTAATCTTTCTTTTATAAGACATAGGATTCAGTACTGTAGCTGTTGTCTCCCCATAGTCACGAACTTTGCAGAAGGGTGTCACTCAAATCTCTCAATTCCTCTCCTTCAGCTGTGGAGAACAGCTCCTTCTTCAGTTAGTACTAAAGTAATCAAACTCCACTGAAACAGAAAAAAAGAGGAGGGGCATCCTGTTCTGCTCTGTATCTCATGACAAAGAACAATGATTAACAATAATGAACAATAAATATGAATTAGAACTTAGGAGTAACCAGGAACCAATCTGCTAAGTGCAACTGGAACAACCCCATAGAAAGCCCTACAGGCTAAAGGGAATAAGAGAAGTCATACTCCTGTAGTCTTATTGCTTCTGGAACTTAAATGCTGCTGTACAATGTGCTTGTCTTCCCATTGTGAAGGGGCTCTGATTATCCAATCATCCAGGTAGAAGTGAATTTGTATGCCCATTATGTGGAGGAGAGACAAAACCATCAACATCACCTTGGTAAAGATGCACCAGTCTGGAAGGCAGCGCCACAAACTGGAAGAGCTGCTGGAGAACATGGAATCTTAGATATTTTATGTGATCCGGAAATATGAGAATGTGAAAATGTGCCTCCATTAAATCCAAGGAGGCTAGGAATTCTTCCAGAGCAACCACCACGATGACTAAGCGGACCGACTCCATGCAGAAGTGGGAAACTCTCAAAGCCTCGTTTACAGACTTTTGGTCCAATATAAGTCTTCTGTACCAGAGCCTGATTCGTCCAATATAAGTCTTCTGTGCCAGAGCCTGATTCGTCTTTGGGAACTGGTTCTATGGCATGTATGTCCAGGAGTCGTTGTACTGGCACTCGGACTGTGGCCTCCTTTTCTGGTCAATCTGCTGGGGAATCAATGAACAGATCTGGAGGATGGTGAGAAAATTCTATCTTGTGTCCTTCCCAAATAATGTCCAGAATAATGTCTGATGAGATCTGTTCCCATTCCCTCCAGAAAGACAGCCGCTCGCCAATGAGAGGGGATGTAGCTGTCGACTTGGCGTCACTATAGCTTTTTGGTGCCTAAACTACCACATGAGCTGAAGGGTTGTTGGCGTTTGTAGTTGCCCAATCTCTGTCTGGATCCCTGGAAAGGCCTCTGGGAAAAAGAACCGTAGAAAAACTGGCGGTATCTTCAAGAAGAATGAAAATTCCACTGGTGCCCCCAGCAGAACATCGAACCCTGCTGTCTTTGAGGGATGTGGAATGGGGATCCACCATGCAGGCCATGAGGTCACCCAAAAACTCTTTGCCCAAAAACATCTGCCCCTTAAAAAGAGTAATTTGCTGAGAGTAGTTTTGAAAGCTGAATCGCCCACCCACTGTCTAATCCAGAGCATCCGGCGGGCAGAAACAGCATAAGCTGAAACCTTGTTCATGACTTTAATGATGTCATAAAGTACATTGTCCACATAATCCACTCCTTCCATAATTGTGTGGCGACAGGCATCCAGCTCTGAAGTACTAGGCTGCAATTTGGTATAACGGGCCCGTGACATGAAGGAGGCAACTGCTGCCGATTTGATACCCAACGTTAGCACTTCAAACTGACTTTTAAGAACCATGTCCACCTTGTAATCCTACAAACATAGAAACATGACAGCAAATAAAGGCCAAATGGCCCATCTAGTCTGCCTATCCACAGTAACCATTATCTCATTCTATCTCTGAGAGATCCCAAGTGCCTATCCCAGGCCCTCTTGAATTCAGACATAGTCTCTGTTTCCACCACCTCTGTGCGTCTTTTAACATCATCCCTCCTTTGCTAAGAAGGGAGGTACATTTAGACACTTGTACTACTGCGGAATTCACTTTCGGCTGTGAAAACAGCTTTTGGAAGTCCGGAGCCATAGGATAAAGGCTGGGACATAGCTTTGGCTATCTTTAAATCTGGAGATTCCCATTGATCAGCGACTAACGAGGTAATGTTCGGATGTGCTAGGAAAAAAGTAGTCTATACATTTGTGCTGCTCATAACGGTACACTGGGAGGTGCCACAACTAATCCACCGCTGGAAGGCTTCTGGCTGCAAGTCAGGAAGACCACAATCACGGACTAAGACCCCGAAAATCCGTGCAACGCATCGATGGAAAAAGATTTTCAGCCGACTTCCTGATACCCATAGGGTTGTTACACATGAGCCCCACTTTTTATGGTCAAGCCTCTGATAAATCAGCAGGTGAGCAAACTCCCAGGGGAATGGACCCCAAGCTCTCAATGAACCACAAAGCAGGCTGGTTACACAGGTACTCAAAGAGAGATTGGCCTGTGAGCAGCAGACCACTCTCATGGATCTGCGTCCTTTCCCTGGTGGAATAAATCCAAGAAGGGAACCTCTGAGTACCAAAGCTACGCAGGAAAAAGGAACCAATGTCAAAAATACTCAAAAATAATAAAAAGAAAGTTGAGCAGATCAGATCAGAACATACTTTCTCAGTTCGTTTTCAGAAGGAAAAACTGAAAGGGGAGGAGTTGAGAGATTTGAGTGACACCCTTCTGCAAAGTTCACAACTACAGAGAGACAACAGCTATGGTACAGAACTTATGTCTTTGCAACAGAAATATAAAATTCAATCCATAATGGCATTATTCATCTACTAAATGGGCAAAACTAAATATATACTGGGGAACTGATATACTGTTTGGGATCCTGCAGATATTTGTGACCAGTTTCCTGGACCACAAGGTGGTTTTCCAAGGGCTGCTGAGCAGAGATTGCATCTATCAATCAAAGACTGGTTATTCTACTATGGGAGGCTTAAATTAGAATTGATAGGGAACAGTGAACAAATTCCACAGTAGGTAAAAGTAAAAGCCTTCAGGTAAATCAAACATTAAACAGAAATGGGAAAAGGGGCCAACATCTGAAAAACAATATATATTAATGTCTACAGTATGGGAAATAAAGTCCTGTATCTAGAAGTGGTAATGAAAGAGGCTGACTTGGATTTAATAGTGGTCATGGAGACGTGGTACAAGGAGAACATGACTGAGATATAGTTATACAGGGTTATAATCTATTATAGAAAGACAGGGCAGGAAGAAATGGAGGATAAGTGGTACTATCTTTTAAAATATACAAGTAATATTAAAACAACAGTTCTGCAGGACTTAGGGCCCCTTTTACAAAGCCATGGTAGCGATTTTTCTGCAGTAAATGCACCGAAGCCCAAAGAAATTGAATGGACTTCGTGCATTTGCCGCTTGTGGCTTTGTAAAAGGACCCTTTAATGAGATAAGAAGGAGATACTTGGGTTAATCTGGAAAAAAGGAATGGAGTATCTATTCCTAATGCTATGATATACAGAAATAGATAACTTGATAACTCACCTCACCAAAATAAACTTGAGGTGGGTAACAAAGTATAATATAGGGTAATCCATATGTTCACAAATTTGCTAAGAAAGAATTTATTTTTATTTTTATTCTTTATTTATCATTTATATATCCTCTATAATAAAACCCTAAGTGCACATGCACACTTAGGGTTTTGTGATCGCTGCCGCCGTGCTGTGTCCCTTTGTGCCAAATTCCATTTTGGAACACGGAGGAAGGGAACACTCACCAACCGCTGCCGCCACTGCTGCTCCTCTTCAAAGCAGCCTGTTGAGGTTCGCCGGCTGGCTGTAGCAAACCTCACAGGCCGCTCTCCACCTCGGTAGCACATTCTCTCTGACGGGGGTCACGGAGCAGGTAGGCATGGCACAACAGGGGGCAGGGAAGAGGGAAAGGGGGCTGCTATGGGGGGAGGGGTGTGCTGGGTGCAGACAGCAATCATGCTTTGCTCTGAGAGGGGGGGAACAGAATGGCCACGGAGCAAGCAGGCATGGCACAACAGGGGGCAGGTGAGAGGGAAAGGGGGCTGCTTTGGGGGTAGGGGTGTGCTGGGGGCAGACAGCAATCATGTGTCCCATGCTGGTAAGAAGTGGAGGGTGAGAGGGAAAGGGGGCTGCTTTGGGGAGAGGGGTGTGCTGGGGGGGCAGGCAGCAATCATGCTTTGCTCTGGGAGGGGTGGAATAGAAGGAGGCCACGAATCAGGCAGGCATGGCACAACAGAGGGCAGGGGGAGAGGGAAAGGGGGCTGCTTTGGGGAGAGGGGTGTGCTGGGGGGCAGATAGCAATCATGCTTAGCTCTGGGGGGGGGGAACAGAAGGGGGCCATGGAGCAGGTAGGCATGGCACAACAGGGGGCAGGGGAGAGGGAAAGGGTGCTGCTTTGGGGGGAGGGGTGTGCTGAAGGGCAGACAGCAATCATGCTTTGCTCTGGGAGGGGCGGGAACAGAAGGGGGCCACGGAGAGACAGGCAGGCATGGCGCAATAGAGAAATACAGGCAAGCATGGGGCCAGGGAGACAGATAGACAGGAAGCCAGGGAGAGACACAGACAGAAAGAATGACAGACAGACAGCGTCCAAGGAAAGAGACAAAGAAAAAAAGCCAGACAGACAGACATCTACTCTAGCACCCGTTAATGTAACGGGCTTAAACACTAGTATAGCATAATGTTTTATATATGCAAAGAAAAAAGAGACTTTGCCACATTGTACAAATAAGAAGCAATAAAACTTGGAACATCTAGTCCAATAAGAAAATCAAATAGCTCTGGCTCGAATATAGTCCTCATTTCAGAGGGGAGACAATTCACATTATCAAAGACAATATAACTAAAGCTCCCAAGATAATGAACCCCAAACTCTCGATGAACCACGAAGCAGGCTAGCTACACAGGTACTCAAAGAGAGATTGGCTTGCGAGAAGCATCCAATCCTGCATCCTTTCCCTGGTGGAGTAAATCCAAGAAGGGAACCTCCGAGTACCAAAGCCATGCAGGAAAAAAGGAACCAATGGCAAAAATACTCAAAAACAATAAAAAGAAAGCAGAGCAGATCAGAACATACTTTCTCAGTTCATTTTCAGAAGGAAAAACTGAAGGGGGAGCTATTCTCCACTGCTGAAGGGGAGGAGTTGAGAGATTTGAGTGACTCCCTTGTGCAAATTTAGCAACAACAGGGAGACAACAGCTATGGTATAAATCCTATGTCTTTGCAACAGAAATATAGAATTCAGTCTATAATGGCAATCTTCATCTACTAAATGGTCTAAACTAAATATATAGGGGAGCGTGTGGTGCAGTGGTTAAAGCTACAGCCTCAGCACCCTGGGGTTGTGGGTTCAAACCCACGCTGCTCCTTGTGACCCCTGGGCAAGTCACTTAATCCCCCCATTGCCCTAGGTACATTAGGTAGATTGTGAGCCTGCTGGGACAGACAGAGAAAAATGCTTGAGTACCTGAATAAATTAATGTAAACCGTTCTGAGCTCCCTTGGGAGAATGGTATAGAGAATTGAATGAATAAATATATACTGGTGAATTCTCTATATAGCGCTGAATATTAGGCATTGCTTCCACGTTGAATTTTCAATGTGGAAAAGTTCTAAGAGGTGGAAAACCTAATGTGTAGTCAAGTCTCTGGAGTCAGTCACCCTATTATAGGGCAATAAAAATATCAAGGAAGTCACATATTGCAGGGCTGGACCATATAGAATCTTAAAAACTGTAATACATACACATTGTGCTGACGGTTTCAGGGTCCTATCTATCAGTACACAGTTTTGTCTAAACTCATTTTCAGCCAATGTAAGTGCAATCCAAGTCTCCACAGCTTTCACATAAATCACATGAGTAGAAACACAGGAGGTTTTAGAAGTTAAAGGGATCAGTTGACCAGCCTTAGGATGAATAAACACAGAGGTTTCAATTACGAGATCACCCACTGAGCAACGAGTACACTCGTAATGACCAACATCATTCAGTCCCTTTAATTGTTGTCATGGCCACAATTGCATCACTGAGGTTACAGTTTCTTGAATAAGCCATGCTACATGTTAATGTATTAAAACAAGGTAATATATAGAAATAAAACAAAACATAAAGTTATACCTTTTTTATTGGACTAACTAAAACGAGGTAAATCTTGTGATACATATAGATGCTTTTGCATAATTTTTGCTATTGTAAGAAAATGAATAGTCCATTTCAAAGGGAAAAAAAAGACTATTTTCTACTTCAGATTTATGTTGGTTTTGAAACAATGAATCTCTAGGGTTGTAAAATCTCCTTTTTTTGAGGTTGTTTAATTATGTTATGGGGATATCCCTTAAATCTCAATTTTTTAACATAAAGACTCAAGAGATTTGAGTATATCCAGTAGAAGAGTCACAAATCCTCCAACATCATTGGTACTGAATAAAAGGCAAACTTGTTTGAGTGTGTAGGATGCATCATTGAATAACGTAGCAATGAATTACGATCAGTATCCGTAGTGAAAATATCAGTAGGGAGCACTCCCTGCAAGTACATCACTTTCATTCACATCCCAAAAAGATCATGCCTGATGATTAACTCAATAATCAGATTTGATAGTAGGATGACAAGAATTTAAATAATCACTGAAGCAGAGTTCCACATTAGGAGTCACCACCCAGAAAAAGGTTCTAGGTGTCATCGTTGAGGATACATTGAAACCCTCAGCTCAGTGTGTGGCAATGGCTATTAAAGCAAATAGAACGTTAGGAATTATCAGGAAAGGAATGGAAAGCAAAGATGAAAATGTTCATGCTTTTGTATCACTCTATGGTACAGCAACACCTCAAATATTGTGTATAATTCTGGTCACCACATCTCAAAAAAGATGTAGTAGCATTAGAAACATAAGAACATAAAAATTGCCGCTGCTGGGTCAGACCAGTGGTCCATTGTGCCCAGCAGTCCGCTCACGCGGCGGCCCCTAGGTCAATGAGTCCAGCCTCACCTGCATACGTTCCGGTTCAGCAGGAATTTGTCTAACTTTGTCTTGAATCCCTGGAGGGTGTTTTCCCCTATGACAGACTCCGGAAGAGCGTTTCAGTTTTCCACCACTCTCTGGGTGAAGAAGAACTTCCTTACGTTTGTACGGAATTTATCCCCTTTTAACTTTAGAGAATGCCCTCTCATTCTCTCTACCTTGGAGAGGGTGAACAACCTGTCTTTATCTATTAAGTCTATTCCCTTCAGTATCTTGAATGTTTCGATCATGTCCCCTCTCAGTCTCCTCTTTTCAAGGGAGAAGAGGCCCCAGTTTATCTAATCTCTCACTGTACGGCAACTCTTCCAGCCCCTTAACCATATTAGTCGCTCTTCTCTGGACTCTTTTGAGTAGTACTTCTTCATGTACGGTGACCAGTGCTGGACGCAGTACTCTAGGTGAGGGCGCACCAAAGCTCGGTACAGTGGCATAACCTTCTCTGATCCCCTTCTTAATCAATCCTAGCATTCTGTTCACCCTTTTTCTGTACAGAGAACGGCAACTAAAATGATGAAAGTGATGGGATGTCTTCCCTATGAGGACAGGCTAAAATGACTAGGGCTCTTTCTTCAGCCTGGAAAAGAGATAGCTCAGGGAAGATATGAATTCTGGGCAGTATATAAAATATAGGTATCTAACCAATGAAAATTAAGATATCAATCATTTGCTTTCATAAGAAAACCTATTTGCAAACCCTCTTGGGTAAGGGTTGCAATCTTAGAAGCAATGTGGTCTTAGAAGGATTTTGTGTCCTATCTTCTAAACAATGGATAGAAGAGTGAGAAAGTTGATGCCTGACCTCTTCCTATTTTCTATATTGCACAATTTTTTTAATATTTGGACACATTGTGTAACTCCTCTTCTATAACTAATCTCTGACTTTGTCTATAGTATCTTTGTTTAGTTTCTCCTTGAGTATGTTTTTTATAATGGTGGAGTTTTTTTTTATGACCGATAGTGCAAATTTGTCAAAGAAGGGTGAAGAGAGCAAAGGTTTCTTAGGGTCTTTTTTCTCCACCTTTTTTTTTTTTTTTTAATTCATTTTAAAGCCAAAAAAATAAGTGCAACATGTTATACAGTCATTTTACACTTTAACAGCACTTATATTCTATCAAATAATATTTTATGACAAATACATAAATCACCCCCCCCCCTTTCTACAGATCCAACAATTGCATTCAAATTAAAAGTATCTCCCCACCTACCCACCCTGGACGTGCATTATCAAAGGGGAAAATCAACAATCACTCCTTACAGAATTGTGCCAATGGCTCCCAGACATCCATAAACTTCTTATAATGTCCCTGTTGTATGGCCATCGTACGTTCCATTTTAAAATTGTAACACAGAGATTCCCATCAAAAAGTATAACTTAATCGATCCCAGTTTTTCCAGTTCCTCAAAATGAGTTGTATGGAAACCCCTGTCATTATAAAGAGAAGTTTGCCATTTCAAACAGATATTTGACTTTTAGCTCTCAACGTACCAAATAAAATGGTATCATACGTTAATGCCACTGAATTTTCCAATATATTGTTCACTTGATCCCATATGGACCTCCAAAATTTAAGTATCAAGGGACAATAGTACAACAGGTGATCCAATGGCCCAGCTTCAAGATGACAATGCCAGCATCTTTTTTTCGCCACCATTTTAACGTTTGTTTTTTTCTTGGAACTTATTTATACACTGGTGACCACAAACTATAGCTTGGCAAGACCGGGTCCTTCTTTTTTGCCTACATTGTTCTGGTGTAGATATCGTAGATATCCCAGAGTCTTACCTCACCTGCCATATAGCCCAGACTTAGCTGCATGCAATTTCCATCTCTTTCCAAAATTGAAGTATTACTTTCAGAGGAATCTGTCTGACTCAAATGAAGCAATGGGAAGGATTATGAGCAACTGGCTGAAGAGGTAGGATGTGCCGTTCTTTCACAATGGCTTTCAAAAACTTGTCCATCACTGGCAGAAATAGGTGGTGAATGGTGACGACTATATAGAAGATTTCAAGCATTATTTTCTTGTTTTATTTATTGCAATGTCTTCATTTAAACAAAAATGATGGCGATGGGGACATTACTTTGCATGTCATTCTTGTATCTCCCTCTCCTTGGTGTACAGAGAAGTAACAGCAACCACTAAAAAAAAAGACAGTGGATGGAAATGGGGAGCCTCCCCCTCTCTTCATATACCCCCTTTTACAAAACCGCACTAGGAATTCCATTAGCGTCGTAGACTATTACTGCCACGACTAACTATAAAAAAACATTAACGTGGTTTTGTAAAAAGAAGGATAGGCTTCTTGTTACCACAAAACCCACACAAGATCAGGCCTGTGAGCATGTGGCTAGCTCATGG